>NC_058375.1:142186689-142550439 GCF_018350175.1 Felis catus
TCCTACGCTTTTCAGAAAAAAAATGCCTCAAAGAGGTAGTCCATCCAATCAAAGTCCATTACAGAACCTTGACCCTCACTGCCTCTTTCAGGATTGGGATGGAATCCAGTTTGCATTGTCATTTTGTAAATGCTATCACAACGTATGTATGGGAAACTCATTTTCTAAAGTTTTAGGCTGTGCCTTCAGGACACAAACAATCTATTAAATTCTGTGATCTGCTACTCAAAGTGTGGTCTACCAAAAGCAGCAGCATCACCTACAAGCTTGTTAGAGAGTCAACATATCACTCCAGACCTACTGAATCAGAATATTTTTGCAGGGTCACTGGGTGATCCACGTGAAAGTGAATGTTTCAGAAGCACTGCTGTTCTTGCCCCGTTCTTCACATGGCTGGACCATTCTGCTTTAGATCTTCCTTGACCACCCAATTTGAAGTGTCCCCCCACTCACCCTCTC
The DNA here is from genome assembly GCF_018350175.1 of Felis catus. Taxonomy (NCBI): domain Eukaryota; kingdom Metazoa; phylum Chordata; class Mammalia; order Carnivora; family Felidae; genus Felis; species Felis catus. Next base: position 142,187,149 of record NC_058375.1, read on the forward strand.
TCACATCACTCTGTTTGAATTCTGTCTCATGACCCCATATTAGTTTTCTTATTACTGCCAGATGTCTTTCTTGTTTCTGTGCTTTTTGTCTTCTTATAAAGTCTTCGCAAACTCAAGAATGGAGAATGCTTGCCTTGTTACCTACACAGATAGATGCTCTTGTTTTTTTCTTTAAGTTGCCATCAAGTCTTAGTCTGTGTTATTTTGGGTATGTGACACATCCTAATGAGCAAGTCCCCCACTGAAAATTGGTGACTTATTGAAGAAATATTCATTATTTTTATTTTTAACACCATTTTTCCTGAGGCTACAATTCAATCTGGCGGCTTCCTTTGCATTTTATTAAACCAATCTTGAAAAATGACACCGTTGGGATGACAGATGAGATTATGAAGATTAAGCAAGAAAATGCTTCTATTTCAAAGAAACACAGCATTCCAGGTCACTCACACTTGTACAAACAGGGCACTTACGTCGCTAAGCTGTTTCGTGTTGAGCTGGGCTTGCAGCAGTACAGGAGTATCAGTGACGGCTGTGAATTTAGTCTTATCTGGGTGAACTTTGTATGTATGCTAGAAAAAAAGGTTCTTGAATGAAATTTCATAATGTCTCTTTATATTCTTGTTCATATACACACTAACATATAAAAAATTTCCAAACATAGAGTTTATTTCCTAAAAACTTGGTTGATATGTTTTCACTTCTTCTTTCTCTCTCTCTCTCTGCTGAAGTTGCCTCTAAACTGGCCTCCCTGCTGCAATTTAGCAACCAGATTAATATTCCTCCTATTGAAGCCTTACAATGGCTCTCCATTGCACATGCCTTCACTCTAAATTGTACCCTGGCTGATGAACCCTACTCTACAGAATCCACCCCCAACTTCATCTGTTACCATTTCACCTCTTCCTACTGTCCCTCCCTCCAGTACACTTCAGCCATCTCATCCTTTCAATTCCTTGTTCTTTGCTTAGACTGTTTTTCCAGTTGCTCTCACCTTGATCTTGGCCTGGCTGCACTTTCCTGCCTTAGATTCTCCTTGAGCACCTGGTCTATGGTGCCCATCCAGTCTCTCTCTCCCACATCATCCTATTTTAATTCTATAGCATCATTCTACATGGGTTGTTTTACCATTGTCTGATATCTTTTTTAAGTTTCTGTGCTCTTTATTTTCTGCCTCTCCTGGTAAAATGCATGCTTCCCAAGAGGCAGCCCATCTTGTCCCCTCTTCTCCCCCAGCACCAAGGACAGTGTCTGACACAAGCTAGCTCCTCATGTAAATTTGTTAAATGAATGAACACCTATGTCTCATAAATCTCCCTATTTTCCCCTACTCCCCAAACCATGTATATATAAACTAGTGGACATAAAGATTTCTAAAACCCAAGATATTTTCATAACAAATAGTTTTCTTCACAGTAATTTTTGTGCTCTCCAATTCCACCCAAAATTTAAAATTTAACATCTCCTGCTAATCACTAGATGTTAGCATTGAAACTCCTGCTAAAATTACCACTAGATGGCACAAGAATCCCAAACCCAATTTTAAGAATTCAGGGCAGCTGACTTACATCTTTGCACTGGTCTAGCTTCTTAATTGCTTCATATTCTTGCGTTATTGTCTGAGGGAAATAACATTTCCCTTTATCTTCTTCATATTCTGCTTTGTAATTTTTCTAGAATAAGAAAGAATAAAAATGGATCATGGTTATTATTGCCCCCAAATAATATCACTGAGAGGCATGGATATTTGTCTTCAACTTACGTCACTGTTTTGTGCTGAAACTTTCATGCAGTGTATTTGATATGGGTCCTCGAAGCTGCCTACATAATGTCCCAAAACATTCTGTACATATGAATCTTTGTATTTAGCCTGAAAGAGAAAACATATTGACAAATATGTCAATTACATATGTTATTTGTCAAATGGTAAAAAAGCCCCGAAACCGCAGGGGTAACCATGGCCTTTCGAACCTCACTGAAGTTCTTCAGCAGAGTGTCAAGTTGATATTTGGGGGTCTCACAGTAGTTCATGCTCTTTGCTTTTGTCTTCTCGTAGTTTTCTTTGTATAATCTCTGTCAAAGGAAAAAGAAAAACAACGATAAAAAATATGTATCTCATGATATAAAAGCCATTCTCATCATTGCTATACTTAACCAAAAAGGCAAATTTTGTATTTTTTCAGTATTTTCCATGAAGCAAAAAAAGTAGAATGAATATGGTAGAGGCTCATGTCTTGTATAATCTAGGCTGCTAATAACTATATATATGCTTATATTATTTATCCTAACATTTCTCCACCAGAATAAACTAGAATATACCAATGCTGCTCTCTAAGCAATTTTTTGTCTTAATTCTTTCCAGGGGCACCTGGGTGGCTCAGTTGGTTAGGCAACTGACTTCAGCTCAGGTCATGATCTCCTGGTTTGTGGGTTCGAGCCTCGCATCAGACTCTGTGCTGATAGCTCAGAGCCTGGAGCCTGCTTTGGATTCTGTGTCTCCCCCCACCCCCTCTACGCCCCCCCCCCCCCCCGCTCACGCTCTGTGACTCTCTGTCTCTCAATAATAAATAAATGTTAAAAAAAATTTTAAATAATTCTTTCCATTTGAATGTGTTTGAAGGAAAATGGATTTTTTAAATAGTGCAAAATTAGGTAAAAGGTAGAAGGTGGACCTTAGATACTCAGGCACAGTCCTAGAAAAGTATTCAGTTCAGCCCTCGATGAAAATACATTTTATAACACCTTTGGAAGTTGGATTTCTCATTGAAATCTAATATTTTTCTTTATAGTAATAATGCACAAAAAGATTTTTTCCATTTTGTTGTAGGTAGCATGTATTTCTACACATTCTCAATTCTCCCAGATGGAAATCCAAAAATATACTCAATAAAAATAAGAATATTTATAAATGATACAGAATAGGGAGTTTTTCCTTTATGCCATGAATTAGAGAGGCAATTTTTGTAAAGAGTTTTATTTTATTTTGGATATTTTAGTCTTTAAAATGAGATCAATATTTTATAAAATTTTTATTTTATAAAATAAAATACTTTGTTCTTGAGGTTATGCTTCATCTAGTTTTCCTACTTTGTCTTTAGCCTGATTTTCTCACTTCTTTCCTTTAATTTTTTCTGTATGTATTTTTGTAAAGCACCTTAGATCAGATGACAGAATAAATATGTACTTATGGGTACTGAGATATTAAGCCCATTTCTAGAAAAACAATAAAGAAAATGCTATTGCTAATATCTTTTCCCCTTAAGAAAACAGGGCATTAAAGAGATTAAGGAAACATTTACAATATTCACTGGTATCTCAAAGTACAGAATAAAGAGCTTAATCATCTTTTACCACTGGGTTTTCGTGTTTGATTTGTTATCCTGAATCTGAGATTTCACTTGGGCTAACATCCCACCCAAAGTTATATTAAACTGTAAGTACAACCACATCTGAAAATAAGGGTGATTCACAAAGACACTCACATCACTCTGGTTTTTGGCCGTCTTCAAAGAGTGCAGCATCTTGGGATCGTCATGAATGCTGAGGGCTCCAATCATTTTCCCTTTGTTTTTCTCATAGTCTTTCTTGTACATCACCTGTAAAGACATCACACATGCCAGAGCCCACCCATCGGGAAATGTCAGTGAGGGCGCCCTGCCCAGGTGCCCAGGCCACACTCACATCGCTGGCGATCCTGCTGTTGGCTTTGGCTGCCAGCAGGGGAATGGCGTCCACTTTGATGTCAAACTTCTTTGCTTTGCTCTTCTCCCAGTCTTGCTTATAGACATTCTGGAAAGAAAAATTTTAACAAAGGAATTGGTAAAAATGACATGCATGTTATCACACTTTAAAGACAAAGGAATATCTCAATACTCTTAGTATGAATGAAATAAATGGATCATTTTCATTGTTCAGAAAATCGTGCATATTTTAGGTATTTCTCCTCAAGCTAAAGCTTCGAATTTTCCAAGATCAAGATTTTTTGCTCTTCATTAGAATCATTCATCAAATTAACCTAATTCTAGTTACCATACTAATATTTGATCCTAACATGGAGTATTTCACAGAGTGGCACAAATATTCTATAGTTAATTTACTTTTTAGGATCTAAAGATAACACTTCAGTTTGATCTCAAAGTCCTTTGAAAAGATTATTTCCTGAATCATTACAATACTCATTGATGCTGGATAATCTTAGCACTTATTTACAGAATTGCTGAAGAAATTGAGATCTCCCCTACAAGGCGAATTTGACTTTTCTATAAGATTAAGTTTTGAAAATGAAAAATAGCAACAGACACCTGGTCTTATGCCTTCTGAATACACTATATCTTAGTGCAAGTTCTCTTGCATGTAGAAATAAGCACCATTTGTGTAAAAATAGGGACATTAAACCTCTGAGGAGTAAATAAAATGAAATTATATCTAAAAAATGAGGTCCTGGATGAAAATTATAGCACAGTATAAATGAATGTGTGTCTAAAAGATCTAACATTATCATTTGCAATTAAACATACATTAGTGATGGCATTTTGAGGGTTGATTAAAACATATTAAGATTGTCTAATTGTATGAAGCTACTAACAATGTTGCTATCCACATTTATAAGGGGAGTTCAAAGATATGTGGGCAGAGGCATAGGAACATGATACGAATGTTAAATATTCTTCCCATCTTTAATGAAATGTTTTTTCAGTGAAGCAATCCAGAAATAAAAACACAGGTTGTCAGGATATCCCATAGCATAGCACACAGGAACTTACATCACTCAGGTTATAGGCATTGACTTTGTGTTGGATGAAGGCAGGAGTATCTGGAGGTATGTGGCACTTGAACTTTTCATTTTCATGTTTCGCTTTGTAGTTCAGCTGAGAGAGAGAGAGAGAGAGAGAGAGAGAGAGAGAGAGAGAGAGAGAGAAAGGGACAGAGAGACAGGCAATAAGGGATACAATTAGTTCTGAAGAAGAATTGTTCCAAAATACAAAAATTTTGTGTGGTACATTTCATAAAATAAAATGTAAAATACGTTTTGATAAATAACAACTGACAATGTTGTTAAGATCAAGAGAGAAGTCTAGAGCTACGGTAGGCCTCCATTGACAACCTGTGTGCTGAACACATGATGGCTGATGTTGGTTACCATGGTAGAACTGTCCTGGAAGGAGGTGGCTCTTTCATATATGCTTCCTCTCCATGCATATCACAATCAGCCTCCAGAATCAGTAGATCCTGAGAGTCACAGCCCTTTCTTTTTATTGTCAATGTTCATGTATTGGAGAAATTACATCTCCTCACATCCATTACAGTTTGTTAATACTCTTATCTGAAGACTTTATTTCTGGATATAAATCTACTGGGATTACTTTTATTGTTTTATTTTGTTTTAACACAAGCTTGGAGGTTCATGCTTAAAACTCATGTGATAAAACTTATCTCAAAGACTCCATTTTCTAAAAACTTATTTGAGAGAGAGAAATCCCCTGTATTGAATATCTGCTCTGGGTCAGGGTATTTACTATGCACATATCTCCTTTTATTTACTCTTCAAAACAACCATAAATTATAAAAGGGAAATATGAGGCAAACTGAAGTTAAACGATTTGCCTGTGATGTCAGGTCATAAATGACAGAGGTACAATTTGAATCCAGTTTTGTCTGACTCAAAAACTCATGGTCTTTTCCAGTGTGGTAAGCTACATTAGTTTCCCTTATAGAACCATTTCGCTATAATTGTTATCCATCCAAGAAGATGCAAGGCAACTAAATAAGGAACTATTTTAGGTGATTACAAATATATACAAGTTAAATTTGCTAAAACTGAAATAGTCTTTTTTTTTGTAAATGTGACAAGTCACTGGATTTTATATATGGAGTTGTGAGATGTTATCCCTCATAATTGGATTTCTTGAACATTTAGATGAACTTACATCACTCAGTTGTTTGGAATTGACTTGGGCTTGCACCAGAACGGGAGAGTCCGTGACTTGAGTGAATTTTGTCTTATCTGGATGGACTTTGTAGGTGTGCTGTGGAGCAAAAAAGGAATAGTTTCAGCAGTAAAATCCAAGTTGACCTATAGACCAAGCAAGCAGAAGCATTGCCCAAAACAAAAGAAACTTGTAGTTAATAAAACACATGGTTCTTTTCTCATTAGACTGCAGTGTCTTTGAGAGATGCCTTCACACTGTACAAGAAACTTTCTCATTCTTCACATTTCTGATAACTCTTCTTGGGGGAAATGAACTAGAATTAGCTCTTGAAATGTATTGGTGACCACAGGGGAAAACAGTTTACTACCAAATAAGTTTTGTTTCTTATAATTTCCTTGCCTGCATGTACTTGAAAAGTGTTAAAATTTTAACTATCTCTTGACCACTGAGGCTATGGAGGTCAGGACGTTCAAAGTTCATGCTACGGACTTACATCTTTACATTGATCTAGTTTCTTGATTGCTTCATATTCTTGAGTTATGGTCTGGGGGAAGAAGCCCTTGCCTCTGTCTTCTTCATATTCTGCTTTGTAGTTTTTCTATGAGGAAAAGACATCAGACATAAGGATGCAACCATTTTATTCATGCCCTAAAGATGTGTTCATTGGAAAGCTAAACAATGGTCTTACAACTTACATCACTGTTTTGAGCTGAGACTTTCATGCAGTGTGTGTGATATGGATCCTCAAAGCTGCCTACATAATGTCCCAAAACATTCTTTACGTAGGAATCTTTGTACTTAGTCTGAAAGACAAAACATATTTCATGTATTGATTGGGGGGAATAATGGATCTTTTCTTAACACAGGAAGTAACCACAGGATTGCTTACGTCACTAGTGAAGTTCTGCAGAACTGTATCAAGTTGAAATTTGGGGGTTTCGCAGTAATTTATGCTCTTTGCCTTAGTCTTTTCATAGTTTTCTTTGTATAGTTTCTGTCAAAGAAAAAAAAATCAGTTAAAATAGATTCCTGTCACTCCTACACTGATTATAACACTTGTATTTCCCAACACTAAACAAAAGAAGCAGAAAAAAGATATTGCCTGTCAACTGTGTTAAAAATGGATAATCAAACATTGGGGTGTTGTGAATAAGTTTCTTCTATTAGTAATTACTGTAAAGCTTAGGCTTTTAACATTCACCAAAAAAAAAAAAAAAAAAACAAGAAACCAGAATGCTGCCTCAGACCAAGCCCTTTGTTGTGGAGTTTGGGTGTATTTTGGAACTCCTACTTCCTCTATACCCCAACTCACACACGTCCCTCACTGACAGTGCCACAACAGAGAGGATTATTCTGAGCAGCAGTGATTTTTTTTTTTAACAAACATGCATGAAAAAGTTTAGTATACGTTGAGAAAGACAGTCTCTCTTCCTCCTTCTACCAAGGGAAAATGCCTTATTATACAGATAATATATCTTAAAATTAAGGTATATACAAGAAATCAGATCATGAACCTGCTCACTCTCCTTCTCTGCTAGGATTTAAATTTAGCTCTAACAGTAACAACTGTTGGATTTTATTTTATTTTTTTAACATTTACTCATTTTTGAGAGACAGAGACAGAGTGTGAGTGGGGGAAGGGCAGAGAGAGAGGGAGACACAGAATCTGAAGCAGGCAGGCTCCAGCCTCTAAGCTGTCAGCACTGAGCCCAACGCAGGGCTCAAACTCACGGTGAGATCATGACCTGAGCTGAAGTTGGACTCAACCGACTAAGCCACCCAGGTGTTCCTACAATTATTGGATTTTAAAGGCACACTGACAAAGTGGGCTATTGTCACTTTCTCATGTTGGGTTTTGAAATTGTAAATGGTGCAATTCAGTTTTTATATTTTTATATTGCTCTCTTTATCAACAAAGTAGATTTGGACCTGTGCTTTTATATGCTTGATAAAGATTATCTTCATTTAGGAAACAGGAGACAGGCTTTGCATTAATTTTCCAACAGAGCTATGTGGACAGACCCACTGACACCTCACCTGCCACTCCACTCACCCCATTCCTTAATCACATGTATGCATCTCTACAGTGCTGACTGAATTCAAGGGACAAAGAAAAGATAACTAACCTGCAAAGAGAACCATGTTTCATCCTCAAATATTAGGAAAGCTTAACACAATGTAACTCTAAGGGAAAAACTCAACTGATCACATGTTCAGTCTCTTATACAGTCAAAGTGGTTTTGGGCTGTTAGTCTCTTTTTTTTTTTTTTTTAATTTTTTTTTCAACGTTTATTTATTTTTGGGACAGAGAGAGACAGAGCACGAACGGGGGAGGGGCAGAGAGAGAGGGAGACACAGAATCGGAAACAGGCTCCAGGCTCTGAGCCATCAGCCCAAAGCCTGACGCGGGGCTCGAACTCCCGGACCGCGAGATCGTGACCTGGCTGAAGTCGGACGCTTAACCGACTGCGCCACCCAGGCGCCCCAAGGGCTGTTAGTCTCTTAATGCCAGTTGTCACTTATCTATTTTAAATGTAATTGGATTGGTCAGGCTTTTATTTCCACAAGTAGAAATTCCTGTGAAGACTTAGGGAGCCATCTTTTAAGTCATGCTGTCTGCAAATGATGGTTTCTAGGGCCAGCATCTGCACAGAAAATGGTGGTGGTGAGGGGGAAAGCTGTGAAACACAGGACACTGGTCTTCTCCCAGTGGCTCGAAGAACACAAGGGCAGGGTACACAAACAACCTGATCCCTCTCTCTCTCTTGCCCCCCTCCCCTCCCCTTTCAAAGTCTCCTCCTGTCTGTGTCAAAATCACATGTATCTCCTACAACCTGCTCTTTGTTCATATAGAAGCACCAGGGCCTATAAGCAAACGAAGATTTCTCTGCCATTGAACTAAATCCACAGAACCCCCAAAATGGACATACATCATACTCAGAGGCATTTATGTCTTCCTGTGGTTAAACAGTTCCAGGGAAACTGCTACACTAGAATCATAAAGTATTTGCAAAGTTATATTTGCATTTAGCCATTATAGAAGGAGAGCAATTTCACCTCTCTGGCAGCTAAGGTGGAAAAACACTTTTTGACAAGAATGTACTTACATCACTCAGGGCATTTCCTGCTGCCTTCAGCTGCTTGAGCAGTGGGTTCTCTGAAGCAGGAAGTACATTATAATCTGCTTTTCCTTTATTCTTTTCATAGTCTTCTTTGTATTTTACCTGTAGGAGCGAAATAAAGTGATAAAGTAACTCTGGGTTATTTTTGCTCTTGTCTCTATTATGGATATTACGACATAGTTCCACAAATCAACTTTCTAGAAAAGTGACAGCTTGACATTTTACAAACAAAATACTCATAGTAACTCATAACAGTAGCAGAGAAACTGCATAAATTTCCAGGATAACTTCCTGCCATTCATTTATTCATTCAAAAACATCCATAGGGTATCAATTACGTGCTGGCTCTGAGACAGGTGCAAGGAAGAATAACATATAGTCCCTGCCCTCAAAGACAGAAAGAGATAGCCACACAAATAATGATAGTGCATCATGTCCCAGACACTTACTGCTCCACAACCCTCATTGAGCTCTTAGCCTCTGGCTGCCTAACTTCCAACGTATTTTTAAAGAAAGCAAGCCTCAAGCATCATCAGTCTACCCTTTAATGCCTCATCTATGACTGTGTGTAAGCATGTGTGTATTTAATGTACATGCAGAAGGAGGACGAAGGGGCTGGAGGCTGGATGAAGGATGACAACCTCTCTTTTTCTTTCTGCCCCTCCTGCTTTACACCTTTAATTCCAGCTTTAGCAGAAGCTTTAAACAAGGGCTCAGAAGCCCCTGTCTGGAGCATGTCCAAAGGGAGAAGAACAAGAAATGGATCCTATTTCTTGATCCACAGTGCCAGCCACTTATTCCAGCAATATAACCATAGAATATAGGAACATTCAAAGAATCCTAGATAAGCTACTAACATTTGAGAACCTTGAAAAACAGACATAACCAGCTTGGTATCCAAAGGCAGGAGATACATAACTGAAACACAGGTGCACTATCCCCTGTAGCACACAAAGAAGACTCATAGGGAATACACTACAGGAATGAAAGACATAACCTTTCTCTAGTATAGAATTATGTGCTTCATTGAAAAATGGAAACAACCAGAAAAGGAGTTCCACGCACTCTCCTATCTTCCTACCTGTATCTGGGATATGTGGTCTCCTCTCCTGTTTATGGATGAATTGTCAAGACCCATGGCAAAGTTACCCCTCTTGTTAAGCACCAGAACGCTTCCCTTTTCACTTACTCAAGGGCATTACTTCAGCCACTCTTCCCTCCTCAGACATCATCACGTTTTCCCCCCACACTGGATTTTTTTCCATCAGCATAGAAACATGGTGTCTTTGTCTCCAATCTTAAAAGAACCCCCTCTTCATCCACATATCCTTCAGCTACTACCCCATTTTCTTCTTTTCCTTTCAGGAAAATACTTTTAAAAACTTGAGTATACTTACACTTTTCTATTTCTCTCTTCTCATCCACTCATGAGCCCTCTCTAAGCAGACTCAACCAAATTGCTCTTGTTAAGTTCACCAGAGACCACCTATTGGTAAATCCACTTCAGAAACATTTGACACAACTGATCACTCTCTTCACTCACTTCCCACTTTCTCTTGACTCTATTCCTACCTCACCTCGATGATGTGTTCACATGGAGATACTCCAGAGTTCAGTTCTCAGAGCTTTAGGTCTACACTTGCTCCCTCGATGGCCTCTAGTCTTATGACGTTAAATACTATCCATCTACTGATGACTCCCAAATTTATATAATCCTTCTGGATGCCTCCCTAGAAACTTCAGACTCATACAATCAACTGTCCACTTAATATTTCCACTTGGATGTCTAAAAGACATCTCAAATCTTACATGTTGAAAGCTGAGCTCATGTCTTCCCTGCAAAAATAATCATTCACTCTTTCCACATTCTTCTCTATCTTGATAAAGGGAAATCCCATCTATCTGGTTGCTTAGACCCAAACTTTCCTCACATATCCCACATCCAACCCAACAGCAAACTAGGTCAGCTCTACCTTTCAAAGTACATCTCATCACTTGCCTTGCCCCGTTCCTGATCCAAAACATCGCTATTTTGCACCTGAATCCTGAAATAGCTTCCTCGATGATATGATCTTCCTGCTTTCACTGCTCCAGCAGAGCCAAGGCCAGGGTTTGAATCAAGTCTGATTGGCTTTGAAGTTTATGCTCTTTCTAGTGCTTTAGAATGCTAAGGACTCTATTTACCAAAGTCTACTCTATAGAGTATATGCATATCCATGAATTTGTCTATCTTGTCTGTGACTAGATTTTCACCAATTAGTAGGAAAATAAGAAAAATAATGGTAATGGTGAGTGTGGGAGTGTCCATATTCATATAAGGTCGCCAGTTGTCTTTTCTTGGGGGATCCTCCTATCTGAAAGGATAGCCTTTCTACTTGCAGGTATCAAAAGGTCATTTATGAAATATTAAAGATAGTTATTTAGTATTGTTAATAGTCACACACAGCCAAGTTTTTCAAAAATTGGTAGCCTTATTATAACCCCAGAATATTTCTTTTGTTGTTCCCCAAGAATGCTTTTTTCCCCATTATATACAAAAGCAAGAGTTATAGGAAATTCACCCACACTAAGACCATCATGACAAATGAGAGCATCCCCTCATACCTTGCTAGCTGCCACCCCAGCTTGTTTATTCACTTTGTACTCTGGTGTTTCGGTCTGCATGAAGTAGATCTGGTCTTTCATACTCTCAAAGTCTTCTTGGTATTTCCTCTGTAAGACATTACACATACTGGAGAACTGCTGTGGGCATAGACTGTGCACAGGTTTCACATGGGAGGACAGGGGCTGGTGGGAGAGGTTACACAAAGCTGCTCCTCTTGGCTTACACAAGTCAGGTTACAATGAGAGAATGCAGTGCCATCACAAAAACAATTAGCAACTTAACAGAGATTTGGAGCAATTATAATAGGCTGAAAACCAGCCTTCAAGAAGGAGCTCTAAAAGGCCAGGGGCAGAGAACTTAAGAGAAAAGAAAGAGTGTTTTTCAGTGAAGAAAATCAGGGAAGAAACTAATCAGTTTCATAAATGTACTGTTTGGGCTCCCCAGGCAAAGAATAAATTTAAAAGGGCCCCCTTAACCTGTACTCACTTTGAAACTGTATTGTTCATATGAAAATTGGGGCATGAATAATGGAATCTGATCAAAGCAGTATTTCTCAAAAGGAAAGAGAGATAGGGGAATTTCTTTCTTGATAGGAACTCTATACAGATCTTACCCCCATGAAGGGGTACCCGGACTCTAATGTTCTGGTACCACTTTAGATGCAGCTAGGGGTCTGAAGTCATAAAAGAAAGAGTCACACTTTCAACCTAAGAACATCTGGTCATTCCTTCCTACTTACTGTGCTGATGTTATCAGCATTCATTCTGGCGGTTGCAATTTCAAAGCAAGGTGTCTCACTCCATTTGCCTTTGACTTTATTTTCATAGTCTTCCTTGTATTTGTTCTAGGAGAAAAAAAGATGAAATATAGAAAATATAGAAATTGACAAATAGGATAGAAAACTAAGTGGTAATGGGCAGCTTAAAAAAACTTTTTTTTTAACTTAAAACATATCTTGACTATGGTCCTTAAGTTCTTAATAGATGTCTTCAAATGGTCCAGGATAGTATCAATTTACCCAACAAAAAAGTTGGGCGAGAGGGTAGAGGTAATAACTGACCACCTTCTTGTTGAGTCTGGGAACTTAGTTCATTCAAAACTTATAGATGTTCCCTGATGTTTGAGGGAGGAGACTCAGGAGCATCCTCCACTTATATTTCAGAGTTATAATAAAACCACTCAACCCACATTTCCATGCCAGATGAAATTAGCCATAAATTTCTGAGATTTACCAAAACTTCTAATTATCCAGAAAGGAATGCCACCACAAAATTTGGCTTGAAGGCTAATGAATAACACTTTCCAATTTAGACTTGAAGAAATTTTAATGAGAACTTGTAAGTAATTCAAAAGTTGCCCCATCTTATTCACAAACACCATTCCACCTGAACCCCAGGCTGTGAGCAGCCTTGAGAGGAATTATGTCTTCTTTATGTTTATATCCTCAGAATCTAACACAAAATGCATCACACAAAAGTGACCTCATAAATGCATGTCCAACAAAACTAAACTGAACTAAGCCCATGATATGTGGCTTCAAACTGCCTTGGCCTAGAGTGTTCTTAAAATAAAATTAGGGGCACCTGGGTGGCTCAGTCAGTTAAGCATCTGGCTTTGGCTCAGGTCATGATCTCATGGTTTGGGAGTTCAAGCCCTACATCAGGCTCTGTGCTGACAGCTCAGAGCCTGGAGCCTGCTTCAGAGTCTGCATCTCCCTCTCTCTCTGCCCCTTCCCCACTCATATTCCATCTCTCTCTCTCTCAAATAAATAAACATTTAAAAAATATATATGTTTAAAATAAAATTCAACCAGTCAATCCCAAACCTGGGCATATGAGCCAGAGCTGGGTTATAACAATTTCCCCTTCTTGGCTCATAGAAATGTGTTAACAACCAGCGAGTCTCAAAGTGTCTGCATGCCTACACCCCCACTTCACTCTTCAGGAAAAAAGAAAGTGATTTTCTGGTATACCTTCAACAGAACCAGTACCAAGGATGAGTGATATGCAAAGCCAGTGAGTTTGAGTTAAAGGATGCTCAGCCCTCTCTCAAATGCCTTTATCCATTCTTCTCAAGAGGCTAATACGCTAAATGCTAGCCAAGTGTTTTTCATAACTATAAATTTTAGATTCCTGGGATGGAGTTCAGAAGCTCTGGGCCCAAGACTAAAGTCCATCATTACCAAAGATGTGGCTTAGCCTCTCCAAGTTTCAGGGTTCTTAACCACAGAACCGGCAATAATAATTCCATCCACAGAGGACTGTTGAAAAGTTTACATAAGTTTATACCCTAAAGAGTCCTTTGCAAACTCTTCAGTGCTAAACAAATGTACGGTATAATAATTATAACAATAATGTTGCCAACATTGCTAGCATAACAGAGTAAGAAACTCTGGAGAAAATTCTGTGTGTGTGTCTGTGTATGCACACGCATGTGTATTCTTCAGTGAAAATCTTTGTTGAGATAGTATTTACATTTAAGTGTCAATTTGCCTACTCTCTTCTTTGGAAGCTTTAAAAAATTGAAGTCAACTCTTTAGTCAGTCAAAACTGACTGAATTCAATTGGTCAAAATGGATTTTTTGATTTGCTGATTGCCTATAGAAGTATTTCTAATCTTTTTGGCAAATAGACCTCTTCAGAAATCTGAGAAAGCTATAAAATGCCCATAAACACAACTTCAGAGTTTCTTGATGTATACACACCCCAGGTTAAGACCTCCAAATCCACATTTTTTGGTGTAATACTGCCCTTTCTCTGCTTGCTGGCAAAGGAAGAGACCTTTAAGATTAGGGGATAGGGGCAATTGGACTTTGTGATAGGATTTAAAATTGAGAAGGCAGCAGATTCTCTTAATGAGATCCAAAAGTTGGGTTATTGTAAAGAAATAATTAGAATCACATATGTAGATTTGTTAAGAAAATTAAAATTCTTACATTAAGAGATGAATGTCTGATTTTTTAAAAGATATTAAAACAAGATGAAAAATAAGAGTACAAGACCATCCAGCACCCTCACCCAAAGTCCTTCCCCACTTCTTCCTCTTCATAAACCAGTCACCATAGAGTTGGATCTCTCACAATCCACCCCTGAGTATTCCCAAGTCTGGGAAGATTTTCATTGTAAGGAAAGAGGCTGGGGCTTGTTATCTATTGAGGAAGTTATGGCCTTCCCCTCCATCTATAGGTAGGAGAGGAGTTAAAAGGCTGAAGGCCTGCAACTTGAGGAATGAGAAGGAGAGTGAGGTATGTGTCTATGTGGTACCCCTCTGTCAACCAAGTGGTCTTATTCTACGAGTCTGGCAGCAAGGCCTGAGTACTTATGTGGTACACAGAGATTGTTAGCCATACCAGGGTCCAACATCCAACTTTCCCCCCAACCCCACTCTAATTCTTCTGTCCAACTCTGTCATAGGTAAAGCCAATCAATGGAAACCTGGCAGCAAGAATCGATTTAATATTCTCTAAGATTCTGTGTTCACTTAACAGAGGAAAGTACATTGAGTCAATTACAAGCTATGAAACACCTTCTGTGGGCAAGAGAGTAACTGCATGTTAATAGATGTAGTAAAATTGCTTCCCCATAGTCCTTCCTCCCCAGAAATGAGCTGAGAGTGCTTCCATTGGGCCACAAATTGGACACAATAATGTCCTACTTAAACACATGGTTTCATTTTCTACTTTCCCTATCTGCATCTGTGGTTTTGATGTGGTTATCAAACGGAAGGAATACAAAGCCAGTTTAGTTAATCACACTTCACTCTTTTTCTATGAGTAGCTAAATACTGGGACTTCTGACAGTTTCATTCGAAGACAAGTTATCCTCTCAGAATTGTGGAGGGGTTCCCAACTGGTATTTTCATTGCCTACAGCGGGCCCAGGGATGCTTTCCTTACTCAACCCAATCTCTTCTGTTGATATCAATGGAGATCTCCCCCTAATTCTTTATTATAGAGGACTTTCCATGGTTTTAGAAGATCACAGTTTGGTATCTTCATGCTGTGTAACAGTACTTCCTGAAAGATATTTTTTAAAAAACATCCTAGTGAAATAGTATATATCGGTCACTGCCTCCAGTTCCTAGCACAGAAGTCCTAAACCTTGTAATCTCCTGAGTGATAGGGTTGTCTTTTGTTTCAATGAGACAACTCCTGGATAGATTTATGATGGGGGCTGGTCATGAGAAAGACCAAGCCATGATTAGAAGCTTGGAACTTTCCACCTCACCCTTCATTTCTGAGGAGGGGAGAGGGGCTGGAGACGGAGTTAATAATCAGTTAGGCCTATGGGATGAAACCTCCATAAAAATCCATGAAGGGCACAATTCATACAGCTTCCATTTTGGTAAGCACATCCACACGCTGGTAGAGTAGTATACCCCAGCTCCACAGAGACAGAAGGTCCTGTGCTTGGGACCCTTCGGGACCTCACCCCAGGTTCCTCTTTATCTTGGTTGTTCATCGGTGTCCTTTATCATGTAATAAACATAAAAAAGGGTTTCCCTGAGCTCTGTGAGCCAATTATTAGCAAATTATTAAACTTGAGGAGGGGGTCATGGGAACCCGGATTTATAGTCCAAAGTATGGGAGGTCCAGACTTAAGACTAGTGTCTGAGATAGGGGTAGTCTCATGGGTCTGGGCCCTTAACCTGTGAGATCTGAGCTAACTCCAAGAAGATAATGTCAGAATTGAACTGAATTATAGGACACGAATTTAGCGTCAGAGAATTTGTTTGGTGTGGTAAAAAACCCATTTGGTGGCAGAAGTATGCATAGAGAGTAGAGGAAACAGAGCTTTTCCTTTCAACTCTACGTCCCTGAACTGGAAATTCTAACCTGAAATCTCACATTTCTCCCTTTACGAATCTGGAAAGAAGCAGAGAAGCAAGCACAGAGAAACTAAAGGGACTTCCCAATGTTGCATTCAGGACCCCACTTTCAGCTCGCTGTAGTGTGCATAGTGTCCTCACCTGGAAGGCTTGCTTAATGAACAACCCTGCCTGCCTGTCCGTCTGTGTTAGGGCTACAAAATGCAGCTGAGCCAGGATGAGTGCTGGTATTGGAGCTGGTGCCTTTGGCCAAAGACAAAGGTAAGAGAATTGATTCTGACAGGTACAGTAAGGAAAGCTGGTAAACAGAATATAATCAATATATAAGCAATATAAATCGTTACAGATATACGATCATTATATTAATGTATGAAATAAAGGCTATAAGACAAAGGGATGTATTGGGAGACACAGACAAGGAAATGCTGAATTTAAATACATAAGAGTGAGTACATAAGGAGATTTAATCTATTTTGGAAAGAAAGGAAATGATGATGCTGAAACATGCATCAGAGCCCATGACCATGGGGAATACTTCAAGAGAAAAGAGGTAGGTCCCACAGCAAAATCACCTCTTTCTCCTCCACCTGCAGCCCCACTCCTCTCTTATTGGATGGTTTGTTGTTGGATGGACTGCTACAGATCATAAGCATTTCTTCCTAAAGTGAGTGTTATTTTGAATACACAGCAGCCATTAAGAACTTGGTATTTGGGGAAGACTGGGATAAACAGCCAAATACGGTGACTTTCATCCTCCCCCATTCTCCCTTGGCCTTGTTATTCCACAAGGGCAAATCCAGCCCCGGCGAGGTTTTCAAGTGTCTAATGATGCCACCGTATCCGGCTGGAGTGGCACAGTCCAACAGGCATATAATGCAAGCTGCCAGCGTAATTTTAGATTTTCTAGTAGCCAATTTTTAAAACGTAAAAAGGAACAGGTGGGAAATTAATTTTAATAATATATTTTTACTTAACAAATAGGTCCAAAAATATTATTTCAACCTGTAATCAGTATAAAAATAATGAATGAGCTATTTTACATTCATTTGGTCATACTAAGTGTTCCCAGTGTATATTTCACACAGAGAAGACCCTCAGTTTATACAATCACATTTCAAATGCTCAATAGTCACATGTGGATGATGGCTACTATATTGACGAGTGCACTTCTAGACTGGTGTGTCTAAATTAGTGGAGACTGGAGCAGTGTGAAAGTGATTTATTTTTTATCACATTCAAGTACCCACACTGCACACTCAAGGTAAAAGCATGTTGCAATAGTAAGATAGCTTTTAAAATATGTTTTAAATAAAAATTAAAAATAAATTTTTCTTTACAAATAACCACTTGAAAGGAGCTTTTTCTTTTTCTTCAAAAAAAGGGTCCATCACCCTTGTTTTCCATCACCCTTGTTTCCCAATCTTATTTAAATATCAACACTTTCAGTAGGCCGGCTCTTTATGGACAGTTCTAAAGTTCATTTCCGCTTAGCCCTGGGCAAATGTCAGGGTCATGGCATTCCTATTAGTGAAAAGTTACTGTACTTAGCAGATTCTCCAAATAGCCTCTGGTTATACAGTTA
Source organism: Felis catus (assembly GCF_018350175.1). Classification (NCBI taxonomy): domain Eukaryota; kingdom Metazoa; phylum Chordata; class Mammalia; order Carnivora; family Felidae; genus Felis; species Felis catus. The sequence continues at coordinate 142,205,214 of NC_058375.1, forward strand.
GTAGTCTGCAATATCAGACACTAAAAACATCATTGAATAGACTTCATCATCCATAACTTTTCTTCCTTCTTCTTCACTAGAGACATCCTTTCCCGCAAAATACCTAAACAAAATGGAAACCTTGAGGTTCCATCAAAATTCAAGCAGAAGACCAAACTGGGACTCAACTCCACAGAGGGCCAAGAAAAAAGTATTTAAAATCAGCAGTATCCCAGGAGAAAGTGGCCTGATTTGAACCAATTTAAAATAGGAATTTAGCATGGGTCTGGTCACCAGTTGGACATCTGTCTCTCTGCATTGTCTGTCAGGCCTGCATTCCTCAGAGCTGGCTTACCAGCCTAAATATAGACAGACTAAGCTGTTTGCCTGGGCTTTAAAAGTTATGAGGTGCACTGCCCATGGCTGTCAAACTAATGGCTATGTCTGAGAGATCACGCGTGCATTCTTATTTTCTCCATGTCTGACTGATAGCTATAAAACTGTACACTCAATTAAAACAATCAGATCCTCCAAAGAAAACGTGCGGGGACTCAGTTCTTTGTTAGTATCACTCCTGCAAGTCAAAATGTTAAATGACATCAGGGCACAGGTTCTGTTTTCAAAATGCGGCTTTCACATTTCCTCATCACGGAGCCATTAAGCTGGCTAAACATTTATTAACATGGTTCCATGACGTTCATGGATGTAATGTTTTTGCCGCCAACTTTTCAGAGTCATATTGCAAAAACACCCTCACAGTGTTGGCATTGGGTCTTTAAATCCCCCTTACTTACTTTCTCTGATGTTTGAGATTATTAAGTCAGAGTTTTCAAGGGAGGCCAGTCCTATGTACTTACCTTGCTCACTTGATTGGTCACTTTCTTTGCAAACTCTATATCTGGAGGATCCGGCAGAGATGTGAATTGAGATTGCTGTTCAGCATGACCTTTTTTGTAGGCGATCTGACAAAACAAAAGACAGGGACGCTCATGAACCACAGAAAATTATTCTATTTCCCATGTTCCATTTGTTGGCAATTTTGAAAAAGACTGTGTATTCATCTGTATTTGAAGTCTTAAACTTTAGTCTATCACGTAACAGTAACTTATCCTTGCAGATGTTACACGCCCTTGCTCTCAGTATTACCAGCAATTCCTATTTCGTTAAGTCTTCCCTCTTCAAGATTATTAATCCTAGATCTGTTTCCTTCCATTTGTATCCATGCCATGATTTGCAGTTGAAATTATTCCGTTAACTGGCATCCTCAACTCCCAATCTCTTGTCTTTACATCAGCTACCATACCCCTAGCTCTGGATCAACTCAACTACACACTTCCTCTAATCTTATATCCAGGATGATGAGTGACACTGAAGAAAATCACACAACTCTATTGATTGGATAATGATAATGTGATAAGCATGATTAAAAGGGCCACTGAAGAAGGTACAGAAGTGGGAGAGGGGGCTCTTGAACCTAAGCCCTTAGCTTGAAGTCAGGGTGCCTACCTAGTGATATGTGCTTATGAACAACAGCTTGCTTGGGGCTCTGTGCCCGATACTCTGAGTTTATGGTATCCAATTGCCACTTTGCCTTCAATGAAGCTTGAAAACCCCATTATGCATCTCTGGTCAGTCTCTACTTTCAGTGGCTAGTGTAAAACCCCAAGAATGTCCTTAGGCCCCCAGTCAACTCTCAGCTTCCTCTCTCATAGAGTAAAGGGAGGCTATACATATGCTTAGCTTTCCCTGTACTCATCCCTCCCTCCCACCTGCTGCATGGTTCAGAGAATCAACCCTTGTAGGGCAGGAGTCCTGTACTCAGACAGCTGATCCCTCCAGTAGCCCTCTGGACCTAGATGCATCCATTGCCCCTTCTCTTTCTTGACAGCTTCAACTGCTCCCTCTTCATTAGTTTCTTTCAGCCTGTGAAAGGCCTCTCTTGTCTTAAAATAAGTATCATGTCTATTAATCATGCAGCCCCTTCACTCTTTACCTCCTTTTTTCCTCCACTACTGACTACTTAGACCTTTCCTTCCACCAATCTTGAGCCCTGCCCCCACAATGCTATTTGTAGGTCCCCCACAAGAACTATTTGTATTATGCCCCCACAAGAACTATTTGTAGGTCACCAGACCCACAAAAACCTCTTATGCCTCTGAACCTTGTACCTGCTGTTCCCTTTTCCCTGGAACGCCCCAGCTCCACACTCTCCCCATGTGCCTGCAAGCTGCTGCTCATTCTCCACGTCACAGTCTCCCCTCCCTAACCTGAGGACCTTTTCCTGGGATCTCACTCAACTTGGCCCTTACTTTCTTTAAAGGAATTATCAGATGACACTGTGATTGGTTGCTTACACATCTGTCCCACCTTGGACTATGAGCTGTGGGATGATGGAAAACATACCTGCTCATCTGTGAACACTTGTGGCTTGCACGGAGACTGACTAGAGCGAAGGTTCAATGATTGATTTCTGAATGTGTGTTTTATACACTGTGGCCATTGGGGGAAATCACAAAAGGAGATTTATCATCCCAACTCTTCTCCTACTCACTTGTGAGACTTCTACAAATTATTTCTCCTGCCATGTGGCAGTATTCTTATTTACGACATAAAGAGGTTGGATAGTTCCAAGGTCCCAGTCATCTCCTTCATGGTTTAACCAAGTCTAGCTATGTCTTAGCTTAATAATGTCTACCTACTGCCTATAACAAAAGCTTTTATGAACATTAAATCAACAGGGATACAAAAGAGCAATTTTAAAATGTACTTATATTAATTCTACTGCTCAATCTTTTTTTGTTGTTGTTGTTGTTAAGTAGTGAAGACTTTATTTTAGGCATAGGGCAATTGGTATTTTCCATGGCTGGCTAAGTCCTCAGAGAGTATGCAACATCCTATCAAGAAAAATGCTTACTAACTATGACATTCTGTCAAGAATTTTCAGAGAAATCAGATCTGGAAGTCCTAACTTCTCAGGAATCTTATTCAGAATTCTGTATAGTTAGAATTCTGCACTCTGGTCAGCTTAAGGACTCTCTTGGGGTTTGCAAAGTATTTTGTCTCTGCTTAGATAACAAGAAAAACATAGTAAGTAGGGTCCAGAGAAACTGGAAGAAGGTGCAGGAGAGGGAGAGAAAGCCTCTGAATCCAAGCCCTTAGTCTGAAATCTACATGCCTATCCAGTCGTATGTTCTGTGAACAACAGTTTGCTTAGGGTTCTGTGCCCAATAACTGTAGAAGTTTATGGTACTGACATTATTCATAGGCATGTTGGTAATCTGATACTCAGTGCATAGTTAATCTGCAAAACATAAAAAATAAAAAATAAAAGCCATACCTTAACTGCCAAGTTTTTCTAAGAATGAGAAGATTTTACTTCATTGTTACATATTCTCCATTATGTGCTCTACTGAGAGATCTCAAAATATGTGGCCAACTTTAACTGTTCAAAGTCCATAGCACTAGAGTGGCATGAGGTGTCCCTTCATCTCTCCATTTTATGGGTAAAGGGAGACATTTGGAGATTAAGTGTCTTCTTGGAAACCTCTTCCTAGGCTTACATGACATGGCAGTTCCTGGTTGTCCTTCAACTTCTCTGTTCGTGGCTGGCTCCTTTCCAGATGTCCTAAGTGTGGTGTCCTCCAAAACTCTGCCCTTGGCCATACACTGTTCTGCCTCCCTCATACATGGTCACACCTGCAGCTGTCACTTTTATTCTGATGACTCTCAAATGCTAATCTCTTTCCTACTCTCACACCTATGCAACAGTATGAAATTTCTAATTTATCTATAAAATGTCTTGATCTGAATGTTCCATTGTCTCAACTCCATTTCTCTTTCCATGAATGCATATTTACCACTTGTACCCCTATATACCCAGACTACCAGTCTTTCACATTAACTCCTCTATGGCTCCTTTTTTCTTTCGTCTCCAATATCCAATGTCCTTAACACTTTTACAATACTTACTACCTTCAGATTCCGTTCTTCTTCTCCTTTGTCCCGGTCATCCCTTCAATCCTTCTGTATTACTTAAAATAGCCTTCTTAAAATTATCACAATTTTTCTAGTCTCAATGCACTGTATTGTCTGTAAAATTTTTCCATTTGCTTTTAGCATATTGTTTTCCCCACCAAAACCATATGATATCTCTTATTGAATACATATCATGTCAAAGCTATTTTGCCTGATTTTCAAGGTCCTGCTGCCAGTTTCTTAAACATGGTCTCCTAACTAGGCACACACAGCATTCACCTTCTTTGCCCTCTCTAGACTCATTTCACTTCTGTCCCTTTGTTCAAGTGCTCGCTCTACTTGAAAAGCCTTTCCTGTTCATCACTGCCCATTCCCTTTGGATTACCACTTCCACGTGGCCTTTGCTAACTGCTTGCATGTGCCCTGTCTTTCAGCAAGTATTAGACTATAGAATTTGCTTTCTATATAAATATAAAAATATAAAATTAAAAAAATTTTAAAAATTTTCATGTTATTTAATATATAACACTTTCATGTTATCAGCCTGATTATAAATTCTCAAGGGAAAGAATATGAAAACTTCTTATACTTTTCTATCCTGCTAGGTATGCATGCATAATGGACTTTCAACACATAACTATTAACGTTTATTTATTTTTGAGACAGAGACAGAGCATGAACGGGGGAGGGTCAGAGAGAGGGAGACACAGAATCTGAAACAGGCTCCAGGCTCTGAGCTGTCAGCACAGAGCCTGACGTGGGGCTCGAACTCACGGACCGCGAGATCATGACCTGAGCTGAAGTTGGCCGCTTAACCGACTGAGCCACCCAGGCGCCCCTCAACACATAACTATTGATCACTTGATAAAGGTTACACAACAGTATTATAGATTTATGAGATACAGAACCGGAAAGCTAAGTTAAAAGAGAAGCAAGAGGTCCCTAGCATCAAAATGGGTACTGTGTACTAGACGGCCTTAAATTTGTTATGGCTTTATTAGTTCCTAACTTACTCTATGGAAAGATAGGAGTATTTCTATGCTATATTTTAACCAATTATATGCAAATGGAGATAGAAATATGTCCACTAAATTTGCAAATGATATCAAGTGAGAGGCAATAAAAAATTAGACCTCAAAAGCTGGAGATGCCATCAAATGAATATGCATAATTCCAGTACAGGGCAAGATAGGATCCTAAGATCCACTGGAAGTAAATCACAGTAATTTTCAACTGACTTGTTGAAAATTTCAACTGACTTACATTCACAGTGAATGTAAGAGGTTCCGGGGGCTTAGTTGACAACTGAATGAAAAACAACTTGTTAAATAATAAAACGGTGCTCTCCTGAAGACTAGAGTAGTAGTCTTTTCAAAACGGCAGCTAACAAATCCAGGGGTCAAGAAATAAAGAACCTCAAAACAAGGGAAAGTGCTAGAATCGAGTGGGGCTCTCTACTGCTGCCACTGCTTTCAACCTAAGGACTAAAACTATTAGGCTTTTTAGTTCCTCTAATAAACTGTTTTCAAGGTCTAAAATACTAGAATTCTGGCCAGGGGACTGCTGATTTTTACTAACTCTGAAATATCCTCCATGTACACCCAATGGCAAGAGCTTTTTGCGAACTACACAAACATGTTTGGACAAGTATGTCAGTCCACGTAGAAAAACGGGGACAGACCACAATTCAGACTTCATAATTAGGATAGTTCAATAACATTTTTCACTTAATATGTTTGGGAAAGTGGCTATGATCTCAATAGGTTTTTAAAAATGCCCCTGTAACGTCACAGAAAAACTTCAACTCCAGCCAATGGGACAGAGGGCACATGCTGCGGTGGAAAGAACACTGGTCTTGAGATCACAAGACCAGGCCTCTAATCTGGGCTTTGCCACTAATGACCTATGTGGTCTTAGACTCAGGTTCTTCACCTATGAAAAAACAAGACTGGACTAAATTATATCTAATATAAGTTATAAAATCCAATTTAAGTAGACATCATAAATTATAATGATTCTAGATGTATTCATCTGCAATAATGACATTTAGTCTTTTCGAAAGAAGAACTGCAACGAACATGTGGCCAGAAGACAATCTGAGGTCTTCTGATTCCACCCTGCCAATGAGGTTGACTGTATTTTACTTACATCACTGAGGGCTTTCTGGGCTTGGGCAACCCTCCTCAGCTCTGGACTATCATTGTATGGGTAAAACAAGCTCTTGTCAGCTTCCCAGTCTTCAGTGTACAGTTTCTAAATCAGGAAAGAGTGAAAAGTTATGAGAAAGTGAGCTTACACTTACAAGAAATATACAATTTTGAATTCATCCATCAATAGCAAAAAGAGCCAAGGGCAAGGTGAGATCAAAGGTAAATAGAATCCACAGATAACCTGCCCCTTTCCACCCAGTCAGAGTCATATTTATTAACAGCTCGTCCTGCTTTCCTGGCAAATCTTATTTTCAGAAGAGTAAATGTGTCTGGTTTGGTTTCTTCTCTGGGACTTCACCTGCTTCCTGCAACAAGTGCTAATCCAAGTATAAGGAGCCGGGAGGCACTTAGCATAGTTTCTGTCAGAAAATAAACATTGAGTAAGAGTGATGGCCAGAAATACCCAAAGTGTAGCCCAGGGTCTATACTTTGTGGGTCTCTCAGAGCCAGTTCCCCGGTGCATCTTCGTTCTCCCCATGTGTTCCTTCATCAGGGTTGCTCAGGCTCCCACCAGGACCCTCTCCTCTCCTCTACTCCACAGCTTTCTTCTCAGTTCCTCCTTGCCAACACCTACCCCTGCAACCTGCATGGCTCAAGGACACTCACAAAAAGACTGAGGAGATGCATTCCCGATTATCAAAAGTACTGGGTATTCCTCTAAATTACACATTGGAAGGACATAGGAAGACAGAAGTCACGACAGAGCAGAAGCTCTTACCTTACTGAACATGGCTGTGTTCTTAACTGCCTGGACAAGTTCAGGGGCATCAGGGGGAAGCAGGTACTTATCCTTGGTGTCTTCCCAGTTCTGTTTGTATAAAACCTAGACAGAAAGAGCAGAGGACGTGTGGTTGATGTCTCCCCCAAGGGCATGAGGGTTTAGAGAACACAGTGTTGTGAAGTCTTTCATTATCAAAGTGTCCTCACACAAGAGGCTGCCCTTGTGCCTTTGTTTTACTAGCATCAATTGTGAAAACATTGACCATGTCAACATCCTATAATACTTTTCCTGCATTAGTAAGCTTTTACTTGAAAAGTCTGATTTTTTTTTTTAACTAAATCATGATTATGATTCTCTATAGATTCCTTTTAAAGGCTGCAATCTTACTGGTCATTGGCTCAATTTGGATAGTAAACGTGTTTCTTTTGACTTATGTGTTATTTTTTTAAATGTTTTTAATTAGTTGCCTACATTTGAAATTTGAGCATTTCTCATAAAAATAAAGCTCCCTAGCCTCTTTAAAAATAAATCAGACTTTGGGGACATCGGGACTGCACTCTGTATAGCAGCTGCCTGGAGCTGAGTTGCAGGGCATATGCTCTCCAATCCACCATAGGTCCTATGGCCACTTCAGTCATCTGTGCAGCCTTCCTGACATGTGTGGATACCAGAGCTCATGAGGTCCCTGGATTTAAGTGAGACTGGTGAGCAGGATCAGGCCTGTCCAGTTTTCTCCTCTAAGGCCAGGTAGAGGTAACCTACGTGCTACTTAGCATCCCAGCCATCCATAACATGACCTCACCTTACTGACTTGCTGCGACACTTTCTTTGCATGTTCAATGTCCTTTGCTTTTTCGTCTACGTGACAGATAGTTTTAGCAACATCGCCATCCATTCGATACTTAACCTGCAGAAATAATATACAGAGTTCATGACAGGCATGCACATGTGAGTATACTAAAGGGTATCTTCTAACAAAAGGGCATTAACCCAATGACTCAACGTCTGCACCACAAAGCAGACTTTCCACATTTTAGGTAGAAAACCGTGATCTCCAAAAATCTGCAGAGTCCCTGCATTTATTGCATATCTGCTTTCCTGGCTGAATTTCAGCCTCCCTGCTCTCCCACATGGAAGACCACAGTGAATTCGAATTTACCATCTCGCATCTCTTAAGCTAACTTGCTAAGCCAAGCTTTTAGAGGTCTCTTGGGGTTCACATTTAGAGCAACATAATCTATAGCCAATACTTCCTCTAGATTTCTGGACCGGCTCACAGCAATTCGACTGCTCATTTTCTCTACGCCAATTAAAGCCCTCAATTCCCAGTGATAGGCATGTTTTTGACATGTCTGTCTCCTTTCTTTTAGCAATGCAGCCCACCTCACTGAGTTGATCTTGTACTTTCTTGATTCGACGAAGTTCTGGGGTATCGGATGTGATGGCGTATGGCTGTCCTTTAGCTTTCTCATACTTCTCCTTGTATTTATTCTGAAAAGAGTATCAGATATTAGCCTAAAACCTGATAAGACAGCAGCAGAAATTTCAGGCAATGTATTTATCCCCAATAGATTAAAAAAAATCCTGCAAATTCTAACAATTATCAGTTATAACAGTTTTTTGTCCCCTACCCTGATTTTCTCAGCAAAAACTAAAATAGATTTGTTAATTGCTCTTCCTAAACACAGTTGGATACTTGAGACAGTAGAAATTTTATTACAGACTATTGTCTTGGAAATGCCCTAAAATGATTCTCTCAATGTTTTTATTGCACACATAAATGCACACATAAAAAGCCAGAACCTCAATAATTTTAGCAAATATAGAAATTATCTGAAAAGATTTGATTGCTAATACAATGCAAAAATATTCCATTCAGGAGTTCAATCTCAGTGGTTCAGATAGCTGAGACACCAGCTGAATTAATGGAAAGTCTGAATTATGGAGTATTTTGAAAAGGAATGCAATTTTGTTATTTCTGCTAAATATACAGAGTTCTCACTTTAATAACAACGTGTATAATTTATCATTATTAATGCTTCAATAGTACTCTTGAATGTAGTCAGCAATCTAAATTAGACTCTTGATTTTATCAGTAACCATTTAAAAAATACTATAAACGTTCAACATTTTCTTCAAGCTAGCAGAAGTTCTAGGATATTAGTGTCAGAATTTGAGACTTTATGGCAACAAACTGACAAAAAATTTTCTATTTTTGCTGAATACCGCAAGGATAAAGGAGGCAAAATAATCTTGTTTTTACAGACCAAAGTCTTAGAAAACTAGGTTTTAGATCATGCGAGACTCTGAACTAGAAATTTACCAAATAGTCCCCAGGAGTTAACGCTAAACCAGACATAAATATTTACTGACCAATCGCAACAGGATGCTTTTGACACAAGCATTTAGTCCTATATAATCCAATGTTCCCCTGAGCTGCTTTTCGTTTTTTTACAGCTGCTGGAGGCTATGCCACCTAGTGAGACCTCAGCCCACAAGGGCAATCAATAAATGAGATCCAATCTGCTTCCAGTCAATGTAACTTGTTACAGTCTAACCGTACATGGAAAGTTAAGGACCAGGGACCTTCAACAGCAGTGATTCTGGACTAAGGCTGCACATTAGAGCCACCTGGGCCGCTTTTAAAAATCTTTATGCACAGGTCCCAACCGCGGATAAAACCAGAACAGCCTGGGTATCCATAATTCTAAACCTCCCAGAGGATCCCAATGTGCGGCCACAGTTAAAATCCACTGTTCTGGGGTATAGTCGAACGTTCCAATCCTCATTTCAGAGGAGTTCTCACTCTGATCCTGGTGTTCTGAACTACACATTCTTCTTCGCTATACAACTCTTAAAGATCGTTTTACATATTGTTAACTAGTCTACTTTAGGGGCATCCTGCTCAGGCATAGTTTTAATTAGACGTTATTTAGCTTCTTTGAACTGATTTCAACTGAATATATTCAGGACTTCATTATTCTAGATTGGCTAACAAATTGTGATTAAATACCAATAAATGCTGTACGATTGGCCTTCTGCTTATTTTGTGGGAATAATTTCAGAAAGGATGTTTTCCCTGATACTGCAATGGTGCAAATGAATTAGAGGAAAGGAAAATTAAAGAGTCACAAGAGCTTATATTTCTGCAGAATAAGTTGTTGTCTCATAGGAGGTTGAGAAACAAAATCCAGCTAGCATCCAAAACAGAGTTGGTAGAGATCAGTAATTTCTCACTAATAAAGCCAGATTAGCAGAAATGGTTTGAAACTTACAGGGCTAAAGAGATCCTGCATTTTCTGACTGTGTACAATGTAGGGCGTCATGAACTTAGAAGAATCCAATTTCTTCCGGATAACCCTCTTCCTCTCCACCGGCTTGGCTGGTACCGGCTGTGCCGATACTGGCTGTACCAGTGCCGGTTTGGAAGTTTCTGATTGCTCATAGTCAGATGTGATTGTCCTTGTTGTCGTAGTTTCATAGACTTTTGTTATTGTCTGAAAATATGACATGCAGTTCAACATTGTTATGTAAGTAAAAACCGTGATATCATGATCTTGTATATACACATTATTCTGACCTTGAGTCAGACTTACATTCCTAGTGTTATTCCTACATATTTAAAGCCAGTCAAAGCAGGAAATCATACACTCGGTCCATATGAAGGTACATCACGTTACATAAATCTGAATGCTGACTGTCCAAGATGGCGTGGAACAAAAAGTTTACTCCTTAGTAATTTGCTACAGGGCCTTAACATTCCATTTGTAGAAAAGAACCCAAACCCCTTAAGGTTGGATGAAAATCAGAAATACAGTATTCTTAACCATTTAAAATCTTAAATCGTCTAGGTAAAGTAAAAGCAAACGTGAGATCAAAGAACAAAAGATGAAGATGATCAAATAAAGCTCAAATTCTTGATTTTATATTCACTTGCAAATGAGTCTAAGAAGAAGTTGGTTGCTTGTTCCCCAGGTCTTTAGGCATTCTCCCCTGCAGTCTAACACAAAGAATAATGAATTCTAAAGAATGAATCACATCAGTATTACAAGTGATTACCATTCTTTTGGCTTAGTTAATTAATCTGAATTGGAGTGCCATTTACACCAATAAATGCTTAGGTGGACAAGGATAACGATGACAACATAAGGGGGTAATTAAATTATCCTTACAACAGTCCTATGCATGCGGTAGGTGGGAAATGACTGTTTCTTACAACAGGCTGTATAGTGGAAGAAACTAAGGCCCAAAGTTTGGGTGTGGTCCAAGGTTAAAAATACTGGATGTAAGAAAAGAAGGTAAGCAGACAAGTCTTCAATCCATCTCACAGCATGATTTCCTTCACAGCTAATATCATCTGTACCAAATGATGAAGAGAAACTTAAGTAACAAGGAAATTGTACCTCTACGACAACTTCCCCTAGTGTTGTCAGATCATTGCTAATAGGTGGCTTTCTGCCTATTATTACTGACGTACGGTTGATGGTGAGAAATGAACCAGTTCACAGCATCTACAAATGTTAGGTTTCATGCAATCACACGCTCTTGGAGCAGGCTCCAGGGATAGCCATCCCTGTTTGTCACGATCAAGAAAAACTGCTCTTTTCAGAAAATAAAGCGTGATTGAGGGATTTCACCTTAGAAAAAAAGTTCCACCTTGGAATATCTATGGGAATGGCTTTCTTAGAATTCCTAATGTGCTAAAATCTAAGTGGCACTTCACTGCATCATCAGGGACATAGGCTTCGTGGTGCTTGTCCCTGTTGGCAAAGACGGTGCCCCACAAGTTACAACTCTATATAATAAAACAGCTGGTTCCCATGCAAATCGTATGTCCAAGGCTATGTGATTGCTGCAGTCACAGAGTGGTGATGGCCATTGATATTGCTTTAATGAGCACCACCTACACCAAAAATACTACACGAACAATGGGGGAATGATCCCCAATCACTTTGGATACGTTCAATAGCAAGAACAGGGACGTATTCTGTCAAACAAGTAGCATTCATTCTTGTATCATCTGCTGCTGGGCACACGTAGGTGAGGGATTCTTCTCAGATTCTCCCTTTGCCAGCTCCTGTAGCCCTGGAGGTCTGTGAGAGGGGAAGGCTCTACCTGCTTTAATCAGCATGCAGTTCATGCCGACACAGGTTGGGTCTTACCTCTCCTGGCACCTCTTCATAGACTGTCTCTTCTGTGTAGTACTATAAATAGAGCACAAAGGAATTATCATGAGAACAAAGCAGAAATCACCTCTCCTCTGCCTCAGCTGAACCACTGGATTATTTCACTAGCTCAGCCAGTGTGCACTATCTGTGGGAAACAAGTACACAAGGGAGCGTCTTCACATTTTGGGACCCATTTTAGTTTTGTGAAACTTCAGGGGAGTTAGAGTGAATGCTACCAGACAAGGCAAGGAGATGCAGGGTGATGAGAAAGGTGTCTGAGGCTGATTATTTATTAGGGGCAGTTATTATTTTTTTTTAATTTTTTTTTAATTTTTTTTTCCCTTCAATGTTTTTTATTTATTTTTGGGACAGAGAGAGACAGAGCATGAACGGGGGGAGGGGCAGAGAGAGAGAGAGGGAGACACAGAATCGGAAACAGGCTCCAGGCTCTGAGCCATCAGCTCAGAGCCCGACGCGGGGCTCGAACTCACGGACTGCGAGATCGTGACCTGGCTGAAGTCGGACGCTTAACCGACTGCGCCACCCAGGCGCCCCTAGGGGCAGTTATTTAACTTGAGACAAGGTAAGACTTTCTTACAGTACCCAGGGCAGAATTTGCAGAAAAAAATATACTAACAATATCCTGAGTATGTGGGTTGGGCAGAAAAAAAAAAACTTGCCATAACTCACTATTTGTGACTAACAATAAAACGAAACAGAAACCTCAAGGTGAATAACATTTTTAACTGGATTGTATCATGGAAATAATAGACCCGAAAGCATATACACATCTCGATTATCCGTACCCCCTCCTGATTACTAAGGAATGAAAGTTTCTTCCAGAGGGCGGGGTGTATCCTTTCATAGCACAATGGTCTTGAAAGGATGCAAAGATGAAAATTTACAAATGCCAAGGGGAGACTGAAAACATGCAAAGATTTCTCAGCACAAGATGTGGGAAAGTTAGGCTGCAGTTTGTAGCTGACGGCTGCGAGGTGCCTGCAGCCTGGATCTGAAATCAAACCTACTTTTGTTCTACTTCTGACATCACTGGCAATAAATAGATGCTGATGGGAACTGGCTGACATTTTGTTTCAGATGCGTAAGGGGAGTGGAATCTTTCCCCCAGCCTCACCCAGCAAGAAGCAAAGCCTCAGGCCGAGGCACAAAGGAAAGGGATAAAAAGGAAACATTTGGCTCATTTTCTCAATCAACAAAACGTATAACATTTTATGCTTCCTTTTTCTTTTCCCTGCCACCAAAACATACTCAGGGAGAGGGTAAAACACTGACTTCTTAATTTCCCTCAGTTGGCCTCTGTTCTTTTGCCCCTTGGTTCAGTGAACGCTTATCAAGTTATTTAACCATTGTCAATAGGCCGCAGGCTCTATTTCGTCTGCAGGAAGATAGGAGAAAATTTACCTAATGTCGCCTACTCTTGGGCTTTCTTTGCTCCTGTACTATTTCTTTAGTTTAAAATCTAATTCTATCAGTGTGTCCTTACACAGAGCGACAGAAACCACAAACTCCGAAAGGACAGAGAATTTCTCTTTTATATGCCTGTGCCTTCATCACACGGGAAATATCATTTGGACATTTTAGGGAATACTGTTTAATGCTGATCCACACACAGCCATGCCTGTGGCCACACAAAACATCAGTGACTCGAGAAGAAATTTTAAACTAAAATGAATGATTCACAACTATTTTGGATTTTCTGAGCCCCCAAGCAAAAGCAGATCTTTGGGAGCTATCCAACTTTACCTTTGCTGGGCTCTCACCATTAGTAAATGTATCTCAGAAAGAAGCTTATAAAAAAAGTAATGTTACCCAAATGGTTGGCATTAACATATATGCCAAATCTCACTTTTTTTAGAGCTGTGCCACTAATTAGATAGTACATCCTTGCTTCTTGTCCTTTCTATCCAAGTTAAAAAAATTTTTTTTTAATGTTTATTTATTTTTGAGACAGAGAGAGACAGAGCACGAACGGGGGAGGGTCAGAGAGAGAGGGAGACACAGAATCTGAAGCAGACTCTAGGCACTGAGCTGTCAGCACAGAGCCCGACGCGGGGCTCGAACCCACGGACCATGAGATCATGACCTGAGCCGAAGTCGGACGCTTAACCGACTGCGCCACCAAGGCGCCCCAAATCCAAGTTTAAGTTTGAATAGAGATGGATAGCACAATTTTATTTAGATGTCCAAGGTCCCCAGAAGATATATTTTTAGAGCTAGCTCTTGTTTTTGAACTCTTCCCTGACCATCTTCTCAAATTTGCCACCATCCCGTTCTTCATGGCATCTTTTCTGAGGTCAGAGAGCCCTTGGTTGAACACTCTCTGGCAGGAAATCTATCCATTTAGCAACTGCTGGTCAGACCCAGAAGCAGTACTAGGAACAAAATGGCAAGGATGAGATGCCTAAAAATAAAAATAGTCCCCTCCGTTTTTATGACATCTAGTTAAACCAATCAAGTCTAGCACTGAGGATAACTTCCAGTGACCAATGAATACAATTATTTTAAGAAAAACAAGGGATTTTTTTTTAAGTTGGAGGCTAAAATTATCACTGGTATTACCACCATAGGGAAGGCAATCTAATGTATAATTGTGTCAATGTTTTAATAGACATTACTCTGATCCATAGGGACATATGTAAAACAATAACACCAGTGATAATACTGAACACTGAGAATGTAGCCTTGGGCACTTAAGCCAGAGAGGTGGAAAGTTCTACTGTAGGAGATTCATTCTGTGTTTTTTTCCCTAGATCCTTCAATAATAAAAGCAATTTTATTTGTAGAATAACAAATTTTTCTTCACCTAAACATAAACTGGCCGCTAAAATAATCTTCCAAAGACAAATTTTGGCACTTTAATTTGGAATTTGGTTCTGGGTAGCTCTTGATTTCATTCTGATGAAGAAGCACAGATTTTCAAAACTACCTCCAAGTATCATCGGCACTCGGAGATTTTCATATGTTTAGATCATCATTAATTATGAAGTATCAAGCACTTTCAGATTCAATGGCAATATATTTATATGGATTATAGCCCCTAAACCTTTAGGTATTATTTCTAGAATGCAAAGCTGAAGGCAAGAGCTGGTGAAGAAAAACCATAACGTGATTTTAAAATTTTTATAAGACAAACAATTAACAGCTTTGTAAAATGTGTCAGATGTCCAGAGGAAGTTTTTTTAAGATGTCCACTTCGGTCTTTGCTTCCCCCCCCCCCCCCCACCAAAATTTAAAAGCAAAAGCTAGTCTCGTTCCCTTAAGTAAATATAATAGGATTGGTCAGAAAGCTGACCCTGATTGACATCCTGATTGGCTCCAAATGTCACTTGTGAGTATGGCAAATTTCTATTTACAGGTATGTGTGCACATTTACATATATTTATGTATATATATAGTCTCACATATGTGTATAATCTCATATATCTTATTCTGAATATTGAATCCATATCACCCTATAGAGGATCAGCTGGTTGAAGCAAAGAGCAAATAGCTCTTTTTTCCCTATTGCTCTGCAGAAACTAAAAAATAGAGTTCACTTTTCAGAACTTTCTCTTCATCTCCTCTGTCCCTTTGATCAGGAGAGTTGGCAGGTGGGAAAGAAGGAGTTTTAGAAGACAAATTAAAACCCGCCTTTCCCCCACACCATGTTTTTCTGAGAGTTTAAAGAAAAGCACAAGTGGGAAACAGTGATATTTCTTTTCAATTCTAAATCCCACATAATTATAGTGAAACCGAACATAAAATATTCCTTTCTCATGCTTTAATAATGAGTCTTTGTGAAGTTATAATAGACAATGTATTTTTCAAGTGATTAATTCACCTACACAGCTTCGATTGTCGCTACATAAAACACTTGGCTGTCAGAGTCAGGTGTTATAGTCTTACCTCCACGACCTCCTCATATTCTTCGTCATCGGCCATTTTCCCAGAGTAGTAGCGGCACCCTACAAACTTTCCATATTCCAAAAAATAGAAACACATTAGAATCTCTCCCTAGGACTGAAATCATAACATTACAAAAACAGAATTTAAGACTTCTCCAGCCTACATACCCATAGATTTTTGGAGGCTAAGCAAGATATTTAAATACAGGTCTAAACAACTGAGGCTTCAAATTACTCTCTCTTGATTCCCTCAAGAACGTGGTAAGTACTGGTACTTCTAGCTACGGGATCAATTGAGTTCATTGTAAAACTTGCAAAAGGAAGTTGAGGGAAGAAAGCGAGAGGGTTTGGATTCAAAGAAACAGAGTATTTCTATTTCTAAATACTTGCCGAAAGACATTTTCAAGCAAAAGCGTTAGTGAGAGGGAGGTCAGCTTGGCTCCCAGAAGTTAGAATTTTCCCCCAGCATCAAAATTCTAAGAGGGCTGCTTTTGGTCCCCACGCCGCTCTAATACATGGTAGCATTCTAGCCTACGCTTGAAATTAGAACACAGAAAAACAAATCAACCGTTTTAGAAGAACAAATAGAAACCTCAAGGCAATGGGGTTATTTCCCCCCCGAACACCATTGGCTTCTATGGATTTTTCTCTTCTGTTTCTGTAGCTCTTCCTCAAACCTGAAAAATAGGAAACGTTTAAAGCACTGATTGAAGTATATGTAAGATTGTGGGTCTTTGGCCCAAGCTTCTAATTCAGGAACTAACGAAAGGATCTCCCAAGGCCTTCTTAGTTTGACGCCAGAGAGTGGGACTCTCCTGATAAAACTGGATGATGACTTGGAGCAGCTGTCCCTTCGCCCAAAGATATTTGCCATGTAAACCAATACCCCACCATGGCTGGTTTTGTTAAGCTGGCGAAACTGCCACTCCTTCTGAGGCAAATGAAGCCCAGTAGAACAGGATAAATATAGGAATGCAGAACATAGATCCTTTTTCATCCTAATATATTTAGAAAAAAAAAATCAAAGGCAAAACATGTTTAAAAATTTTTCTGTTTGGACGAGAAAGCCAACTCAGTCAAGCAGTAAGTTGGTTAGTAGAGGACTTGACTCAAATCACACACCACATGGCAGATGTAAGTAGGGCCTGAGTAGGGCAATAGGGTCACAAGCTCTTCTAGTCACACTTTCATCACTAACTTCCCCAGTTATGACCCCAAACTTTGGAAAATACTTAACGGAAACTGCAGAACATCTCCAGAAAGAATATGTCAGAAAAAGCCATAAACTGGCCTTACCTTTACTCTATCAAATCAATTTCCTCAGCAGCAAAGCCTCTCCCAACTCTCCCCTCCTGAGAACCCCAGGCAAGAGCGAGCTTGGTGCCTGGGCTCCCAATTATCACGTGGCAACAGCAGCCAATCAGACCCTGAGTCGCTCGAATTTCAGAAGCTAAATATACTGAGTGATCTTCTAAAAACCACCTGTTCATCAATTCCACTAAAGGATAAAGGGTAACAAATTGCTTGCTTAGAACTATTCAAATGTAATGGAATTTTACCTAAGTTCCAGCATATGGAGTTCAAATTTAGGTTTAATCTCTCATTTCCTGCAACCCTATTTAATACCATATTCACGTAAAAAAAAATTAGGATAAAATAAGCATGGCTTGGAGGGGCTGTGACCCTTCTGTAGCTGCTTTCTTCACGTCATTTGTCCCCTTTTGTACAGCTCACCAGGTGAGCTACAGGTAAGTTTCAGGAGTCAATGTGAAAGAAATAAAGGAATAAAATTCATGAAACAACAAGTTGGCAAAACAATGTTTAAAGTCGTGATCAAATGAAATGACAGGTGAAAATATTTGATGTGACCCTAGATAACCACAGGGTGTATTTAGAGAGAATAGGCCCCATCATTTTTCTGTTACTAAACCAGAGGGGGGTGCCAAGACCATACTCATTTTCTTCTCCCTTCTTAAGTAGTGCCAGGTGCTGGGAATGAAGAGCCTCTCTCATATGTAACTGGGTTTCTGATTTTCCTTTTTGTCAGGTGGCTTCTAGAGGCAAAGTGTGAATGCAAGCACAAAAGGGTTCAATTTCCAAACACAATAGCAGGTAAAATCGAAATCAGTAAATTACTAGGAGAAGCTAATGCTCTCTTAGGTAAGTCAGAGTGTATGACATTGAGTTTGTAAAAATTACCTAACAATTTTCTATCTAAAGACAATTTTCACAGATTTAAACTCCCTCTACTCCTCTGTACCAAGGCAAAAACCCTGTGGGTCACTCGTATCTTGACATGGATTTGGGATTAAACATATTGTAATAGCTCTTTTTTAGCTGTTAGTAAGTATTCTCACATTTCAAACATATGTACCTTTCCCCTCCCCCTTCTGTGATTCATATGGCGGTAAATAAAATTGACACATCATTTTATCATTTAACTGATTATACCTTGTTCGTTTTCTATGTTCTCACAGGTTCTATGACCAAGTGACATGCGTGTAACGTGAGATCATTCCGCCAGCAGATGTAAACTACAATTGACTTACTATTCGTTATGTGTTTTAAAAGATGGTGTTAAATTGAAAACTAATACAGGCCCATTTTTTAAAACACATAGCACAAAATCATATAAGCAAAAAAGAAAAAAAAAAGCATAGACATTCTAATGCTAACCTGGAACTACGTCCCCTGGGTATGGAAGAGCTGCTCTATTTTTCTGCCCTATCTATGGCCTCCTCTGTGGAAGAAGAATAAATTGCCACCCTGGTTTACTGGTAGGAAGCTCTTATCATATGCCTTGCATATCCTAAGTGCTCCACGGATGTTAACTATTATTATTTCTAAATTATTATTAGCATTTAAAAAAAATTTTTTTTAACGTTTATTTATTTTTGACAGAGAGAGACAGAGACAGAGCATGAATGAGGGAGGGGCAGAGAGAGAGGGAGACACAGAGTCCAAATCAGGCTCCAGCCTCTGAGCCGTCAGCACAGAGCCTGATGTGGGGCTTGAACTCACAGCCAGAGAGATGGTGACCTGAGCCGAAGTCGGACGCTCAACCAACTGAGCCACCCAGGCACCCCAATATTTTTACACATTTTATTGGAGTCTTCATGCTTTACTCTGTATTAGACTGAAATATTGTGATGCTTATGAAATCAGGCGATAGTTGGTCTAAGAATTTATGAATCAATAGGAGTTTGACTATCAACTTGTATAATGGACTGCAAAGCAAGGCATGGTGCAGTTAGGTGCCAAGAGCAGACTTTCAGATGATGCATTCCTAAATACCAGATGAATCATGACTGCGGACCAGAAGAGACTTGATGGAGCAGGTGGCATTGTAACAGTTTATTCTGTAACTGTCCTACAGTTTATTCTGTTTTATTAATTATGTTAATCCAATCATATCTGCACATCATTTGAGAATCACATAGTTTTGCGAGGCTCGTTCCTAAATCGGTTCCCTGGTCCTCTATTTTTCCCTCTCTGGAGACAATCGTTTTAACTCTTTTAGCCGAATCTTTTGTTATTTTTCTCTACGCATTTAACAAAGTGTCTAGACTGCTCTCTTCTGATTTTTTTTGGTCAGAAGCATTATCTGTTAGGTTTCCACTTTGGAAGGTGAAGCTTTAGCTCTCTTCCACACGAACGCCCACCCTTACCAGACACAAGGCTCCTCTCAGCCCTGCGACCTCCCAATTAAGTTCTACTTACGGAATTCAGAATTCAATGTTTATATTATCATGATTAGCAAAGCTTATTCACAAAGGAGCCCCATATATTATGATTCTTTTCCTTTTCCTGCACAAGAGTTAGTTTTTCTGGGAATTGGTATTCTCCCCACTCTCTTTTCCCTTGGCTTAATTCTTTCTTCTAGATAAGCAGTATCCAATAGGACTTTCTGCAATGATGGGAACATCCTATCCCAGCCCCATCCCGTATGGTAGCCACTAGCTTCACATTCAAAATGTGACTCTGACTGCAGAACTGAGTTGTTATATTTTTTCTTTAATTTAAACTTAGCCACATGTGGTTGGTGGCTGAGGTGTTGACCAGCGCAACTCTAGAGATAGATCACTAACTACTTCAAACTTTACGTCTAAATCTGCTGTCAGTATTTTCAGTGACCTCAAGTAACATTCCATAATTGTATCCATTTCATCCTAGACTTCAGGGAGCCTTCTGTTCAACCTGCACTAATTTCCTCTGTAGCTGGTCCTGGGTTCTCATCTTGATCCCCCTTCCCTGTCATTCTGGGGATTATGTAGATCATAACATACAAATTCCCATTCCCTGGGGCGCCTGGGTGGCTCAGTTGGTTAAGCATCTGACTTCGGCTCAGGTCATGATCTCACAGTCCGTGAGTTCAAGCCCCACGTCGGGCTCTGTGCTGACAGCTTACAGCCTGGAGCCTGCTTCTGATTCTGTGTCTCCCTCTCTGTGACCCTCCTCCATTCATGCTCTGTCTCTCTCTGTCTCAAAAATAAACATTAAAAAAAATTAAAAAAAAAATTCCCATTCCTTTATCTAACTAATGTTTATTGAGTATATACAATGTACCAAGCAGTGTTCTAGATGTTTCCTTCACACAGCACCTCTAGTTGACTAAGCAATATATATGCTCCACTTCTTGCTTATTAGCAAAATCATAATTTAGTTTGGCACAGAAATATGCTCATTTTAAAAACACACTCTTCCATAAATCCCTAAGAGTTAAGGGTAAACTGTGTCATTTTTGGCAGTAAGATTTGAGTGTAATTCTAGAGAATAAGGCTTCTGGGAAAGGTACGATTCTACTGATATGCAGGGTCAGATTCAGCTGGCGTGTACTATAGTCCTCTTGCCATTCTTCCCTTGTCTATGCCTAGAACACAGATGTAATGTCAGGGGACAGAGCAGCCATTTTGAGACTATGAGGGTAAGTATAAAGAATGGTAAAGCTAAAAGGAGACTTAGCCTTTAATGACTTCCTTAGCTCTTATATTTTGTAATTATTTTATGGCTTATTAAGTTTAGTATATAATTTTACAAATGATTATATTGTGATTATTTTAAATTTCCCTGTATATATATTATGTTTTTCTATTTTGTACTTTATCAAATTCTAATAAAATTTATTATTGTTTCATATTTGAAACAATTCAAATACATTGTTTGTATCTTTCATTCTGTGTATTGACTATATCTCCCCTGTTACACTGATTTATAAGCATTCTTAACATACGGATATTAGTCATTTGTGTCTTATAGGTGTTGTAAGTATTTTCTCCAAGTTGTTTGTGGTGTCCGTGGCCATAGAGATGATTTAAATTTATTTGCAGTCAAATCTGGCAATCCCTACTTTCTAGTTTTGACACTACTTATTGAACGAGTTGAATTGGAAATGCCACGTTCAGCACACATTGAACAAGCGTGTATGTTTGTTTCTAGAGTCTTTGTGATTTTTCTTGTCTTCTTTTATTTTTACTTTTTGGGTTTTTATTTTTATTTTTTACTTATTTGATTTTGTTTTTTATTGTGAAGTATAATACACAGAAAATTTTAAAGAACTTACGTGTACAGTTTAGCAAATGATGGTAAAGTAAGCATCCATGTAATTACCACTCAGGCACAGAAAGGTCATTTCTATCCTGACCTTGACAGTAATAATTTCCTTTCTTTCGTTTTTAGTTTTACCACATCTGTATGCATTCCTAAACAATATAGTTCAGTTTTGTCTATTTTTAAATTTTACATAATGGATTAATGCTATATGCAATTTTTATAACTTTACTTTTCACTTAATATCATGTCTGTTGCTTGTTATTGTTATAGAATATCCATATATGACTATTTCTATTTATCTCTTCTACTGTTGAGGCAGAACTGAGTATTTCCAGCTTTTGTCAATTAAGAACTAGACACTAGGTAAACTGAACACTCTTGTACATGGACTCTGGTGGTCATAAACAATTAAATGATCAGAGTAATTACGACAGGAGCAGCTAAGCGGACCAGTAAGTAGGAGCGGAAATTATGGGTCAAAGAATATGCTCATCTTCAACTGTAATAAATAATACTAACTGTTTTCCACTATTGGTACCAATTTATGTTCTCAACAGTCATGTGTGGCTCCTAACTTGCCTACCCCTTGAGATAAAAGAGATAAAGCTTTCTAAATTTTGTCTGTCTGATAAGTGCATAGTAGTATAATCTTATGGTCTTAATTTGCATTTCTGTGACTTGCTAGTAAAGTTGAACTTCTTTTCACACATTTATTAGACTTTTGGGTGTTCTAGTGTTTTTTGAGAAGTGTCTGTTTAAATCTCCCCCATTTTTCTCAGTTGCTGGCCTATTGCTCTTTATTCTAGATAATAATCCTTTGATAGTTATATGTGTTGCAAATATCTTCCTCCTCTCTGTGGCTTGTCTTTTTATTATTCTTATACTGGAATTTGATGAACAGGAGTTCTTAATTTTCACGTAGTAAACTTCATCAATTTTCTCCTTCATGACTAGGAGAATAAAAATCCTTCTACCCCAAGATCATGAAGATATGTTCCTATATACTCTTCTAAAAGCTTGGAGTTTGGGGCACCTGGGTGGCTCAGTTGGTTGAGCGTCCGACTTTGGCTCAGGTCATGATCTTGTGGTCCATGAGTTCGAGCCCCGCATCAGGTTCTGTGCTGACAGCTCAGAGCCTGGAGCCTGCTTCGGATTCTGTGTCTCCTTCTCTCTCTGCCCCTCCCCCACTTGTGCTCTGTCTCCCTCTGTCTCTCAAAAATAAATAAATGTAAAAAAAATTTTTTTAAGCTTGGAGTTTACCTTTCACATTTAAGTCTTTAATCACCCTGGAAATTTTATGTTTTTGGATATGGTATGAACAATAGATCTAATTTTATTTTTTTGTATATCAATAGCCAATTGTGCCAGCAACTTTTATCAAAAATTCCATTGTTTCCCCACTGGATGAAATTCCTCCTCTGCTATCAATTTTTTCCAGATATGTATGAGTTTTTTCTGGGCTCCCTACCCTATCCACTGGTCTATTTGTCTATTTGTCCATGGATCTATTTGTCTATCCCTGCACCAATACCACACTGTATTAATCCTGTAGCTTTCTGATCTGCCTTGATATCTGGAAAAGCAAGTCCTCCCACTTCATGTTTTATCCTTATGAGAGTTTTCGCTCTTCTTGTCTTTGATATTTGATATAAATTTTAACTTTTTTCTTTTTTTATTGAAGTATAATTAACATACAATGTTAGTTTTAAGTGTAAAATATAATGATTCAACAATTCTCTACATTACTCAGTGCTCATCACAATAAGCGTACTCTTTTAAAGATTTTTTTTTAATGTTTATTCATTTTTGAGAGAGAGAGGGCGAGAGAGAGCATGAGCAGGGGAGGGCAGAGAGAGAGAAGGACACAGAATCTGAAGCAGGCTCCAGGCTCTGAGCTGTCAGCACAGAGCCTGATGCGAGGCTCGAACTCATGGACCGTGAGATCGTGACCTGAGCCGAAGTCGGAAGCTCAACCGACTGATCCACCCAGGCACCCCAACAATAAATGTACTTTTGATCCCCCTTTACCTATGTCTCCCCCCTGCCCCCATCCACTTCCCCTCTGATAACGACCAGTTTGTTCTCTGTATTTAAGAGTGGGAGAGGGGCTTATCTGTATGTTTTGTTCCTTAAATTCCAAATATGAGTGAAATCATCTGGTATTTGTCTTTCTCTGACTGACTTATTTCTATGCTGACAGCACAGAGCCCGATGTGGGGCTCAAACTCACAACCGTGAGATCATGACCTGATCTGAAGTCAGACACTTAACCAATGGAACCACCCAGATGCCCCAATCTATTTGACTCTTCCTAAGTCAGTATCATGCTGTTTTAATTATTATATCTCTTTAGTATGT
Organism: Felis catus; assembly: GCF_018350175.1. Lineage (NCBI taxonomy): Eukaryota > Metazoa > Chordata > Mammalia > Carnivora > Felidae > Felis > Felis catus. The sequence goes on from NC_058375.1 coordinate 142,229,080, forward strand.
TTTATATCTGTAGGGCAAGCTACCCTCATTCTTCTAAAATTCACTTGGCTATTTACACTTTTGTTTTTTTAGAAGTACTAAGAATTCGCTTATCAGGTTTCACAAAAATTATCCTTGGATTATTTTTTAATGATTGCATTGAACTTGTGAATTTATTTTGCAAGAATTGACCACTTTCATAATTTAATCTTGCTATCGAGATTCTTGTTTACATCCATCAGTAAAGGTTTAAGGTTTTCTTTATATAGATCTTGTACATCAAGCAGTACAAGTGTATTCCTAGGTATATGAAAACATTTATTTTCCCTATAAATGAGATTTGTATAGAATTTCTAATAGCTGCTACTTATCAAGTTTCTTTTTTATTACTGATTTATCATTTATTATTATTAACTTTTTTTATGAAATTCATCAGGAGTTTGAGAAGGGTGAAAATAAATGTGGGTGCTCAGTCAGCCATCTTGAATCCCAAGCAAGGACATAGCATTTTGAAAAAATTTTGGAAAGAACTTTAAGAGTTGGACATTACAGGAAGAAGAGCTTTCCAGGATTACAGATAGTGTGGAGAATCACACAGAGGTGGGAAAGTGTGTGGCATATTTGGTTTAGACCGAGTAAGATATATGTAGAGAAGTAATGGAAGACTATAGAGTAGAAGCTATGCTATGGATGACACTGAATGCCTAGTTAAGGAGTAGAACATGATATATACTGACCTTTCAAGTTGCTACTCTCTTCTATATAGTGTAGAGCTTTAAGGCAATCAGATATTAGCAAAATGGAAATACATCAGAAACATGCATTATACAGTGTAAAATTAAGCACATTCAATTGCGGAACATGCAGATCCAGTAACTCAGCAGGATATATAGCTGTAAATAAGAGCTTTCTCAAATTATGAAGCCACCCAGGTGTTACCTGCTTCCCCAAATCCATGTCGGACACAGTAAGTTTCACCAATGTTGCCCACTCATCCTTCCAAATACTCCTACCTCCTCCTACTGATGTTCACTGAAGTCAAACCCCATGAAAAATACATAAACGTGGTACAGGGAGATTTAAAATGTTAAATTACCTTCTGGGCCATTTCCCTGATTTCTTGTAGGACTTGGACATAGGTTTATTTTCTATGTGAGCTCTTCAGTAAGCTTCATTGTCAGGAGAGTCCTCACTTTTCTAGGCAACGCGTCTCTTGATCTCTGCATTGAACTGAGAACAAACAAGGGTTTTCTGTGTTTTGCTCCTATTCTCCCCTCTCCACAGTCTTATCCAAAATCGTTCTTTGAGCCCACTATTCCGGTTACCCAATTGCTATGGAGTAAATTATTAGAATCTACAACCTGCTGCCCATTGCCAGCCTGACTTCACAAATGAATGGGTCTCAAAACAATGCCAGCCTTAAATTGCTGACTTCTAAGGAGTTTCCAATATGACCTATAAAGATAAACTAGCAAAGCTGATTATCTTGTGTGACTTGTGAGGCACAAGTACCTCCAACTGTCTCCTTGCACACAAATTATAGATGTATATGTACATGTGTGTGTGCATACGTATGTGTGTATACATATGTGTGTGTATCTTTCCCAGGAAAGAGACTTCCCAAATACTGGTTTGAATATATAAGTCCTTATATTGTTAAAAATAAGGCCTAATGTTAAAAAATTATTCATTACATGTATTTATTTATATATACGTGTGTGTAAATACGAATATAGAGGCAGTTGTACAATTTACAACATAAAAGTTTCCTCTAGCTTAGATGACAACTTTCTAAATGGAATATACATTTCCATGTTCATTAGTTTTCAAACGTGCTGGTCTTGAGGAGGAAACTGTTGTACCACTTCTAGCTGGCAAGATAAGGCTGTATCGAGTAGGTGGCATTTTCTGAGGTCCCATATAGGACAAGCCAACCCACCTAAGCCATCCTTAGACAATGATTTATTAAATAGTTCTTTTTTTGATTGATTAAGTAGTTCTCAATGCTCTGCATGAGTAATAAGCAGTCTGGAAATGCCTAACTTATTTGATGGAGTTTGAACTAATATCTAACTCATCTTTCTGTCATTGTCACTGAGGCCAGAACAGATTGTTCTCCAAGAAGGAAAGTGAAAATGAGAGTTTTTCAGTAATAAATTTTTGTGGCCAGCCAAAAACATTAGAGGTTGGAATGTTCGACAATATAGCAAATATGGGCAGCTAAATAGACAACAATTGCCCCGTCGATTCCATGTCCAGTTTAGCGCCAGGAAGATCCCTGGGGCGCAGGTCTATTGTTAAAATCTGGTTCATTATGGACTGAACAGTCTAGCTGACCTATTGAATGTAAGTGGTTTGGAAGTCACCAAAAAACTGGGTCAATTCTACCATCTCCAATGACCTAAGATATACCTTAGGGAGAGTCAAGATGGCACTATGGGCCTTGAATTAAACAGATAACCTCACGTGCAAACCAAAGCTTAAAGTGGTATCTTTTGTAATTATTATTTCAGTAGACAGATGCCTGGAGTGGGCACATTTTGGGCCCTGGTTAAACTTGAGGATGGTTTTTTTCCAAAATGGAAGCCTAGTCCCATAAAGCCTCTATGTAGCTTTCTTTTCACATAAGTAAACAAGGGAATTAGGACCAGCTTTTCCCAATCTGAGTTCTTGAGAATCATTAGTCTCACAACTCGTTTGATGAAAAGAGAGTTCCATTGCCAACAAATGTGGGAAATGCAGAGTACTATAACCCTTCTCTGAGATTTGCAAGCACATTCAGTTGTGATGGCTCCAAGAAACGGAGCCTCAAAGTAAAAGAACCCTGCTGGCTTCTTTTGTTTCATATTACATGTCTAAAAATTACCTAACCATAGAACAATCATCAGTACATCAGTGCATTTCATCACATAAAATACAGTTTGTGAATCCCACTTGTTCACAGTGGCAACTCCAGATCTGCCTCAGTCTAAACCCAAATGCTTTGGACGGGCACAGAAAAAAATCGGCACCCAAGGCTGGGAACAGAGAGTCTGTTTACCATCTTCTCTATCTCTGACCTGCACGCCATTCAATTTACAACTAAATAATGTGTTACTCTTGAAAATCACTCCCCTGCTTTCGGACTCATTTTCCTCATCTGTAAAATGAGTGAGCTGTGTGACCCTTTCAGCTCCGTCATGGCATGAAATATCTTCCTGTGTGTGAGGTTCACTTTAGACCTTGACCTCTCTACTGCCCTGCTGGGCTGCTGAGTGACAGGCACCATAGCTAATTCTCCATAAATAGATGTCCCACATCTTGGGTCTCAGGATGATTTTATAGCTGAAGACTGACATGGGGTAACTTTCAAACAAAACCAATTTGACCTCCAAGAAAAAATATTTTACACTATATTTAAGCCATTACATTACATTATAAAGCAATGGTATATGTTTTTTAATTTAATAAATGTAAATGATAGTCCTGATTTTTATTTTAAAAAAAAAGTTTAAAGCTAACCAATACTTACTGAGCTATTTCTCTGGACAGGAAAATATCCAAGAGGCATTTTGATGTACCTTAGAGCTACTCCAGGAGTCACTGGAGTTAATAGTGACTTTTTACCTAAAAAAATTCCTACTGCTGTTTCCTTTTGCTTTTTATGAAAAGTGATAAAAAAAAAACTTTCAATGTGATTAATACACTTCTTGATTGGTTATAGGTATGCCTCATTCAGACACCCCAGGAGCTTAACAAATAGCAGAAACATTTAGTTTCTCTGCCATTTTGCTTACCTCTGAATGGTGACCAAAAGAATATCATTCCAGCTGATCTCAGAATGAATCCAAGGCTGCAGAGACTGGGAGGATCTGAAAGTAAAATGCAAATCTAGTTTAGATGCCCAGGAAAATAGGATTTTCTGGGAAGAATAGTTAAAGAATTACCCAAGTCATGACATTTTCAAGAAAAAGTAACAGTAGTAAACAGATAAACTAGTAATGTGTTAATGTCAGGTGAATATCCAAAGCAAAATCCTAACCCTATTAGAGTTTGCAACTTCTACTTCTTGGAATAAGCAGAGAATATTTCTACAGATAAGGAAGAAGAGTAGTCCCACATGTGGGGCACCTGGGTGGCTCAGTCGGTTAAGCGTCCAACTTTGGCTCAGGTCATGATCTCACAGTTTGCGAGTTTGAGCCCCGCATCGGGTTCTGTGCCGACAGCTCAGAGCCTGGAGCCTGCTTTGGATTCCCTCTCTCTCTTGGCCCCTCCCCCACTCGCACCCAGTCTCTCTCAAAAATAAAAAGTAAACATTAAAAGAAAGAGTAGTCCCACATGGAAAGAATGGGTAAAGAATATGAACTGTAAAATGCACTATTCTTGGAGGCTAACTGCTTGGCATCCTTAGAAAAGCAAAAGGAATCCTTCTCCCTACTCCACCTCAATTCATTTTGTTGACCTTCTTTTTCATCAGATGCGCAAAATGCAAATGAACGCAGAATTGCAAGGATGGTTGTTGCTTTGCCATGCTGCCGACAGGCCCAGACCAGGAGCCTTACCAGGGACCATTGCTGGTATTTGGCTAGAGGTTAGCCCAGGTGGTGCTCTATTGGTATACAGTCTCTCCCTCAGCCCTTTGAATATATTCCAGCACTTCTAAAGCTGCGTCTGCTTCTCTGTGCCCGAGGCTCTTTTCCTCAGGACTAAGGAGAGCTGCACGGCCCAGCAAGCCGCAGACACAGCACCTCTATCACCAGGTACCTCCGACAATAATGACAGGAATTGATGGACAAACACGCCAGCTGCCTCCCTCCCACCTTGGTTGGGTTAATTCTGAGGCTTGTGCTTTGTACCAATCCAGTTTATCTGTGGCCTAATAGGTATGCCTTCTCTTCCCTGTATAACACACCTTTCTCTACTGGAGTTGCCTGAACCTCTTAAATAGAATACTTTCACTTAAATCATTCTCAGGTGCCTGCATTTGGGAAAACCATGCTAAGACTTGTTATATCCAATGGCCATTTCACAACATGAGGAAGTCAAGTTCTCAAAAACATGTAATACTGCAAAGGGACGTGGTTATAAAAGAAAGTCTCACCTCCGCCATGCTTCTGTAGATTCTCAGGAGGCCACTCTCGTGGGCAAGTCACGGTCTTGTATTATTGCCTTACTAATGCTGTTCAGCCCACCTAAAATTCTCTCCTCCATCTTCTCAGCTACTCTATGTCTAAATCTTTTCTAGAAGTCACATCAACCTGTAACTATACTATTCTCTAGGATAGTGGTTCTCAAAGTGTGGTCCCAGGACCAGCAGCCTTAGGATCACCCGGGAACTTGCTAGGAATGTAAATTTGGGGTCCTGCTCCAGCCTCTGGAATCAGATTCTCTCGGGTAGGGGACTAGCCTCTCTATTTTCAAAAGTCTTCCAAGTATTATGCAAAATTTGAGAATGCTATAGCTTGAGAACTACTGTTGTAGGAAGTATTTCCTGCCACCCCTCATTTGGCTGTAAAAATCTCTTACTCCAGTTCCCATTCATCTTCCACATTTATTCAGTGCATTCAAACTCTCAGTGCCACCTCATAAATCACTCTCACAGCAACCTCTTTTCTCCTCCATTGACTCCAATCAGTATTTCTCACCTGAATTATCAATGCAGCCTCCCTGCTGCAGGCCTCCCACCTATTTCCCATCAGCCACTGGGCTCGTATGTGTAAAACTCAAGTGTGTCCCTTTAGCACATCAGGTGCTTCCATTGCAGCCTGCCATCTAAACATAAATATGAGGTCCTTAGCATCTGCATACAAGGCCATTGGCGATGACAGGCTCCTGCTTGCCTAATTTTCCTGGAGCCCAGAGACACCAAACTAGCTATAACCCACCACTCCCAACCCCCCCATTCATCCCCTCAAAGACCGAAATCTTTCTAACACAGGTCAGCTCCTTAGGGTCTTAATGGCCATTAAGTGACCCTCTTTAAACATAGCATAGGCATGTAAAGAACAACCCTTCGAGGCAACATCAAATTTTGGAGGGAATCTAGAGCTTGAAGTAACTAGGACTACATCTGTGAAGAGAGGAGGGAGGAAGCAAAGCCAGATTTTTCTTTACTTTTATAGTTTTCCTCATGGAAGTCTTACCCCTCAGGGCCCGGGCAGGCCTTGTGGCTTCCAGCCCTTTCTGCATTTACTATCTTAGGCTCTAGGATTTCTTATGTACCTAAACTCTTTGTAAACCAGAGATAAATGCTTTCCTTCTCTATCCCAAAGGGCTGGTTGAGACTCAAATGAGAAAACACTCTTTTTTAAGTTCATTTATTTATTTAAGTAATCTCTACACCCAATGTGGGGCTCAAACTCATGACCCCAAGATCAAGAGTCCCATGATCCTCTGACTGAGCCAGCCAGGGGCCCCTCAAATGAGAAAACATTTTAAATAAGCTTTGAAAGCTTCAAAGTAAAAGACAAAAAGGTATTATTGTTAAGTAATTGTAATAGTTACATTAGCCAGAGTTCAGAGAGCATTTGTTATCTGCCAGGCCCTAACCCAGCGTTTAACAGGCGTCATTTTATTTAATCCTTGTAATACTCCATGAGAAAGACACCATGATGCTCTCCCTATTTTTATGTAAGAGAAAACGGAGGCAAACAGACACGGAAAAAACTTGCCCATGGTTACATAACTTGGAAGTGATGGAGCTGGGATTCAAAGTCAGTTAGTGTCACCTCTGAGCCCAAACTCTTAGCCCGGTGTGCTCCCCACTAAGAGCATGTTTGTGACTGTAGGTAGGTGACATTGTCTGAAGGGCTTGAGATAGCCTAGGACAGGCCAGCTGTGCTCACTGTGCAGAGGTCAATCTATTGCTCTATTGTCCATCCACCCAACTACCCACTCACTGGTCATCTATCCACTGTCTTCCATAGGTGGCTAGAGTGATAAACGGTCTTGTTCCTGGGGTCAGAGCACCTGACGTGAGCAGCTCTGCAAAGATACCAACAGTGTGACCTCGGGCAAGTAGCCTACCTACTTTGTGCCTTGGATTCCTTGCCTGTAACATGAATTAGATATTTGTACCGGCCTCATAAGATTTTGTGTAGGTTAGATGAGACAACTCAGGTGGAGAGTTGAGCACAGTGCCTAAGCCCTGGTAAGTGTTCAATAACTCTCAGTTATTACTATCATGTCTCTGGGGCAATAGCAATGTGATCACGCAAAGCAATCCCTCTGCATCAGAAGGTGGGCAATATATTATAGGAGCAATCACGGTGTCTCAGGAGAGTGCTTGCAGCACTTGGAAAACTGTCTCAAGCCCTTGAGTCTTCTCTGGGTCACTGAACAAGAGCAAAGAGGCTTACGACCTCGGATCGGCACAGTGTGGACTGCAGAGCTCACTGCTGCAAATAGCAGCCACCTGCAGGCCCGACGGAACATGTCCATCCTCTGGCGAAGAGTGGGCAGGATGCAGACAAGGAGAGGGCAGGAGACAGCAGGCACTGCCATGAGTCAGGGGCACGAGGGTGTGAGGAAAGCTATGCCAGAGCAAATGTGGCTCAGCAGATAGATGGGAAGGATCTAGGCACGCTTCACTAAAAAATGGCTTCTTTCCAAAGTGGGGGCATGCTATCTGTGGGGAGCCCAGGCCTCGTGGCCCAGTCTCATTTTCACAAAAAGCCTCAAGGGTAGGCGTCTGAAGTTATGTCTAGTGAGGTTACATAATCGCTGACCAAGATAAACCGATGGGATTAAAATAAACTGGCATGCATCAGGAAACTTAAAACTTGGATCCCACTTCCCAGAATACACTATAAAGATGTTTAAGTAAATTCTTCCATCATCTTGTGAATAACATAATTATATTAAAACTATTTTGTGTTACAAATTAACCTGTCGATTGAAAACATTTAGTGTCCCACCATGTTTAGAATGTCGTCAATCCTGCTACGACATTTTCTAAAAATTCTTTCTTTTTTTTTAAACAATTTAACGTTTTTTTATTTTTATTTTTGAGACACGGAGAGACAGAGCATGAACAGGGGAGGGTCAGAGAGAGGGAGACACAGAATCTGAAACAGGCTCCAGGCTCTGAGCTGTCAGCACAGAGCCCGACCCGGGGCTCGAACTCACTGACTGTGAGATCATGACCTGAGCGAAGTTGGACACTTAACCGACTGAGCCACCCAGGCGCCCCTAAAAATTATTTCTTAATACATCAGAAATTTCCAGAGAGGAAGTGGAATAGGCTAGGTATGGGGTCTCCTGAAGCCTTATATTATTTTTCTCAAAATGAAAAAATTTATATTATTTTTTCAAAAAGTGTTTTGGGTGGAATTATGTCCCCCCAAAAGGCAGGTGGAAGTCCTAACTCCCGGGAGCTGAGACCTTATTCAGAAATAGGGTATTTGAAGGTCGTGATGGAATAGGGTGGGCCCTCAATCCAGTATGCCTGGTGTCCTTATAAGAAGAGGAGACATACAGAAGAGACAGACACAAAGGAAATGATGACCATGTGGAGATAAAGGCGGAGATTCCAGCAGTGCCTCGACAAGCCAATGAAGCCAAGGCTTGCCAGCAAACAAAAAGCAAGCCAGGTTCTCCCCTACAGGTTTCAGAGGGAACATGGTCCTACTGACACCTTGATTTCAGACCTGCAGCCTCCACAGCTGGGAGACAATAAATGTCTGTAGTTTTAAGGCACCCACTTTGTTACAGCATCCGTAGGCAATGATTATGCAAGGTTACATTTTCCCTCTGTTTTGACAGCCTCTGTTAGGTGGCCCAAGGCATCTGTGAGAACAGGGTCCCCCGCATTGCAGTGTCTCCCCTCACTAGGGTATGAACAGCTGTCGTGTGTATTCACCTGTAACTCAGAACACAGCAATTGCTCAATAATTGCTTGTTTGAATGAGCAAATAAATCTCAAAGAAGCTCTAAGATCCACCTGCTGGCCCACCTCCAGCCTCCAGCCCTCAAATATTGAACTACTTTCCAACTTAGTAAGTATGAGGAGGTGCCAGGTGCCAGGTATGAGAAGTCAGGGCGGCAGCAAATGGGCCTGAAGGACACTGTGGGACCTGGGACACCAAGATGACCACACAGCATTTACCTAACCTGAGCTACACGCTTGGCCTTTGGGTCTTTTTAAGACTAAGTTCTAGACAAGGCACTCCTTACTGATTTGCCTGGGAAACAACTCCTTAAAATTAAAAATGAGTATCACTTCAGTGTTAAGTATACATCTGGGTGATATAAGCTGTAATACAGTGTTTCTCCCTCTCCATACATTAAGCACATGTACTGTGTGGGGTAGTGTATAGATTTCTGATGTTGGTGTCTACACCATTTAATTTGATACCTTATGACCTTTTCACTTGGGCGAATACAACGATTATTGTACATGCATCTGTTTGGTTGGAAATAGTCATGTAACCATCAAACATGTCAGTTATATAAAGATTAAATTAATAACCAAAGGAAAAAGAATAGTAAAACAAAAATCAGCTCATGAAGGTTTATGTGTTTTCCAAAATGCTGGACATTTAAAATTCTTCACAATGTATAACTTCAAAGACATCCAATTTATATCTCACCAGAAAACGTTGTATTTTGTTATTTATCCTTAGATGCAAATCGAGTTATTTCTAACAGAGAACCATCATGACTTCAACAGTAGAGCCATCCGGTCAACCTCAGTAGTTGCCCAGATGATCAGATGGGAAAGAGAATGACTATGTGCTCACCATCTGTTTCCCATATTGCCTGAGAAAAGATCCAGAAAATCCAAGTATTCAGGGCAGCCACATTCCAATCTGCTGCCAAAAAGAAAAATATTTCCTGCCACTGTCTAAACTGACCACAACACAGCAAATATACCTAACGTTCAACGGTCAGAATGTTAACTGCCTAATACGGTTTGAATAACATGCTACCAGAAAATCTAGAGGACTCTGACTCGTCTAGATGCATACCTTGGTGCACAAGTGTTTTAGATGCGAAACTTGGTTACTGTAAGTCCTTTCTTTCTCTAAATCAACACTCAGGCCTGTCTACCTGCCAAGTAGTAGAAATGTCACCACTGTGCCAGAGGGCTAACCAGACAGGTTTAAACTGGGGGCAAGTCACCTAAAATCAACTTTCATACAGACCGAAAAAGAACAGATTTTTGTTTTGTTTTGTTTAAGTAGGCTTCGTGCCCAGCGTGAAGCCCATGCTGGGCTTGAACTCACGACCCTGAGATCACGATCAGAGCTGAGATCAAGAGTCAGATGCTTACCTGACTGAGCCACCCAGGCACCCCAACAGGTGTTTTTTTTTAAGCATTTAAAAACATTCTTGTCTAGAGACTTCCTGACCATGGCCTTTGGAACCTCAGTGGTTACCTCAGTAATAGCTTACTGCAGAATTGCTACATTTCCCCCTCCTTTATATACTGGAATTCAGCTCTTGAAGAGCAAGGCAGAATTTGATTTTTTGTTTTAATGCATTATAGCAGGCATCCAGTAAATAGTTACTGAATGACCTAAGAGATTAAAAATACATGTGCTTAGTGAAGTTTGATTAGCAGATGCTAAATGATGCCACTGCTTATGAATGCAAGCCAGACCAAAAGGATCTCCTCAACGAGAGCTGTAGGAATGACACACAGGTGACGACCCTCCTTTTGAGACTGCCTACAGTCATTTGATGCAGCACCGGCTATTCCCCCCGGGGAAGGAAGAAGAAACCAGGCAATGAGAACTCAGAGGTCCTGAGGTCCTTTCATGACCTTTGAACGCTTCACGTGAACAGAGAAACCAGAAAACAAAACAAAACAAAACAATCAAACAACTCCCAACCCAATGCAAGTGAAGCCACAAGGTCTTGGAGCTGCATGGGAGTTATGAGGGCCCTGAAGAGATCTGAGCCAGTATGTCACAGCTCCCGTCAGTACCAGATCGGTAGAACCCCTCTTTGAGATCTGTCCTCAGCACTGCCCAGGGGCCAGGCGTGTCCTAAACAGCATTTCCTCTAAGTACCAGCAGGGTGAGACAGCAGGAAGGAATGCCAGCTTCTCTCCCTGAGCACTAGCACAAGGCTTCGAGACTGCACTTCTATAGTTTTCCTCTGTTTTCTGGCCAAGTGAGATCCTGAACTTCCAACCATGACTATTTTTACAATTTTCCAAAGTTAAAAAAAATTGCAATTTATTAGAGCTATTCTTAACATGCAAATGCATACATGAACACACACACACACACACACACACACACACCAAAACAAAACAAAAACCAGGCAATATAACCAATGCAAGTGATATCCGTAGGCACATGAACCAAGCTTGTACAGCAGACACTGGATGGACCAGCAAGCAGGACTCTGCCTCAACTCAAAGCATTCACCCAGCAAATATTTATCAAGTGTCAACTATGTGCTAGGAACTGTAATATGGATATGACAATGTCTAAAAGAGATGAAGTCTCTGCCCTCTCGAGTTGACATTCTAGTGAGGGCAACAGAGCATAGACAGCTTAATATCCTAATAGGCGAGGGAAGGGCAGCGGGGCAAGCTGTCTGGGAGAGCCACGGGAACTCTGTGAGGAGGTATTATTGGAGCACAACCCTCGGCCAAAGTGGAGAGTGTCTGAGGGAGCCCCTTCCAGGCAGAGGACACAACAAATGCAAAGGCCCTGAGCGAGGGATGGGCCTGACCTATTCAAGCAGAAACCAAGGCAAGAAGGCTGGAAGGGAGACACAGAGGGGATTAGCGAGGAACCTTTGAGGAATACACGTCAGGGTCAGATGCTGTTGGTCTAGATTATGTGCTTGGAAGGTTTGGGGTCAGGAAGTGGGATCCCATCAATAACCTTGGAAAGGGCATTAGGTGTGATGTGTGGGCTGGTGTCCCTGGCAGACTTTTCGGGGATGGCCAGAAGGCCCCTATTACTTGTGGAGAGTAAATTCTGATCCAAGTCTATTGGACACTATGGGGCTAATTCTGGAACTGGGCATCAGTCTGCTTCCTGTTTCCCTCCTTACTGCAGCTACTCACCTCTGGAGCTGCTCCTCCTCAATAGACTTCCGGGAAAGGTGCTGGGGGAGAAGCAATGTGGATTGTTTGTATTTGCTCTTTGCTTTAAACTCATTAATCCAGCTCCAGCCTGGCTCTTCCTATTTATTTATCAGTTTACTTTTTTTAATTGTTTAAACATTTATTTATTTTCAAGAGACAGAGAGAGACAGAGTGTGAGAGGGGGTGGGTAGAGATAGAGGGAGATACAGAATGCAAAGCAGGCTCCAGGCTCTGAGCTGTCAGCACAGAGCCCGACGCAGGGCTCAAACTCACAAACCGTGAGATAATGACCTCAGCTGAAGTCAGAAGCTCAACCGACTGAGCCACCCAGGCACCCCATCAGTTTACTTTTTATTAGTTCTTTTATTTGCTTTAGAGGACGTGAACATGCCTGTACCCCTTCTGGAAAGTAGATGTCCACTTGCCACACCCCCCTCCCTCAGGAGAAACCCAGGGCCAGGAAACAAGTGACTTTTTCTTTTCTTTTGCTTTCAAAAGGTTTTTTTTTTTAATCAAATATCAACTTTGGAAGATAATATGACAACAATTTCTGCACAACACATAATGATTCGGCTTTTGCCAATATTTTAAAAGTAAGCCAAGAGATAAAACATAGGCAATGACATCAATTATCTCTATGTTCTCGCTTGAGGAGAAAATACACGGGAAAAAGGGAAGGTTGGAGGATTCAGGGTTTCTCTCCTCATTGTTCTACATTGTGAGTTCAGAGTTTGAAAATATGAGATGAACTGGAAGGCATCCCCTTCCTAGCCTCCCTCCTTCAGTCATGAACCCTACAAGCTCCCCAAGGAGCCCTACCATGCCTGCCTATCCCTCTTCTCTTCCCAGCCAAGTCCCATCTCTCCCTTCTTGCCACTTAGGACACGGGTCACACACAGACTGAACTACAGCTCTGAGAACTGACACAGGACGAAAGCCCTCACCCTTGGAATGAAATCCTGTCTCCTCCCTCGGCCTCCTGCCTGTGCCCCCAGGCTCACCTCTCCCGCACTGAATGCGCTCCAATCCCTTGGCCTTCTTGCTGGGAGCTCCAGGCTTCAGACCCGCTGTGTGGCCCCTTGCCTGGAACATTCTTCCCCCAGATAGTCACTGGGTTCCCTTCCTCCCGTCATTAAGCTCTCCGCTCAAAGAGCTCTAGCCTCCCACAGTGTATGAGCCAGCACCCACCAGCCACATCCGTCTCCATCACTTTGCCCTGCTTTACTTCCTTTTGTGGGGCTTATCACCATCTGACCCTTGCCATGTATTCGTCCATTTATTATCCGTCTCTCTCCCCAGGACACAGGCACCTTGAAAGGGACCTGGGGGGGGGGGGGTCATTCTGGTGTGTGAAAGGCATGCCATAAACTTGAATGTGAGGACAGGGTCAGACTTTTTTTTTTTTTTTAATTTTTTTTTCAACGTTTTTATTTATTTTTTGGGACAGAGAGACAGAGCATGAATGGGGGAGGGGCAGAGAGAGAGGGAGACACAGAATCGGAAACAGGCTCCAGGCTCTGAGCCATCAGCCCAGAGCCCGACGCGGGGCTCGAACTCCCGGACCGCGAGATCGTGACCTGGCTGAAGTCGGACGCTTAACCGACTGCGCCACCCAGGCGCCCCCAGGGTCAGACTTTTTGTATACTATGAAACACTAGAAATTGCTTCCTCATTTACAGCATTCATTGTAGAAATGAGGAAAATGAGGCCTCCCTGGAAAGGTAGAATGTTTTCCCCCAAAATCACACAGCCAGTTAGCAGCAGAACCAGGGGGTCCTGATTCTCCCAGGCCCAAGATTTCTCTATCTCTGTCTTTTCTTTCTTTCTTTTTAAAAAAAAAAAATTTAACATTTATTCATTTTTGAGAGACAGAGAAAGACAGAGCACAAGCGGGGGAGGAGCAGAGAGAGAGGCAGACACAGAATCCAAAGCAGGCTCCAGGCCCTGAGCTGTCAGCACAGAACCCACTGCAGGGCTCGAACTCACAAACCGAGAGATCATGACCTGAGCCGAAGTCGGACGCATAACCGACTGTCCGTCCCTCTCTGTCTTTGGTTTCTAATGAACTGGAAGGAAAATTCAAGTAAAAGATATTCAGTAAGTGGTTTTCTGCCTCAACATTCAAAGATAGAGCCAAGAAAGGAAGTTAAGAGCGATCTAGTAAACTTCAGGTGCTAAAGCCTGCAAGGCAGGGATTTGCACAGGGCAGCTGAAAACACTGGCCCTCAGAGAAGGTAAGGAATGTTGCTAATGAGCTGCAGCACTGACACCAGAGCCCCTTTTCCTACATGCACAGCTAGGCACCCACACCGAACTCTTCTAGCAGCCTCCAGGTCTCCCTTTGGGGGTCCCAGTCACTGGTGGATGCCCAGTCACTGGTGGATGCGTTTGGGACTGCAGTAATCTATAGCCTCTCAGATTCTTAACAAGCTGCTGAGTATCCCTCATCAGCTCTGAGGCCGCAGCCCTATGTTTGATTCAGAGTTTAGGGTACATGTGCTGGGGGTTTGAGGGAGGCATGTGGGCGTAGAGGGTGCTTTCTAGAACAATAGCTCATCTGGACACCTTTCTTCTGAGTGTTCCAAGGACTGAGACAAAGTCAAAGTCACCTGCCTTTCCCAGGAGTCACTCTCATCCTCTCTCGTGTCGTAACTTAGCGGCAATAGAAAGAACAGTTGGATGTTCCAAACTAGAGATCCCTGGGCAAAACCGCCATCAGAATTAACAAGCCCATTTAGCACTTTGCAAAGGTGGACTCAAACATGCATGTTCAGGCACCAAAGTTAGTCAAACAGTCCTTGAATAGTTACCTGACTTTGTCTTTTCTGCTTCCTTTCCCCAATACCTACACACACACACACACACACACACACACACACACACACACAGTGTTACTGTTTGATCAGAGGCAGACAACTGAGAGTTGGAACTTGGAAACAGGGTCATATGTTAGTGTTATGTAGACAGAAATTGAGCAGCTCCAAAGGGCAGAATAAGGCTCAAGGGAAGGCAAGGGTAGGCTGTAGACACATAGACATGGGGTTAATATAGAGAGGGATGTCTAATAACTAAGAGCTGTTGGAAAAGGGGTAGCCTGCAAGGTGAGGCAGCAGTTATTGTAACTCAAAGAATAGAGAAGATGGCTGCACAACCTCTCATTAGGAATGCTGGGGGGCATCAGCACCCCACGGCCTTCCAGACCTGAGATGCTAGGACAGCTTGAATGGTTCGCTTACTGTCATCTTTTGTTGAATCATTTTGCTGAACCATCATTTCCTAAAGTCATAGTGACTCATCCATGGTTCATGAGGAAAGCTCTTATCTTTGTATACCAAATGCATCATTTTGAATCTTTAGGGAAGAAGACAGATTTACAAGCAGGGAGTTTATGTTTGCCTTTTGAAGTTAGTTACGTATATTTCTGATATTTTCGCTCTCTCTCTCTCTCTGTGATACATTTAAAAAGAACATCACCACAGATAGCATGCTTGGAGGGTACTGTCAAAATGTCCTCAAAACTCAGGGAGTCCAAATTGATGTCCTTTTCTCTGAAACAGCCACATGAATCCTCCCATTAGCCTAAAAATCTCTGCTCAGCATCCTTGACTCAGCTCGTATCTCTCTGCGGTGAGAGAGGACTCACTAGCCTTAAAGAAAAGGGAAATATTTGCCATTGCCACTGTGAACTTGGGCAAGTTACTGAACTTCTCCAAGACTCAGCTTCCTCATGTGAAATATGGAGACTATAATAGTACTTAGCGTACAGAGTTACTGCTAGCAATAAATTAGATAATACTTTTTGCGATATCTGACACATGGTAAATACTCAAAAAAAACCACAACAAAACAAAGGCTAGCTATCATTAATCATTGTCATCTTCATCATGACCTTTATTAGAAATTGCTACTACTCTTATACTTTGAGCATAGCAAAATGCATAGAGCTGAATCACCCAAAACTATGTTGTATACCTGAAACTAATGTAACATTGTATGTCAACTATACCCAAATTCAAATACAATTTTTTTAATTGCTATTACAAGGAGCACTTAAAGATCTAATGGATTGCCATCCTGGAGGTGCAACATTTGTAGCATTAGAACAGCACAAATATTCTTTGGCCATCGATGTTTTCCTTACTTTGCCTTGGGTGTCATCCTTAATGGCATAGGGTCCATGAGAAGCTGAATAAAAGCACTTCCTAGGGTCAGTAACATTTTTCTAGACAATTGCTAGGAAAAGTGTGGTCTGTGGGCCAGCAGCATTGAAAGCTGGTTAGAAAATCAACTTTGAGGCAGCTGCCCTACTTTCGATTCAGTGCTTAGGGCATGGAGGGAGTTGTTAAATTTGCTCCCAGTTTATGTTTTAAGCAAGCACTAAACATATTAATGCTTATATGCTTAAAATGCTCCAGCCATCCCACCTCAGCCAAACACACTCATGAATTTGGTATATTGTAGGTGCTCTTGGGCAAGAAAAGCATAACCAAGGCTATTTCTCTAACGGTGCATGATGAGCCAAAGTGCATGTATATGTCACTATAGAGGAAGCCATAATTCAATTTAGATGAACAAAATTATTGTGGTCTTCAGAAAGTCAGCTTAACATCTCTCCAACATCTAGGGTCTACATCTAGTGTAGTATACATCTAGTGTATAATAGCAGTTGTTCAAAATATATTTTACAGATTGATTTAAAACTCTGTAGGGTTTTCTAGTTTCTAAAGGATTAAGTCTAAACAATTTATTCTGGAATCCTGTATTTAGCACAATCTGATTCTTCTTTAAATCGGAGATGTACACACACACACACACACACACACACACACACACACTAGAAAAACACTAACTTAAAATTCTCTCTCATGTAAAACAAGTCTAAAGATAAGCAATAAGTAGCCCTGGGCTAGTATGCAGCTTACAAGCATTATTAATGATCCAGCCTCCTTTTCTTCTCTATAAACTTCAATATATGATACCCATTCTCAAGTTACCTCCTGGTCTAAGATGGCTGCTAGAGCTCCAGCCATCTCATCTGCATTCCAAGTCAAAGGAAGAAAGGGGGAATATAATCATGCACTTTCCCAGAGTCCCCCAGAACATTTCTGCTTATATTTCATTGTCCAGAACTCATCCACATGACCACACTTAACTGCAAAAAAGGTTGGAAAATATAATCTTTCTCAGCAAGAAGCTCAGCTAAAAATCAGGGCTAGGTTAAGAGAAGAAAAGATACTGGGGTAGGCAACTAGCAGGGTCTGAACCTTGAACCTCACTTCCAGCCAAATCTACTGCCCACTTGCTTTCATTGGTCTTGACCTGCCTTTTAGAGGTTCCTCCGCTCAATGTCTCACAAACATGGCTCTTGTGTGTCCCACTCATCACATCCCTCTGGCTTGCAGAAGCTTCCAGCTCCCCTTCACTGCACTGTGGTCTCCTCCTTCAAGACTCCTGTCAGGGCTCTCCCCATCCACAAAGCATCTCATCCCATTTTCAACTCACATCTACAAAATGCCACCCCCCCTGTGTTTTACCTTGTTATTTAAGATTTACCTCTACACTGACGGTGTGAGTCTGTTGGGCACAAGGGAGATTTTGGTTTTGTTTGTTTGTTTTATATTACATAGGTTCCATGTCCAAAGTGGGTCTTGAACTCACGACCCTGAGATCAAGAGTCACATGCTTTACCGAGTGAGCCAGCCAAGTGCCCCAAAGCTGATTTTGTCTTTAGCCAAGTTCCTGGTATAGTAAGTTCCTCATTTATTGGGAATAGTCGATACATACTTGTTTCTGTTACCAGTGACAACAACAGACGAAAGTTGAACTTGGAATTTAAGATGTGGAGCGATTGTTCCAACTTGTCAAACTCCCTCTACTCCACTGAATGAAATCATGAAACTACACCATCTCTCCAGTCCTCTTCGGGGTACAAAGTCTAAGAAACGTGATTGAGGGAGTGCCAAAATTTACATAAAATTCACCAAGGACATTTACAACATTTATACACCCTTCTTATGGATGAAGTCAAGGTCTCCTGGATAGTTTCTGATCTCTATTTAACTTTGCAAAGATTCCTGGAGGTCTTAGAATGAGAGGCCAGAAAGGGCCTTAGGGATCATCTAATGAAGTCTGAGCCTCCCATTACATAGATGGGCAAATTGACATAAACTACGCCTAGCAATATAACGTCTCGGCCAAAGTAGAGCCAGAACTAGCAGTCTGTTCTCCAAAAACACTGCGAGTCTCTTACTGCTGTTCTACACCAGCACGTTGGAAGATGTTCACTCTCTTCACTAGCCTCCTCTGGTCAGAGGCCCAAGGGAGGAAGGCCAGATCTGAGGAATTTTCATGCTAAACTAATCTGGACTTTCGAAGGCCTTAATTCTGAAAAGGGCAACCCGGATTTTTGGCTTAGCCACCCTTTTCAGCCTTCAGCCTGGCCTCTATGGAGCATTCCCAATAGCTAAGCAAACAAGCCATTTTCATTGCCACATCATGTTTACAGTTTAGTTTGTTGTTTTGTGTTTTCTTTTCTCAGATTGAGTCCATGGACTAAATAGAGAGGTGACCTCAAACAGTCGGGCAAACACAGCTGTCGGAAGCCACCCCTGTGCACCCTGGGAAAGCGGCTGGTTCTCCTCCAGTAACAGCCAGGAGCGGGCTCGCCCTGAAAGGTCATTGGCTACCAAATAGCAAGCTTGCTCTGAGGCACCTGAGATGTGACAGTTGTTTGGAGTCTACTAATGCTGGTTTTACTCAAGGGTTTGTTTTTTGAGGCAGCCAAGGATTATTATGACTACCACCATTTGCTATTTATTGAGTGTCATGGTGTAAACAGAACAGGGAATGTGTCCATCTTCAAGAAGTAGCTAGCAAACACACAGCGTGTGTGCCGGAAAGGGGACTATGCTGTGTTCTGGCTGATCAACAGATGACTCCACAGCAGCCTGTGGGGGCCTCACACATTACACAAACCTACTCCACCTGTACCGGGGCAGGGGGGGGGGGGGGGGGGAAGGGGGAGGGGGTGGTGCTCAGACTTCCAAGGGCAGAAATGTGTGTGTGTGTGTGTGTGTGTGTGTGTGTGTTGGGGATGGGGGATGTTGGCCATAGCCTGAGCTACCGCTCTAACTTCTTTTCTTTCCTGAGTGCCACATGGGTTTAAATCACAGCCAAGAAAGAAAAGTCCCCTATAATAAACGCGAGTAACCACAGACCAAGGAGCCAAAAAGTGCTCATTCTGAAAGACCACAAAATAACTTCAAACAAACTCCACAGCACCATGGACTTTATTGAGAATTGGAAGGAACTCTAGTATCTTCCAATCCAATCTCCCTGTCCTCCACACAACATTCCTGTCAGATAAACATTAATGCCTGCCTGAAACATTCCAGAGTCTGGGATCCCAGACTCAATTCTGTGAGGCAGGTTTATTAGCAACGCTCTGCTTCGGTTCTGTAATTGTTCAATAGGAAATCGTTGAGTGGCAAGAACTCAGTCTAGAGTATGAAAGAAAAGTAAGAAAGAATATAATTCTGCAGGATCAAAGTCAAAAGAAAATAAATTGGTTTAAAAAAACGTGCAGTACTTATGAGAATGGTGTTAATTTCCCTCATATACAAAAGCACTCATGTAGCGATTTGAAAAAGGAATTCAATAAAAGAAATGAGAACAGACTACGAATAGGCAGTTCAAAAGGAAAAAAATATATACAAAGGACCAATAAACAAATGAAAAGTTTATAATCTCACACATAATTAAGGAAATGCAAATTGAAGCAAAATGTCATTTTTCAATGCCCGATTAATGTTAAATCATTTGTTAATACCCAGAATATGGGAAGACAGGCACTCTCATGCTTTTCTTTCTTTCTTTTTTTAAATTTACATCCAAATTAGTTAGAATATAGTGCAACAATGATTTCAGGAGTAGATTCCTTAGTGCCCCTTACCCATTTAGCCCATCCCCCCTCCCACAACCCCTCCAGTAACCCTCAGTTTGTTCTCCAGATTTATGAGTCTCTTCTGTTTTGTCCCCCTCCCTGATTTTATATTATTTTTGTTTCCCTTCCCTTATATTCATCTGTTTTGTCTCTCAAAGTCCTCATATGATTTTCGTCTTTCTCTAATTTCACTTAGCATAATACCCTCCAGTTCCATCCATGTAGTTGCAAATGGCAAGATTTCATTCTTTTTGATTGCCGAGTATATACCACATTTTCTTTATCCATTCATCCATCGATGGACATTTGGGCTCTTTCCATACTTTGGCTGTTGTTGATAGTGCTGCTATAAACATAGGGGTGCATGTGTCCCTTCAAAAGAGTACACCTGTATCCCGTGGATAAATGCCTAGTAGTGCAATTGCTGGGTCCTAGGGTAGTTCTATTTTTAGTTTTTTGAGGAACCTCCATACTGTTTTCCAGAGTGGCTTCACCAGCTTGCATTCCCATCTCATGCTTTTTAAAAAAAATTTAATTTACATCCAAGTTAATTAGCATATAGTGCAACAATGATTTCAAGAGTAGATTCCTTAGTGCCCCTTACCCATTTAGCCCATCCCCCCTCCCACAACCCCTCCAGCAACCCTGTTTGTTCTCCATATTTAAGAGTCTCTTCTGTTTTGTCCCCCTCCCTGTTTTTATATTATTTTTGTTTCCCTTCCCTTATGTTCATCTGTTTTGTCTCTAAAAGTCCTCGTATGAGTGAAGTCATATGATATTTGTCTTTCTCTAATTTTGCTTAGCATAACACCCTCTAGTTCAAACCACATAGTTGCAAATGGCAAGATTTCATTCTTTTTGATTGCTGAGTAATACTCCATTGTATATATATACCACATCTTCTTTATCCACTCATCCGTTGATGGACATCGGGTCTCTTTCCACACTGTGGCCATTGCCAATAATGCTGCTATAAACATTGGGGCGCGTGTGCCCCTTCAAAACAGCATACCTGTATCCCTTGGATAAATACCTAGTAGTGCAATCGCTGGGTCGTAGGGTAGTTCTATGTTTAATTTTTTGAGGAAACTCCATACTGTTTTCCAGAGTGGCTGCACCAGCTTGCATTCCCACCAGCAGTGCAAAAGGGTTCCTCTTTCTCCCCATCCTCTCCAACATCTGTCGTTGCCTGAGTTGTTAATGTAGCCATTCTGACAGGGGTGACTCTCATGCTTTTTGAAGAGGAATTTAGTTATGTCTGTCAAACTTTAAAATGAACACACCTTTTGAAATTTAACTCACAGATATATTCTTATGAGTATGTAGAAATAACTTCAGCAGTATTTGTAATACAGGAATGTTTGCAATAGAGGAAAGTAAACAACTTAGATGTCCATCAATAAGAAATTAGGATAATAAATTAAAGTCCATCTAAAATGGAATACCTACAGCTGTTAAACCAAATGAGGCAGATCTATATGGATGAATATCAAAAGATACCTAAGATACATTAAGTGAAAAACACAAGGTGCAGAAATGAGAGTGTCTGTGTGTGTGTATACATGCTTATACGTTCATAGAAATTTTTGCAAGACACAAACTAGTAGCAGTAGTTACCATTTATTTAAGATTAAAAATATGCAAAAGCAATACTGTATTTCATCTATAGATACATACATATATAGCAAGTAGAAAACATGCAAGGAATGAGACATAACAGTATAGTTTAAGTTTACCGAAAAAAGAGGAATGAAATTGGTGAGGCGGCCCTAAGAATCTTTAAATGTATTTTAATGCTTTATTTCATTAAGACTATTATCTGTAATATCCTTACGAATATTTGAAGGGGAAAAATAATTTAAAAAGACTCATTTGACTCTACACTTGTTAACCTTTATAAAATCTTAATCAGTGATACAATAATGACTCATTTTAATGTGAAAGCCTGTAGTGAATAGGGATTAACATTTCCCTAGAGAAACTGGATCTACTTGATAGAACATTCTTGTACTAATCTTTCTTGTTTACCAGATTTTTCTATTAATACAGTCTGAAAAGAACAGTTGTGCTTTCATGGTGTGTTTCCGTTTGTTGTCAAATAGCAGCTGATATTTTATCAAGTTAGCAGCATTCTGAGTGCTGGGGAAATCATCCTGGGAACCCCTTACCTTTCTTGCCCCTGTCTTGGAAATCTCTCACCAAAAGTACTATACCTTTTGTAAGTCATGGATTCCCAGGATTCCCAGCAAAATACTACTGGCAGATATTCTTTGAAACTTGGGGTGTGGGGTCTTCATTTTCTGGAGAAGTCAAAATATTAAAATTATTCACTCTGAGCTGTGGGCTGGATTCTTGTATCTGCAGTGAAGGATTCTCCCTTAAATATTATAAACTCACTCCTGCTTACAGATACCCTACTGACGCTTCTGGGAGCCCTCGGTACAAAATGATTCAGAATATACCGCTCAGATTGCTTCTAGGAGCAAAGAGATGGGCTTGGTGGCTTGGCAGTAATTGTCCTTTTGTCCTTCTGATGACAGGAGATAACAGCACTGAGCGATGAAACATAATCAATAGTCAAATGTGGGCAGGAGACAGTTTTTGCTTTGGATACCAGAGTAAGTGGCTTATCTCTTTGCACTACACACATTTTACTCTCATAGTATTGAAACTGAGTTTTAAATACACATAGTGGATTTTTCTCCTGAGCACTGTGCCATGAATACGATGATGAATAATTTTTAGTGAGTGGCTCACATCTAAAAGTCACTTTTTAGGGGACAGTTTCCTGCCCAGAAACATGGGTAAAACTTTTTTCAGTAGACAGCCTGGTTATCTAGTTCCAACTTCCTAACTGGAAACATGGAAACTTGCTGGCCACAAATTAGCGGAAGGAATTTTAAAGAAGAAAAAAAAAGATCGATGTTACATATTCTGCCACCAACAAATCCCAGGAACAGTATGTTTCTGCAAGATCTCTGATAGTGTCTGGATGCATTCCATTTTGAGATACTCTGCTGGCAGAGGCCTTCCCAGCAAAGCCTGCTGCCTACTCTCTCCTCCCACTCCTGCAACAAAGCCTGTTGCCCTCGGGCTGTCCTCTGCTCTCCAGGCTCTTCACAGGTATCTGACAGTCAAGGGCTTTTGCACCTTGCAAGGGATGTCCACCTCCCTCTGGGTCCAGCTGTCTTACTCATCCATCCAGGGCACTCATGGTATCCCTCCCGTTCCAGATGTTAACTGGTGAATGAAGCCTCATCCTGTTGACTTGGCCAATGGGTATAGCTCTCTCCTCCACCTCTTAAAATAAACCTTTCTTCTGAAGCTTTGCATTATTTTTATCCAGTAGCTACCATATATTGGCCACTAGTATGCTCCAAACCTGCACTGTCCATAGAGAACCAATAGCCACATTTGGCTATTAAACACTTAAAATATGACAAGATCTGGGGTACCTGGGTGGCTCAGTCGGTTAAGCGTCTGACTTACTCAGGTCATGATCTCACTGCTTGTGAGTTCAAGCCCCACATCAGGCTGTGTGCTGACAGCTTGGAGCTCGGAGTCCGGAGCCTGCTTCAGATTCTGTCTCCATCTGTGCACAGCCGCCTCCCACCCCCCCGTGCCTCCCCCTCCCCCGCTCATGCTCTGTCTTTCTCTCTCAAATATAAACATTAAAAAAATTAAAAATAAAATAAAATATGATGAGTTCAAATGGAGATGTGCCATTAAGTGTAAAACACACAACAGATTCTGAAGACTTAGCACGAAAAAATGTAAAATATCTCATTAGTAATTTTTACATTGATTACATGTTGCAATAACATGTCATATACTACGTACATAAAATGATATGTGTTCATTCATTCATCCTTTAAACATTTATTTAATGTCTACCAGGGTTCAGGTACTGAACCAGGTGCTAGATGTATGGTGGGGTTTGTGAAATAACCAAAGCCTTTGCCCCTACGGAGATAGTAAATAGGAAAGCAAAAAGATGAATACTCACAAAACCACATGAAGTGTAATGAAGAAACAAGCAGGGTGCTGCAAAACAACAAGGGTCAGAGAGTGAGACCTATTTACCTAGAGTGAGCAGGAAAGGTCTCACCAAAGAGATGACATTGGTGCCGGGACCTGAAAGTGCGATGAGTCAGACGCGTGCAGAATAGGAGGAGGAGGAGATCAGGAACAGAGAGGAAAGTTCGCGCCCTGAAGGTCCTGGAGTGCAGTCGGTGAAGGGGCCACTGGATACCATGTGAGGCTGCTCATGGAAGCAGGGGCAGAGGATGCAGACCTTCTAGGTCAAGGTAAAGAGCTGTGACTTTATCCAAGGTAGAATTGGGAAGCCAATGAAAAGATTTAAGAAGGTTGGTAACTTGATCCATTTTATGCTTTAAATATGTTCTGGCAATTGTGTAAAGAATGGATTAGAGGGCACCTGGGTGGCTCAGCTGGGGAAGTGTCCAGCTCTTGGTTTCAGCTCAGGTCATGATCTCACGGTTCAGGGGAATGAGTCCTGCTTGGGATTCTCTCCCTCTCCCTTTCTCTCTGCCCGTCTCCCACCCTCTCTCTTTCTCTCAAAATAAATAAGTAAACTTTAAAAAAAAAAAAAAAGGATGGATTGGAAGGAACAACAAAGGATGCAGAGAAACTAATTTAGAGGCAATGGAACAGTCCAGACCAGAGAAGGCAGCAGCTTATACTAAGGGGGTGGCAGGGGCAAGTGCATTTCACTTGTCCCTTGGCCCTCCAGCTTTCTGAGTTCAAAGGACTATAAAGACAATAAAATACAAATATATTAATAAGTAGATAATATTAAATATATTAATAGCTAGGGAGAGTCTAGCTATTTTCCTGGTGTTTCCTCTTGCCACACGCTGCTGCTCTGTTCTAGAACTTGATCCCCTATTGCCATCCTATGGGCTACTCCAGCTTGCTCTGAGCATGACCTTCCCTTGATTCCCCAAAGCAGTGCTAATGCAAGTCTAAGGAAGCTGAAAGCTTTGTAGAAGACACAGGAAGCACCAAAGGAAAAGCAAACTTCACTTTATCATCCGCTCTGCCTGTTGCAAAAGAGTGCTCTGGACAAGCTCTCCATCTCTTTTTCCTCTAGTTCCAGGGTCCAAGTGCCTTTTTTGGGGCTTCAGGGGAAAAAAATTAAACTCTCATAACTTCATTACTTACAAATTACCTTTACTACCCACTTTATCTCAACCTCTCACATCCAGATGGGTGCTCAGGTTTGCCACTAAGAACGAAACGGCCCATTGATGCCTGTTCCTAAGCAAAAGGGTACATTTTCCTGTTGAAGCCCTTTCATGCAGGAGCATGTGAAATTAGGTTTTTAAATCACATATTCTTTCCTCCACACTTGTATGACCTTACTGAATCCTCACATAAGTAGATGCTATTCCCATTTGTGAACAAAAGCAAAAGCTGGAAGAGGTGGCTAAGAGAGTAATTTGCTCCAAACCATACAACCAGTAAGGGATGAAGAGAAGATTCAAAACAATCCAGCTGGAATGCTGGCAACCACCAGCCTACAACTCCTCTGCAGAGACAAGGTCACAGGGCAAGGTCATTTTTCTCCTCACAGCTCCACCATATACTCCCCTTCCTTTTGGAAACCTACTTTTCACCTAGATGACTAGAGACACAATAGAGAACAAATTCTATGGAATCTGTATGAGCAAAAAACACATTCCAATTTAGTGCCATTCTTCTTCCTTGTTTTTTCTCTCAAGGACAAACTCTGTGTGCCCAGAATTTATTCTCCCTAAATTTAAATAAAAAGCAATCATTTCCTTTGGAGATCCCAAGTGAAATTGTGCCAGATGGCTATTCCTTGAATTCTAAGCAAGCTTAAGGAAGGGTATGGTCACATTATGTGCATTGACTCATTCTTCATATCAACTCTAATAAGTTGTTGCTATTAGTAACCCCATTTTACTCAATTTGAGAAGAAATTAAATGTCAGAAATAACTTGCCGAAGTGTACAGTCTGTACTTTTGGTTTCAAAAATATGTGGACTGGGACGCCTGGCTGGTTCAGCAGGTAGAGTATGTGACTCTTGGTCTGGAGGTCATGAGTTCAAGCCCCACATTTGGTGTAGATTGCTTGAAACAACAAAAAACAACAAAAAAACAAAACATGTGAAATTCTGAGGCTGTTTAGTAAGACAAGTTCCACAGGAGCCTGTGTGAAGTTCAGTCCCCAAAGCCTCTGTCAGATAATAGAGCATCTCAAAAAGACAAACATCACCTGGGTGTTATTAAGGGCTGGTGCATGAAGCAGATGCCTATCCCATATTGATAAACCAAGGCAAATTAATTTGTATTTAGGTTGCCCCATTTAATCATTGATGTTTTATTTATTGCAATTGAATGAATATGATTTATTCATTTACTCATTTAGTCATTCACTAATTAACTGGCATATGCCAGGTAGTGCAAGGCACTGAGAATACAAAGATTAATGAAAGACTGTACTTCAAGCCCACTGTCTTTAAGGGACAAGCTTGGCATTCTCCCCTCTCTGCCCTCTCAAGCCTGGTGCTTCCAAGGCTAAGGTAAGAGAAGGGGTCCTTCTGTACTGTGACACAGACGGACGTCCACTTTTAGTGGCAGAAAGAGGATTCATGTCAGTAGGCGTGCAACCATCCCAGTTTGTTTTCCAGATTTTCTTTTCTCAGGTCAGCCCCTGCGGTGGCTTCCTTGCTCTTCTTTTTGTTTTAGGATCAGAAACTCTCAGAGCTAAAAGGAGACCTGTGGGGAGCAGAAAATGGCAACTGATATGTGAGGTTACAACACCCCGAGGGGTGGAGAGGCTGTAAAGGTCTAGGGGGAGGGAGGGAAGAGAGGAATTGAGAGAGCGTATGCTCTGCACTGAGTGTTGGGTGCGGCTAAGTGGTCTCGGAGAAAGATTCTGCACCCACAAGTGTTTCATTTTCAGCAAAATAACACTGTCTTGTTGAATTAATGTTGCTTATTTGGATGGTACTGAATTTACAGTTTTAAAATTGGATTTGTAAATGTATTTTGGTTTAAGTGTATAAATAATAAACATCATTTATAAAAATACACTTGATTTAAATGCGTACCGTTATGTGGAATTTTAATTAAAACACGATGGTTCATTAACTTATTTATTTTTAAATTTAAGCCATAATTTATATACAATAAAATCTCCCTCTTTAGTGTAGAGCCCTGTGAATTTTGACAAATGTATAGTCATGTGGCCATCACTACAATCAAAATAGAGAACGATTTCATCATTCCAAAAATGTCCCCATGCCACTTTTTTGTCCCTATAATTGTGCTTTTCCACAAATGTCATATTAATGGAAATGGAACATTATGTAGCCTTTAAAAATTATCTTTGTTGAAGTACAACTGACATATAATTCATTGCACATATTTAAGGGCACGATGTGATGAGTTGACATATATACAGTACATATATAAAGCTATCATCTCTGTGAAAATAATGAATATATCTATCATCCCATGATGTTTCCTCATGCCATGTAATAATCCTACCTCCCACAAGTCCCCCAGCTCCAGGCAACTACTGAACTGCTGTTACTATAGATCACTTTGCATTTTCTAGAAGTTTATATAAATGGAATTATGGGGTATGTAATCTTTTTTTGTCTTGCATATGCCAAGCACAGTAACTTTGAGATCCATGCTCGTTGTTTTATGTATCAATAGTTTATTCCTTTTTATAGCTGCGTAGTATTCCATTATAAGGCTAGAGCTCAACGTGTCTATCCACGCATCTGCTCAGGGACATTTCGCTTGCTTCCAGTTTGGGACTACTGCAAATAAAGCTGCTCTGAACATTTGTGTACAAGCCCTTGTATGGAGCATATGTTTTTTCTCACTTGGGTTAAATACCTACTAGTGAAATGGCTGAGTCATACAATAAATGTAGAGTTAACTTTTTTGAGGAACAGATAAACTATTCTCCAGAGGGACTGTACTATTGTACATCCCCACCAGCAGTGTATGAGCTCAAGTTCCTCTTCATCTTTACCAACACTTGGTTTAATCAGTCCTTTAACTTTAGCAATTCTAGAGGGCAATGGTAACTTCCTTGTGATTTTAATGTGCGTTTTTCTAATGACTGATGCTGTTGAACATCTTCTCATATGCTTATTTGTCGTCTGTAGGTCTACTTTAGTGAAATGCATGTTCAGATCTTTTGCCTATCTGTTAATTAAGTTGGTTTATTTTCTTGTTGAGTTTTGAGTTCTTTCTGTGTTTGGGATACAAATTTTTAATTAGATATGTGATTGCATACATTGTGTCCCGGTGTGTGGTTTATTTTTTCTTTTATCAGTGTCTTTCAAAGAACAGTTCTTAACTTTGATGAAGCCCAACCTGTCATTTTTTTCTTTTATGGCTCATATTTTGTTAATATAATCTAACAAATCTTTGCCTATCCCAAGGTCACAAAAATGTTCTTCTAGGTTTTTTTAATGAGGTTTTATAGTTTTAAGTTTTACAGTTAGGTTTATCTTCCATTTTGAGTTCATTTTTTTTATAGGGCACAAATATGGATCAAATTTATTTTAAAATGGCTCATGTGAGGGGTGCCTGGAGGGCTCAGTTGGTTAAGTGTCCGACGTCAGCTCAGGTCATGATCTTGTGGTCTGCAAGTTTGAACCCTGCGTCAGGCTTTGTGCTGATGGCTCAGAGCCTGGGGCCTGCTTTGGATTCTGTGTTTCCCTCTTTCTGCCTCTCCCCCACTCAGGCTCTGACTCTCTCTCAAAAATAGACATTAAAAAAATTTTTTTTAATGTTCATGTGAACTTAAGTTTTAGAAACACTAATTATTTACTCCAGAGGCTTGGATGACAAGGAGGGATATAAGTAGTTAACAAGAAGAGGGCATAAAGTCAAGAGACATTAAAATTTTTTCTATTTGTTTATAATAGGGAGAGAATTAGATATGGTTTTAGACTGTAAGGATGGAGCCATTCAAGAGAAAGAGATTTAAAATCTAATAAACATTCTTCTTGTCAAAACTGACCATGACCATCTTGATTATCACATATATATTCCCAGCCTCAAACAGAGGCATGCACATAGCAGGTGCTCAATAAAATGTTTTAGAATGAAGGAAGCAAACATTTAAGGAATTAATGTGAGAGACTATGTAACCAAGAGTACAGTTATGGAAGGAGACTTGAGTCAGTCTTAGTGAGGGAACAAATTCCCAAAAATAGGCTGAGGAAGTTAAATATGTAGATAAGAGGGCAGGAAAATCAAGAAGTTCATACCCCATAGCCTTGATTTTTTAAGTTATGAAACAAAGCTTTTATCTGCTAGGGATGGAGCAAAGTGGAGACGACATGACTTGTCCACTGAAGTATTGCAATACCCTCACGAGTGAGGAGGAGCATCGACTATGTGCTGAATTAGGTGCCTTGGGAGACAATCCAGCTGTTGATGCATCCACCGTATCAGGTAAGGATATTTCCCCTGTTCTCAGAGAGATAAAAATCTTACCCCAACCAATAGAATGACATTTTAATGACAAGCACTTGGGAAAGTTCCTGGGGTCAGTGAGGGGTTGCAGGGAGGCACTTTGAATGAGAAATCCTTGCAGAAATGCCCCTCATATCACATTCTATAGGCAACTGTGTCAGTTTGCTCTAGAACTCTCTTTCCCCTCTTCTAAAACTATTCCTTGGGTCTAAAGAAGTCACTTTTAAAAGTGCATTTTCAGATTATCATGTCCCAAATTCTTATTTAGAAGCAGGAATTTTCCAGTTTCTAATTCTCTTTAATTTCTTTTGAACTCTTCCCAGAATCCTCTACATGAAGTTGTGGGGCCAGTGCCTTCCACAGACTCCAAGAGAATCAGGGCACAGCCTGTGGGAAAAATGACGCCATTATCTTACGTGAAAGAAACTTTCCTGTTGGGGACCTCCTTCAACACACGATCTTGGCTTGGCTTTTGCAAAACCATACCCAAAATGTTCCATTAAAAAAAAAAAAAATTAAGATGAGCAACATTTGGCATTATTTTCTCATTCCGTGCCCTCCCTATACCTGTTGTCTTTCTCTATTTCTGTTGCATATGAACTTGTTTTTCTCACCATGAGACAGCTGAGAGTATTAATTCAAATAAACATGTCAATGTCAATCTAAAATGATGAATTCCACACTAGCACACTGCATTGACATGCACCATTTAGAAAACACTGTATTTTGGGGAGAATATGTTTGTTATGACGGAATAAATACATGTCTTTAGTGTAGTCTTACTGCACAAAGATATCACTTCCCTGCTTAAAATCTTCAAATAACTCTCCACCGAATTAAAAAAAAAATTTTTTTTAATGTTGATTTATTTTGGAGAGAGAGAGAAAGAGTGTGAGCAGGGGAGGAGCAGAGAGAGAGGAAGACACAGGACCTGAAGCAGGCTCCAGGCTCTGCAGTCAGCACAGAGCCCAACACGTCCATTGGATTTAGAATAAACTCCAAAATTTCCTCATGGTTTAAAAGGCCCTCAGTGATATGGCCTCTGTACCTTTCAGACCTCATCTCCTCCCACATATGCTCCAGCCATAGTCTTCATTCTCCTCAGACACACCAACTCCATTCCCACCTGAGGCCTCTGCACTTGCGGTTCCCTCTGCCTGGCATGCGGTGTAGACCCTCAGGGACCAGACTACTTCTCCTCATTGAGGTCCTATGCCATTCCCAACTTCATGGGTTCTACATCCTAAAAATCTCTTGAACACATAATTTTACCCTTGAACCCAAAGACTCTTTGCCACATCATCATGGTTCCACGATCCAACCCACCTATACTGTACTACTTTTGTCCCCGATAGGCCATATTCCTTCATACTTTTTGCATGTATGCATATCTTTCGCATGTATTTTCTCTGCCTAAAATCTTTTACCTCTTTTTCACCTAGTTAGCTTACCTGCTTCTTTCACAACACAGCTCAAATACCATCTCTTCCCAAAAGCTTCTCTTGATCTGTCCCCCGGTCTGAGTTAATCGAGTTAAACGTATTCTCTGTGGTACTGTAATCATGTTAATTTGTCCAAATGCCCTCAGTGACAGCACGCAAACCAAGCCACACGCTTCCCAATGACTGGGGGGTATGGTGGTTAAGTGAGAAGTGGATTCCCAGCAGGGATTACACTTCTGAGCCAACAGTGCGTCTCAGGGTGGCTACAGTTAGCTCTTGCCAATGGAACGTGAAAGGAAGTGAGGCATTCCACTTCTAGGGCTGAGGCCTTTAAGAAGCAGACATACCTCCTCCACATTCTCTGTTCACCTTCAGGCTTGATGCAGATGACAGCAAGTCCCTCTGGATGGTGGGGTCGCAAGATGGAAGGACCTGGCCTTCAAACTGGAACACCTGCCCTGGACAATTATGGGAGAAATAAACAACTTCGAGGAATCTCTGACTTACCTTGTTCTAAAGAACAGTTGTTAAGAAGAATATTACACCAAAAATAAAAGAATTGGTTTATAGGTAAATCTGTGGAAAATTAGCCAGCTGAATTCAGAAGCATCTGATTCTTTTTTTTGGATTTTCGGTTCTTATATACTAAAAGATTCAATAAGCTTATTTAGGTTGTTCCAATATTTGAAGGAAAGAATAATGGTTTCGACAACTACAAAATCTCTAAATATGTTAGAAGTTTAACTCAGAGCTATTCTCTATCCATTTGCTTTCAAACAATACTTTAGAATTGTTTTTAATCCCATTATTGTTGAGTGGCCATGGAATTCAAGACACTTGTACATTCAGAACATTAACTTAAATGTATAATTACCAGAAATTATCCATTTGAAATAATGATGCTATTGTTCTACTAAGTCTGTCATTTAAAAGTATGTTGATATACCAGCAGTTTTGTAACACTGTAACTGATTAAGTAACTTCAGTAGTATTTTAAAAAGGAAACTTCAGAGTAGAGTTTCATGAGAATCAGAACCTTCCAAAATTTGAGGGTTGGGAGTTTGAAAGGAAAAAAAAACAGCAGTAACAAAGACAGAAAGAAGAGAGTGGGGGAGAAAGAAAACAAGGAGAGGCCATTCTATTGAAGGAGGTTGTTACTTTGCAGGATCACGAGAAGATCAATGGTACTGAAACTTGGGAAAATTGGGAAGAAGGAAGCAGGAGGTGGGTGGTTTTGACATACACATCACATTTCAGACATCATCTGAACAATCACATAGGGAGCATGAGTCAGTAGGTGACGCGGGTCTAAATAAAGAACAAAGGTCAAGGATGGAGAGGGAGATTTGGTAAAACCCTGGATGACTTCAAGTAGCAGAGCATGGCATGTCTTGAGAAATGCCCACAACACAGGAGTGAAAACGTCAGTAGATGACATATAAAAAATATCCCAATAAAAAGAACCAAACTTGTTAGCTTAGTAGCTAATACAAGGGAGATGCTCTGGCACAGATTTACTTCTTATAAATCTTTGGGCCATTCCAAGAGTACACAGGTCAGAAATTTTATGACTAGAAGCAGAAATACTTATATCTGTTATGTTTTTTACACGGCACAAGCTATTTGTTCATGTATCTCCCTCCCCCCGCCCCCCCTTCCCCAGCAGACTAGGCAACCCTGGAGCATAGGTGGTTTCATGCTCTACATCCATGACCCCTCAGTTTCTAAGACATGGTAGGTACTCAGCTTTTTACTGAATTTTATTTTGCTACTGTATATAGTAAGTCAAAGGGTATATTTTTGGGCATAAGAAAAGCGGAGTGAGGAGATACACACAGCATCAAAAAATCATTTGCAGCTAAAATACTGCCCTAAGAAAATTAGATACATACTTAATGGATTTTTGGCCAGGTCCATTGAAAGCTACTCACTTCATTTGTTTCCTTTGAGCCAAGGAAGGTGGGAATTCTGACTGCTTTCATGCCACTGGGACTCATGCACTTGTATGCTGGTCAGCCTGACACTGTGAGGGAACAGATAACTAATAAATACCTCTGAAACACATTTCTTAAATGTCTTACATGAAATTAGCAATGTAGGTTTAAATTCCAGACACCTATATAATTTTTCCCTCCAAGATCTTACTCTAAAGAACTTTTCCAACAAGCAAAATTCTTAACACTGTCCCCTTTTCCTGAATTCCTAATGTAGGCTATGCAAGTTGGTATGGTTACACTTTGAAGAGACAAAAATATTAAAAAAAAAAAAAAAGCACAAGGTTTTCTTTGATTTTAATGAGTAGACTTCGAGTTCACTTCCCTTAAAATATTGCCCCTGAATTGCAAATTACTTCATGGTCTTTTTTTAAGTGAGCTCTCTTCCTAGACTGACAGAGCCAGCTGCAGCATTGTGCTGTCTATGGAAATGATATCATCAGCACTCTGTCCTTGAATAAGACCACAATCATTACATTTGGCTCCTCTTCACATAGCAGGAACCGAAGAGATGTTTGTTTATAGCAACAGTATTCAGAAGTTATCATTTCTGCACTCTATCAGTTGGCAGCTTAAAATCAAAAGAAAGTTTAGCATGAATTACCTGAATTCCCTTCTAAAGTCAAAGTAGTTTTAATTATAATACATTTAATACATTTGAAACAATTACTGTTTAAAGCGTTCTCGTTTTCTAATTTTCAGTGTATTACAATTAATTTTGATACTAAGAGTAGAAAATTTTAAGAAATAATATATTGTTTGCTTATATTCATTATTTATTGAATATAT
Organism: Felis catus; assembly: GCF_018350175.1. Classification (NCBI taxonomy): domain Eukaryota; kingdom Metazoa; phylum Chordata; class Mammalia; order Carnivora; family Felidae; genus Felis; species Felis catus. The sequence goes on from NC_058375.1 coordinate 142,262,749, forward strand.
TTATATTTCTTATACCTCTGTTTTCCAACTTATCAATAATTAACACTGTTAAATATTTGATACTAATTAACAATTCAACCTAATAATTATTAAATTAAAAAATAATTTAATAGTTATAACTAAGTCATTTTTAGACCTGATATAAAACTTAGACTTGTTCCCACAATCCCATTCCTTAGAGAAAGCTACTGTTAACCATTTGGGGTCATTCCCTTCCGACCTTCATTCATATATCAATTTTGCTTTTTCATAGAAGGGTTCTTATATTCATTTTAAGGGGTAGCAAATTATTTTCTCTGAATCAAATAGTTTATTCAATCAAATAATAATTGAAAAAACAAAATATTTGAAATCCATATTCACCATGATAAAATGTTGTATAAATTTAAGTCCCATCTTTTATTAAAAGTTCTTATCTGACAAATATTAGTAAAAGCAGTCCATTAAACTATAATTTTAAATACAAAAATAAGCAAGTGACTTTATAATCCGAAAAAGATTTTACATTTTCTTAAAATAATTATTGCTGTCCCTAAAAAACATCGTTTAAGTTTTATTTTTATTTATTTATTTTTTAATTTTTTTTTTCCAACGTTTATTTTGGGGACAGAGAGAGACAGAGCATGAACGGGGGAGGGGCAGAGAGAGAGGGAGACACAGAATCGGAAACAGGTTCCAGGCTCTGAGCCATCAGCCCAGAGCCTGACGTGGGGCTCGAACTCACAGACCGCGAGATCGTGACCTGGCTGAAGTCGGACGCTTAACCGACTGCGCCACCCAGGCGCCCCCATTTAAGTTTTATTAACATAAAGCTAAAGTGTTAGCATCATTTATATGTACAGTATGACCATTAACTCCAATCTTATCATTTCTATCTTTAGTAAATCAATCCTTTCCATTTTTGGTCAATCATTTTCTGACTTTCAAAGATTGACTGTGAAACATTAATAAATTTAAAAATAAATGTAAAGTTTAAATTAAACTTAATTTTAATTAAACTGCTCTTGTTTTTACCCAGTAAATATTATGGTAACTAACAGAAAATGCACAGAAATAAAACAACTTTACTTGTTTTTTATACAAGCGTTCCACAGAATACCACTTGTGAAAAAGGGTTCCATTGTTTAAAAAGGTCTTGAAAACTGGTGAAGTTGAGGTTTTAAAGCACTGGAAATATGCATAAAGTCATGCATACCGGAATAGCAGGCCTATGCTTACAACCCAGGCTATGATCCAGTCCAGTGTCTAGTTTACAATACCACCGCACTTAAACGAAAACTTCTCGAATCCCCCACTAGAAATAATACTTTTTTCTAATTCTCATTGCATTTTGCTTGTGTCTTTTAAAAATCACCATCTGAATAAAGATGATCTATGCTCAAGAAACCTTCAAAAGCAGTGAAATATCAAGATAATAAATTAAAACAGTAGTTAATCTTTAAAAGAAAAAAATTTTTAAATCTTTAAAAAAAATAAATGTTCATTTATTTTTGAGAGACTGAGAGAGACAGACCACAAGCAGGGAAGGGGCAGAGAGCGAGAGGGAGACACGAATCTGAAGCAGGCTCCAGGCTTTGAGCTGTCAGCACAGAGCCCGAAGCGGGACTCGAACCCATGAACTGCAAGATCATGACCTGAGCCGAAGTCAGACACTTAACCAACTGAGCCACCTAGGTGCCCCAGTAGTTAATCTTTTTATATCCACAACAATTGATGAGAATTCTATCAAAATCATTCAACTTTGCAATGGAGACTGCAATTGGTATTGTATTAGTTGATCAATTTTTATTAATTATCTTGATCTCTCTTCATAATGTCCCCAAATGTAATATTAGATGAACAAAAAGAAACAAAACCCAAGCATCTCATTTACTTATAAATTAAAAACTATTTTTGTATTCCTTGCCATCAAGATGATTCTAAAAACAAAAAAAATGATCCAATACTGCTTTCTAATTATCAATGTAATATGCCTGATATAGAATATTTAGGATACACAAAAGCATAAAGAATTAGAAAAATACCAACCATAATGCTATTGCCTTACAACAACTTGTAATAAGATATTTTCTTCCTCTTTTTTCTATACTTATTTTGAGGTCATACTACATCTAAAAGTTTGTTTTCCCACTTAACATGTCACAATCATCATTTCCCCATGTTATTAAAACCTTTGTAAAAAACATTTTAATCGTACGTTTCATCATATAATTTAATATATCCCTTAGTATGTCAGACATTAACAGATGGACATTTCAATGTATTTTTTGAACGAATTAGCACAGGACTTCCAACACTTATTTTATATCTGAACTGTATTCAATGTAGGGCTTAGGTAGGATCTGATAAAAAGGCAAAACCTTATGAACACTCAGGTCAATCCTCTTTACTGATCCTATCACATTAACTATAAACCATTTATTAAGGGAGAGTAAGGAATAGTCACTATTATCCACTCAGAGTACAGATAAAAAATATCCTACAACCATTAGCTATGTTATTTTCCATCTTACCCACACAAAAATTTTGAACAAGAGGCACAAAGTCTAACATATTCAACTAAAATTTTAAACTTTTATGAGAACAACTTAAGATACCATAAAAAAGGTAAAAAGATTGACACATGGCAAAAGATTAATTTTCTTTAAAAGAACTTTCGCAAAGCCAGTAGCAAAATGTACAAAGGACACAAACTTTTATATAAAATGACCAAAAATCTATGAAGATATTCAAACTCAGTTATAAACCAAAGAAATGTAACTATACAGGTGAGGTATCACTTTTTACCCAGAGATCAGCTGAGACTTAAAAAAATGAAACAAGTTATCACTCGAAATAAACAAAGATGTGTTCCTGCAACTTAATAACTTGTTCATCAAAAGCAATTTTCCTACGAAAGAATGATGAAATGGGAATTCAGTCACACTTGGGAAAGAGTATAGTCCAAATTATTAAATTGAATATGAACTTCCTGTAAGACAAAGAACATTTAACAAAAAAGTAAAAGAAATAGCATTGAATGCTGAGAGTTGTACACTGACATGCTGGCAGGAAAGCATCACTAAGAAGGAAGACAGGTCGTCTGATGCTACATGATAAAACTGGACAGTATTCTTACCCAATGTTAAATAAAAGGGTCAGCTGGAAGAATATTTTATATATATATATATATATATATATATATATATATATATGTGTGTGTGTGTGTGTGTGTGTGTGTGTTACACATATATGTACGTTACACATTTATGCATGTTACACATATATGTATGTTACCTATATATACATACATACATACATATGGTTGTATGTATGTATGTATACATTGGGGAAGACAATTGGGAAATATGTCATGTCGTTTAAAAGTCCATACACTTTGGGGCGCCTGGGTGGCGCAGTCGGTTAAGCGTCCGACTTCAGCAAGGTCACGATCTTGCGGTCCGTGAGTTCGAGCCCCGCATCAGGCTCTGGGCTGATGGCTCACAGCCTGGAGTCTGTTTCAGATTCTGTGTCTCCCTCTCTCTCTGCCCCTCCCCCGTTCATGCTCTGTCTCTCTCTGTCCCAAAAATAAATAAACGTTGAAAAAAAAAATTAAAAAAAAAAAAAAAGTCCATACACTTTGACACAGATTCTTGACTTGTAGACTAAATGAAAACTAAATTCAAGTATTAATTGCAGTATTGTTTTTAATGGTGAGAAATAAGTAACAAGTTAATGTACATCAACAGAAGACTGGTTAAATAAATTGGGACGACCCAAACAGCAAATACATCATTAAAATAATTTTTTATATGTGAAAAATGTCTATAGTATATTGTGGAAAAATTACAGGGCATTTTAGAATTCTATGTTCAACACACACACTCAAATATATACATGTCCATCCCAAAGTGTTGACACTGATTTTCTTAGAATGGTGGGACAATGGATGATTTTAATGTTCTTTTTGCTTATTATATCTCTTTCCTGGTTTTCTTATGTGAATTTTTTATATTAATAAACATGTTTATATACTATAAAGATAATTATAAAAATTAAAGGGGCAAACTGGGAAGTCTGCAAAAATAATGATTAAAGGATTCGACTGATTTATAAGAAAAACACTAGGATTCTAATAATGAAAAGAGTGAAAGAATAAGACATTGAAATACACAGAAAAATAGTATCAATAAATAATTAAGTTCAAAATAAGACAACACGCTTATCCTTTTATTTAAGTGGAAAAGGTTTTTAAAAACCCACAATATTAATTAAATATGAATAGACACTCTGAAATCCCGTATCATTTAATCCGAGTAGTTGCACTTCTGAAATTCTAGCCAAAAGAATATTGCTAACTACAAAAAAATACTCCTAACTATGAACCAAGCTTTCAGTAGAATATGTCCATCACAACGTTCCTTGTACAAGAAAATAATGAAAATACAGCAGAATGTTATTTGGGAATCCTAAACCTAGAAGCATCCAAACATTGTAACTGTTTCAAAAAGATTTCATCCATGTTGATATAGAATGATTTGCTAAAATGTAAGGCATGTAGTGATGTGAATAACTGGTCATTTAAGCAAGTCAAAGTCCCAGAATCACAAAACGTTGGTACCAGTCATAAGAAACCAGTTCACAGGAATGTCAGAGGCTATTTTATGTTGTGAAAGTTTCATTCTTTCATGGGACAAAGGTTATTTAGTAGCAAAAGGGGGATACTCCAGATGTAAAAACGAAAAAAAAGGGCATAAAGATCAGGAAGATGATAGAGATTTTTTTCCAAAAGAGCTGTTGCACCATTTACCATTTCAATGTCTGCAGATGCTTACAATAAACTCTGGTATATTCCTGACATGCCTAGCTGTCAATCCATACACGTTTCAAATAAATAAAATTTGTATATACTTATTACACTGCATGATGTTTTTAGGAACATCATTTTTAAGGAAATAAATCTGATTTCTATCACAAGAGCTAATGAGAAAAACATACAGTCACTTTCAATCCCGTCTGAAATAAGGCGGAATTAAATAAGAACTAAGAATTAAATCAAGCAGTATGTTATAATTACATAGGTAAGAAAAACCTATCTATGGAGGGAAAACCCACAAAAATATTAATAGTTCACTCATTAATTCGTCAACATATATAAATCAAACACCTCTTACATGCTCAGCACTGTGCTCAGTTCGGAGAGATACCAACTGGTAAACATAAAGACTCATAGTCACTGGCTGTCCTGGAGCTTACACTCCAGTGGAGGGAGACACACAATTTTCAAATAAGCATATGCATGGGAGTAACTCCTCACCCCCAACTTCTTTTCTTCATTTTTCTTGTTTACTATCAGACATTCTCATGAATGTTCACTTTAATGATACTCATTTTAAATGACCGGACTTTTCTCATATTTTAAGACAAATTAGTCACATAAACTGGTCGCTATTTACCTGATTCATGGCCAATTCAAATATCCAGATGAAAAAGATAGAAAGCTCTGTATTTATTATCTAAGTTCCATAAGTCCTTAGAGAAGATTAGGACAATCTTTTCATCATTTGCATAATGCAGCTATCATATCTTTTCAATTGCATTGGCAGATCCCAGCCCTGGCCAGTACGTAAAGCTATCATCACTAAATCTAAACATATTCAGAGAATAAGTCAGAATAAAAACACTGACAACACAGATGTGTGAATAATAATTATAATTAACCCCTTCTAAAAGAAAAGGTATATGTAATAGTACATAATAGAGTAACAATTTAACCCATCTTTTTTTTTTTTTTTTCCTTTTTACTCAAAGCATAAAGCAGAGGCAACACTTCATCCCAGGTTAACATGCAACTTAAAAAAAAAGTTAATATACATATTAAACATGGAAATTCACAAGTAAAACCTTATTTGTCATTTCCCCCCAAACATACCTTAACACGATTCCTTTATTTCTTAATAAACAAGGCCCTACCACTGGTCACCTGACCAATGCCTTACATTTCTGGAGCTTGACAGTTTAGTGAGTTATGGACATAAGAACACTGTTGTAAGTAAACTGAAGTAACACATCTGCGAAGCAGCTGATCAGACTGATTTACCAATTGAGGGGTCTCTACTCCAGTCTGCCACTCCCTCCCAGCCTCTGCAAAAACATAAATATCCTCCAGCCACCATGAAGTTTTCTTGTCAAGAAGGCCCTGAAGCATGATTTCCCTAGTTTTCTAACACACATCAGCAGTGATGAACTACAAAGCACCCACATGCTCAAAGATCCTTACTTTTTGGAATATTCCTTGAGTGCAAAATTTTCTTAGGATTCAGAGAAATGCAAGTTCAAAAAAAGATAAAGAGATAAGACAGATTTTTTTGTCTCTTCATGCATGCAAAGCTTGAGTTAAAACCTTTTATCATATTAGAAATTCCAATACAACAAACCTAAAAACTTTCAAAAGGTTTCCTAATTTCTTTGTTGTATTAAATGTGGCTTCAAGTACGTCAATAAACATAGAGCTCAATTTGGGAGGGGTAGATAGACTACTTACAACATATCTTCATCTAGGCTTCTCTAGGAAAATACAATAAACAAAGAAGACTATAAGAAATGTGTCATCTTTAAAATCAATACTGTTAGTAAAATGTATTTTAAGCACCAATTAAAATTAGTATATGTTTTTCTCATCTCTAGCAACCAAAAGAGCCCTTCTTAGATGTAATTATAGCTTCCTCCTCAATGTGTTACCTTGACAATTAACCCAGAAAATATCTTTAAAAGTGCTCTGCAGGTATTACCTCCTCTCAAAAAACCACAGAGGGACAATATAAGAAAAGTCTACTCCAATCTAAATGGCTACTTTAAGCAAAAATAATTAGAGGAATTCTGTATATCACCAATGTAAGAAGTTTTGGAGAAGAGAGTAGTATACAATTATTTAAAGTCATGTACACATTTCACTTTTCCATGCAAGATGATTTAAAATATAAACACAATGTGGTTGTAAATCACTGAAAATACCGTCAAGTCTCTGCCCCCAGAATTTATAGTCCCACTCTATGGTCAAAAAAAAAAAGAAAGGAAGGAAAGGAGAGAGAAAGGAAGGGAAAGGAGGGAGGTAGGAAGGAAATATGAAAACATAATAGTCTATCAAATATTTTAGTTTGTAAGTAGAATCTAAACAAAGAGGAAGGATTTGTCTTGAGCAACAAAATGCATCAAGATCTAAATGATAAAATCAAAATTACTAACCACTAAGTATGAGGAGAATTAAGAGGATACTCTTATACAAGCAATAAACTTTTACTCAGGTTTTAAAATACACAATACAATCTTCTGTGTGAAAACTATTAAAAAAAAAAAAAAAGAAACAGTTCAGTTTTCTAGCCTCTGCAGTAACTAAAAGGCAATGGCGTGGTTTTATTAGGAATGAGAAGAAATGGTTTTGCTCATGTTTCCTAAACTATGGTTTGTTATCTAGTTTTTTGTTTTGTTTTTTTCCCCTCAAATAAAGCACAAATTGTGACTCAGAAATCCTCAGGGCTGTGCCATCAGTACTCCAAACATATAATACCATAGAAAACACATATAATTTATTAGACGGACTTAAAAACCCACACAAATCAATTTTAGGCACTTCTTGGGTACAGACTATGGGCATCTTCTTTCAAAAAACAGGATATCTAATAGGCAAGACCATAAACTTTAATTTTTAGAACAATACAACAACAATTAAACAATTGATTTAAAAAATTGCATAAGCAACCCAACTGTATCCTGTTATAATTTCTTCACAATTCCACACACCATTTTAGGATTTAATAGAAACAGCCATTTTTTAGCATCGAAAGTTTTAAAACTCTCCTTCCTTTACTTCACCGATATGGTCTTAAAACTCATATATTCTTTGAGGAAGCATGATATACAAGTTCTACTTTTATATAGGTAGAACTTTAAATTAGTATTTTTTATACTGTGTCTATATCTATACAGAATCAACATATTATGGTTGATGATTTTGATATCTTCTAAAGTCCACTTCAACAGGTTTATTTTGTAAAGATAGGCTTCTCATTACTAATTCTTTTAGACATCTAATGTTTATCTGTGTTCTTTAAGTAAACATGAGGAAAAAAACAGAATGTGAGCTATGGTTTTAAGGATATCTTCAGGGTAAATACTGCATATACATATGGTTTGGCATCTTTTTCTAACTCAAATAGTTTTATGGGTATCCTCCAAAATGTAATCGATTTTTGGTAATGGGAAGACAACATGCACATAATGTAATCCCTTCCGTGCGTAACTAGCAGCTTAAGGAGCTGGCAAAGTCTAGGTAGTTCTGTTATCTTTCTGAATCTGCTTTTCAGCATATGAAGCTAAAATTAAGAAACATTAAAATGTTAAATACAGTATGAAGGATTTTACTACTGGCTTTTATTTGCTGTATATACAGCAAGCCAATCTTCTGATATACCCCACAACCCTGACAATACACTCTTAATGAGCAAAGTACAAATCAATACATAAACCCAGTAGTGGGGACACAGCCAAAAACTAGAGAACCTACTTAGAAACTGGTGGTTTGGGGAACAACGGCTGTAAGGCAAAGTTCAGAATACCTCCAAGACTGAGTAACATACCTTCGCTGATTGTGAATGAAGATACAGGAGAGCAAGGGATGGCTGAGCTATGAGAAAGCTGATCCTGAAGCAGGAAGTTTTAGAGTACATTTGGACATCTGGGAGGGGTTACTAAGTCATGCAAAGAAACCTTGCCTCTACCCAGCCTTGAAAGAGGGACTGATGCCAAGATACAACTGGGCAATTGAGAGAAGATGACCCCAAAGTCCACAGGATAATCTGGGATGTGCTGCTATCCTCTATATACAAAGTAGAACACATTACAGATATATTCCCAAAAATGCCTGCAGAGAAAACTAGAAAGCTGTCTATAGGTTTTCTATTTACATTAATATAAACAGATTTTGAGGTTGTCTGTACTGTATGTGGTTGCTGTAGTCACAGCAAGAAATGTAAAGTGCCTATGAGAGAGGACAATAAAATCCCATTTCCAGGCATCTTAATTCTATACACTCAGACAATAAAGAAAAGAACATCTCAGGGACTTCCTGCCTTTCCTCAAGCTCCCTGTATTTTCTGTTAACTACCTACTAGGCACTTCGTAAAGGCCAGAAACAACACTCTTCCATCTCATGCCACACTTCTAAAATCACTTTAACTATCTGCATTAAAAATGCCAAGCAGCAGTGCTAAAGCACTTTATTCTTAAGGCAAAATGTCATATTCCATACCCACTTCCCCCTGTCCCCCAAACCACCTGCCTTCACTATATTCTTTGCCCATCATGAGAGCCAAAGAAGTTAGAAAGAACTGAAAATTTTCAAACGAGACTCCTCAATATAATGTGTAAGATATACTTTATAAATGCTATTATCACAAAATTAAACACATTTAAATGCTTATAGCATATGGTTACTTTTATCAAGATATCAAGAATAAGTGTATGACTTTCAAAATTAATATCAAACACGGGATATTTAATCCAGCCACATGTACAGGGGTATGAGGCTTTGTTCTTTTCAGAGGTAAGCACAATGACTCTAAATAAGATGATTGTTTACCCCCAAAAGTAGCATATTAAAAACCAAAAGCATTGCCCTTCACTTAATTCTACTTAAACTACATATAAATTGCCAATATAACTATTCATAAGGCTCGTCATCATATTTGGAAAGAATACTGTTAAAATTATCTTGATGTATATTTATACATGAATTAAAATTTTTTCCTCATTGTAATTTTGGTTTTATGTACAAGCATACAGGTACAACCTTATTTCTAATGCTTGGCCTAGAAAGGTAGAATGTCACAAAAAATAATGTCTCATAAATGTGGTATAAGACTTCATGCATTCCCATGATGCCATGTCAATAACCTACTACACTAAACCAACTGTAACAATGCAGTGCATGCTTTAAACATCCAATTAAGAATAAATTTTAGCCAACAGCTTGTCGACAAGGGAATGTGCTGGTATACTGCTGAATTCACATGGCAGTAACCCACAAGACTAAACCATGAAAATTCAAATTAAAAGATAAATAGGGTAAAAGATGTAGATTTGCTGGACTACTTTACAGAATATTTATCTCAGATGAAAATGCAACATCTGCAAAATGGACCTGGGTTTTTAAGGGAGTTTTTAATATAAAACAAGTGATTCCTAATAGTGATTTGAAAAGTATGAGAACATATGAACAAATAAAGCTTAGTAATTTAGAATTTACTTTTGCAAAAGCAAGTTGACAAATATTAAAATGTTATACTTGCATTATGAACATTATAATATAAATATAAAACGCAAAACATCCACTGTTAAACACTGATCTCCCATGCCTGACTTGGATTTAGCTACTGAGTATATTATATTTTACAGAAAGAAACTTTCAAAGTTTTGTCAATGCTTGTAGTATATACTATTACTCCTCATCAAAATCTGCGTGAAATCCAAAAGGCTCATATTCAAGGTAGTTACTTCTCTTCTTGAATATTCTAAAACATGCCACTTTGGATCAGCCTTCAGATTTTCAGGGCATGAAACATACACAAAGAGAGTACCCAAAACTATGTGTGAACACATTTAGGATAAGTCTGTTTACAATTACAATAAAAATACCTTCAACCTTCATATCTTTCCATTTTCAGTGAAAAACAAAACACCCTAACCAAACATAAGATATTTGGGGCCAAGTTACTTCTTTGTAAAAATAATTTATCATGTGTTGATCGACTTTTTAAACCAAACTCTTAAAAGCATTAAAAAAATTGTGTTTTATAGCTGTCGATGCATTCATGTTGGTTAGTAAGAAGTGAAAAAGAAAAAAGTGTAGAAACAAAAAAATCTCAAAAGTATCCCAACTCCAGAAATAAGAAATTTTCAAATTAAGAAATAACCTTTGTTGCTTAGAAAATAAGTACTTTTCATCTCAAACTCACTCTAAATGCTTGTATAATTCAATACCTAAGAAGACTCTAGGTAAATTATTTTGTAATATTTATAGGATGATACTTCTCTGGGTAGGCATATTTTACACAATAGCTTCCAATTAATGCGGGAAAAAAATCACTTGATAATTTTAATAATTAATGATTGACTGATTAATGGATTAACATTTTTCTCAGTAATTCAGATGGCATAGATCCAACAAAGGGAACAAGGATTGCTCAATGTGAAATTCTGTCCATTCGTAACACTAAGCCAAAAATTTGTAGATACTCCACTCAGATTACATGTTTTCACGTATGTAATTTGAACAACAAAAAAATAGGTACAAAATGTCGAGCTTTCTCCTTTTCTTTCTTTTTCGTTCGTTCTTTCTTTTTTTTTTCAGAGCAGTTCAATGATTTTGGGGGTTAGTTAGTACAATACAGAGAACACAGGGGAAAGCACAAAATGGCACTTAACACCACTGCCAGTACTCATCTCATTACGTTTATAACTAAGGATAGTATTACCTTTTGTGTTATTTGCTTTTCTTCAGAACATAAATCAAAGCCATAAACTTGAACTTGAGGTATATACACAATAGATACACAACCTTATGCAAAATACTTTTCATAAGTAACCTTACATTTTAAAATATTGGAAACTGAATATCTGTGCTGATTTGTATTCTGACTTAATGGAACAAGAAGAGAACAACATTCAACTAGGGAGGCCTATACTGACAATAAAGCTCTTAAAGTTAGAAATGTCTCCTTCTCCCTTTGTACTTACCACAGGCTACACAATGTCCTGAGAGGATTCATTATGAGAAAAATGGCAATCACAGCTTTAAAGACCTTGCTTTGGAAGGGACTAATGAGAAAGCAGATTGGAAAATGAGACTTCATCTTTGTTCTCAAATAAGTGGTCTTAATTATTCTTCTTATAGAAAAAGTTTAAATCAGTTTATTATAAATATATCTAAACCATTAATTTTTGCAGCTTTCAGATAAAGTCCAGCACTTCGTTTATACAAAGTCTATGAGAAGAGGTCAGTAGAGATCATCTAATCTTAAGTCGTGACATCATCCATTCAAGTCCTTGGCATAATCTATAAAGAATATAAAAATCACTTGATTAAATTCAACTAAAAAACTATGAACAACAAACTAAAAGAAGATACCATTTTTCATTTACCTAAACAACAACGATTAAAAAAATCATTAATACCCAATGTTGGTGTTACTGTGGTGAAGCCATACTCTCATACACACATCCATGTTTTTGGTTCTTTTTTGTCTCTAGTGCCTAGGATACTGTCTGACACATAAAAGGAGCTGAGTAATTATACAATGAATATCCACAGAAAATAATTTAGCAATGTGTATCAGAAATATTTAAAATATCAATACTCTACCTTTTTTCTACTTCTAGAAATATATTCTAAAAAAACCATCAGACACAAGGACAGGTTGATGTATAAGACTGTTCAAAGCATTTTTAATGGGTAAAGGTGAAATTTAACTACTTAGAAATAGAGAAAATTAAATTATAGAACATTCATATGATGAAATATTAAAAACTTCCTTTCGAAGACTATATTACAGTATGATAAAATGCTCACGATATAAATGAGGTAAAAGTGGCAGGATACTAAACTAAATATGTAGCTGAGCTGCTAAAACAAAGTATATTTGTAATATGTATATTACATCTGTATATTTAAAAAATTTGAAGGAAATAAAGTCTCTCATCACTAATACTAGTTACTACTGAATAAGGTGTAATTGAACGCAATGCAAAATACAGAAAGAAATGTTCACTATGATAAAACAAACTAAATGTTTACCAAGAGTAAAATTATATTATAACAAGAAGACTGTTAAAGACTGTTATATAATTATCTATGAGGAAGTTTGATGGGTATGAGAAACCATGCTATCGCACTTAATTGAAAAACACCACAACCCAGATTTTTTGTGGAAGTATGAATCTAATATTATAAAAGAAGAAAAAAAAGAAGAAATCACAATGAGGTTAAAAAAAAATGGTTATTTCAGTGTTGGCCCATACTTTCCCTCCTGTTACCAGATTCCTTACTTTTAAACTACTAACAGGAAATGGTACAAAAAATAAGCAAACAGATTAACTCCAAACTGTTAAATGAACAGAAGTTACCTAATAGCAAACTAGAAACCATGCTAAGCATTTAATATCCATTATCTTAATCTTTACAATGTTGAGACCAGAACCCTTCCCATACTACAAGAGGGAATCCAGGCTTAAAAGATGCTAGTAAATGGAAGAGGTGGGGGTCAAAATGCCAACCAATACTAAAACCAAGAATTTAGATCAAGGTGGCTAGACTGCAGAAGGGAAACATTTTCACCCAAACCAAACATTTCCACTTGATAACTACTGCAAAGGGAAGCCCCCATAAACCCAAAAATTGAAAAGATATATGATCATTCATTGATTTCCTCTTTTAAGAATGAAATTGCCAGGGTTCATATCCATCCTAACTAATGATGTATTTTCCACACAATTACTCAAAGTATGTAAGTCAATCATCTACCAATTCTAGATGATCTTCTTTGCTGTCAAATTTATTAAAATCAGTGCTTTTGCTTAAAGAGACCTTTGGTAGACAAAGACAATGTATAAAGATATATCTATAACTATAAATGTATCTTAACATGTATTAAATTATTTGACAAAGAAATATGCAATGGATAAGGTATTTTTTTTTACCTAAATGAGGATGTGGACAATTGGTATTATTTGTGACTTTTTAAAATGCACATATTTGCTTTCTTAAGGTTCTAATTATGCTCTATCAAATGTCTGTCATCAGGTAATACTGCCTTCTAGTTCACTAAGATTCAGCTTCAGCTCCATTTAATTCGTTTTTTCTCTGCTTTTAAATAGATACATGAGGGATTCTAAATAGAGGTCTTAAATTTGGGGTTGAGGTTCTTCTGATGTTAGGTTAAGAGCAGAAGCTTGAGGCAGACACAGATGAGTTAGCTGAAGTGAGAGAAATTCTCTTCCTCACAAGACCAGGGTGAAGGGTGAACCAATATAATGGATTACTGAAGCTATCTTATCTCTGCCCCGAGCTTCTGCCCTTTCCAAGTACCTGAAGATCCTCAACTTCAAATGTAAGACCTCTAATTAGAATCTTCATCTCCAATTTATTTTTCACTGCTTTTAAATATATACAGATCCACCATATTTTGGAAAAACTACACCAAAAATCTTAATTTGCTCATCTTTCTAGCTCTTTATCCTATTTCTAACCTCCTTTATTCCATCTCTCCTAACAGCATTCTCTCCATCCTCCTGATCCTTGACCTTACATTTGGCAATGCTGACAACCACATCTTTCTTGAAATCCTTTCAGGTCTGGGCATTAGACTAGGGCAAAATTCTACTGTAGGCACCTACCTTTCCTTCCCAAACCAGGGACACACTCTCTCCAATTCTAACTTTTTTTTTTTTTTTTTTTACGTGCAGCGACCTCCTCTTGACAAAATGAGTGGCAAAATGGTAGCAAAATGAGTATTCCCAAATTAGTCTTACATTTGAACCCTTTTCTAGTTCAGCTTCTTTATGGATAAAATGCAAACTAAAGACACTTGGTCCACCAGATTATTACGAGGAATAAATGATACACCTGATACATGATACACCCTATGAAAAGCACTGGAGACACAGACTTGCTACAGTGTTAAATCCCACCATCAGTGCACGAACAGTTTCCTGACTTGTCGAGCTCTCCTTCACACTTCCATTTCCCTGAATCCCTACAGCAACTCTATCACCTACACGTTCACATGGATTTGTTCAGTATGTTCATATGTATTACGTGTATGTTACAGGTTTTATTTATAGAACCAAGGTAAAACTCTAATTATAGATATAGATTATCCCTTACGTTGTTTTATACATGGTAGCCTAAATATTTATTGACTTTAAGAAAAAATACATGTTTGTAAACTAAATACATGTTTTCTAAAAGACCTCTTACCCCTCGCCAGTAAGAGCACAGCATGCTTGGATATGCCACTGGTGATCTTTAATAGAAGTTAATTTCAAAAACTGGGAGATTTCTGCTACAGTCATGCATTCTTTAACATCTTGTTTATTAGCAAAAATCAGCAATCCAGCTTTTCTTAGGTCCTATAAAAGCAAATAAAACTGTAAAAAGGCCAGTGCATTTTTATTCACAGATTTTCCAACTTAAACAAATACTTTTGACAATCTTTTAACCTAGAATTCGACTACCTGACATAAAAGCATCTCATGGCTCTGATGCTGATAGATGGCAAACTTAAAACTAAGCACATTTTAAATAAACACATCTGTATTTGTATGGATTTACGTATTTCTTATAGCCCTAAATTACATTTTTTATGGTCCCAATTGCTATATTTAACAATAGTCATGACTTCAAATACATATTTACCCCTTCCCCTAATCCAAAACTAGGTTTCCATGGCCAAGAGCTACTCTTTAGCCTGGCACTCAAGAACTTTTCAAAATTTTACCCCTATCTATTCTTTAGGTACCCATACCTAAAGCTAGTATCTTCTAGGTGCCTAGGAAACACACTATGTACGCCTTAGGGCCTTAGAGCTTAATTCTCAGTTGAGAAGTGCTATCCTAAACCAATCCTATTCTTCTGAGACCTAGCTCCTCTTTGTCCATGTAGATTCCTTAGATTTGAATATTCAATACGGCCATTTTGGACTGGCATTAAACTTAACAAATTTCCCAATTAGACAGTAAGTTCTACCACTTCTATGTTCTGCCTCTGAAGCAAATTCTTTAATCTTACTGAATTTGTTCTTCATAACATTTATTGAGTATCTAATCTGAGCAAGACACCCATTATGTTAACCATTTTCCAAATAAAATCTCTTTTAATACTCACAGGATTCCTGCAAGGTAGGTCTTACTATTCCCATTTTATAGATAAGGAAACTAAAACTCAGCAGTAAGTAACTCATACAAGGTTATACAGCTACTCAATGACAGAACCAGGTTTGAGCTGAGATCTTCCCACTATACCTGCTGCACCTCATCTATAAAATTCTGAGACTATCACCTACCTCCTGCGGATATAGTTTGAATGAATGAACTACTACATGAAAAACACTCAGTTCAGTACCTGGCTTCAGGTAACAGTTCAGTAAATGTTAGTTCGCTTACTGTCCTGAAAACGTGGATCACCTTTATCTTTGTGCATACCCCAAACTGACTGGTCTAATGTTTTATTCACAAAGCAGGCCAATGGTTAGTCATCGCCTTTTGCTCTATCCTACCCTCCCCTCTCCCATTTTTAAAGACGGAAACTTCTTTGATAATCTGCTGAAAGTCATGGACCTTTTCCTCATAAAAATGTATATATGTATATATGCAAAAAAAAGTTTATATGTAATTTTAGGGTGTTAATAGATACTCTAAAGTCCATTCATGGTTCCTAGATTAAGAACCCATGATAGATGCACTCATATATATGTGTGTGTATAGATACACGCGCACACGCGCGCGCACACACACACACACACACATATATGGAGAGATACTGAGAAAACTAAGGTTTTGGTGCTGTGCTTGCAAGTTTTCTCAACTGTGCAGAATGACATCTTTATAGGATATTTTTATTTCAATCATGTGTATCTGTGTCTGAAATAAGAAAGTCTTTAGTAGATACAAATTGACATTGCTCCACATTATTTTACTCTTATGAGAACATAGTTTCAACAATTTATACGATTTTATTTCTGATGTCAATAAAAAATATAAATAGTAAATTTCTTATTTGTTAAAAGGAGTCATGCAAAATGTTTTATACAACAATCAAGACAGACTTTTAGCTACAGCGCCCTCTCCAGGATGGCAGCTATGCTACCATGGTTAATGACAGTTACCTGAAAAACAGGGTCAGAAAAGGATACTCTAGAATGTTAAGTTTTAAGATTTTATGTTCAATTTATTTCACCTATGTTCAGTTCACCTGTCTTATAAACAAGGCAAAAAGTTGAAGGGATGGGCTATAACCAGGATATCTATTATATTCATTATCAAGGATCAAGTACTTTTTCTCCTACCCTAAATGGAAAATAGCATACTTATCAATAGTTGATATGTGGCTGGATCACTGAGTAGATGGACTTTCCATGGAATGTAATCCTTATCTTCCTATCTCCCAGGTTTCAATACCTCTTACTAGTATATGCTGAAATCTTATATAGGTCAGGATTGCTAATGCTGGCATGTTTAAAGAGCACATTTCTGACATTAGAAATACCTGGCACAAGTTGAAACACATAGTTTATGCTATATTATTTGTATATAATCTATACTCATCACTCTTAGTGATGAAATTATTCGAAGAAGCCCCTGGACTAAAAATTGAAGAACAAAAAATAAAGCCATTCTATTGAAAGATTTCAAAGTAAAACCCATATTGAATATAATTTTTCTAGATCTCATAGGTTCAAGTTTTTTTATTTGGGGTTCTTATTTCTTTTTCATTTTTTTAAGTTTATTAATTTGAGAGAGAGTGCATGTGCATGTGTGCACAAGCAAGTGGGGACAGGTAGAGAGAGAGGGAGAGAGATTCCCAAGCAGGCCCTGCACTGACAGTGCAGAGCCCGAAGCAGGGCTTGAACCCATGAACTGTGAGGTTATGACCTGAGCTGAAACCAGGAATCTTAAATGACTGAACCACCCAGGTGTCCCAGGTTTCTTGTTTTAAAAAAACAAACAAACAGCTATTTTCCCTATTTTTAAGCAGTATTTAGCAAGAGAAGAAAATCTTCCTTTACTTTTTTTATTAAATAACTTCAGGATCAATTATACATTATGCTAACAGAAAAGAGATATATTGGATTAAGGCTGTTCATCAACTGGACTTAGCAAGAGGTCAAAGTACAAGGTGAACAGTGGTGATTTTTATCTATTAGCCATTTTAAACTTTGAAAAACTTTCTGCTACCTGTTACAGATTGTTGCTAAGAGTCTAAAAATATTTTTTCATTTAGTGAAAAAGATGAATAATTGCAGCACACGCAAGACATATTTATTTAGCATCTTCCATATGCCTTATGCAGTTGTCAATATGTTTCTCCAAGCTTCATTTGCAAAGATAATTCCTAGAAGTTGAGTTACTCCAAATAAAACGTCATCTACCCTTTTGTGTTTGGAATGATTTTAAAATTCATGATCTTCAAAGTTTTGCACTTCATTTAAGATGAAGCTTTCGGAAATATTTAAAATCATTTTATAGTTTTATGGTTTTGTATTCAGTAATACAGATAAAGCATCATTAGTGATGGTAAAAAGATTTTGTTGGTTGCTATGATATATAAGAAACATCTGACTAACCCCATGTCAAAATCTGTCTTTCACTCACACATTCTCATTCTTTGATCCATTTGCCCCTTTTCAGATTTCTGCCTATTTGGCTCTTTCTGACCCTATTAATTGGTTTAATCCAGCTCCCAACTTCATCTGTAATTCCTTTCTTCTCTGGCACTCTCCCCATTCAGTCTCTTTCACTTTCCAACTAGGCCTTATTTCTGTCTTTTTTTCTTTTCTTCTTAGCAAAGAGTCTGAATAATGAGAATATTTAAGTTGAAATCCTGGCTCTTAAAAATCTGGTCAAGTCAAATAAATTTTCAGGACCTCACTGTACTCATCCATTACAGATGAGTAACATCCACAAGAGAGGAAGTGACCAGCTCAATTTAATGTCCCCAGCTAGTAAAATTCAATGACTTTGAGTCCTACGACTGAGCTCTTTGATCCTGCTATATATTGGCCAATTAGAACAAGGATCAAAGAAGAAGACTATCTGTTAAGAGTATAAAAAACATACTCAAGATACAAATACATTTGTGTCTTCTTTTTCTTTTTCCTAAATCTTCAAACAACAATAACTCCTTGGTGTAAAATACAAAAGGAAAATTAAAAAAAAAAGAAAATCCTTAGTTTTCTACCTTTTTTATAGTTTATTTTTTGTTTCCCAAACTAGAATCAAAACTCGTTAAATGCATGAATAGCAACAGGTATTATCTTTTTTAAAAACCCAAGGGGTTTCACAAAGCTGCCAGAATGAATCCAAGACAGGAGAAGGTGCATCTTTGGTGGGCGTGATCACCACATGGAAAACAGAACTTCAATTAATACAACCACTTTATTAGGTGTCCTTACATCTTGACCAGATGCCAGAAACATTCCAAAATTCCTAATGCAAATCTCAAAAGCAAATCATCAAATCAATATTAAAATTAACATAAAACTTCCTTACAGATACACCAGCTTTTTTAAAGCTTTGTTAAAATTCCACTAAAATTAACAGTTACACATACAAATCTAAACATTAATTTTTCTATTTCTGTCTATAAATATGAGTTAAGAATGTAGTATCTGTTGGGTTCCTGGGTGGCTCAGTCGGTTAAGCGGTCAACTTCAGCTCAGGTCATGATCTCAGTCTGTGAATTCAAGCCCTGCATCAGGATCTGTACTGACAGCTCAGAGCCTGGAGCCTGCTTCAGATTCTGTGACTCCCTCTCTCTCCTGCCATCTCCCCCACTTGCACTCTGTCTCTCTCTCAAATATAAATAAACATGAAAAAAAGAGTGTAATATCTGCAATAAAAGGCACACAAAAAAAATCAACTGCTACTACAGTAAATATTATATGATTTTATAACTTATTATTATTAACTATATTGTTTAGTTTATTTCATTTTTAAATCATGCTACCTATAATAATTCTCAAAGACTAAGAAAATGTGGCTAGTCACGTAGTTTTGTTTGTTTACTCAAAGGGACAATATCAGAGAAACCTAAGAGCGACAACATTTAAGTATTAGTCTGATAACTAAGTTACAATCAAGCCTTACTAAATGTCCATGAGACCTTAAAATCTCATTTCTAGTGATAACCTTCTATATAATTATTGTTATAAAAGGCAAAATGAAAGCCAATTTAGGTCTTTTCACCCAGGAAAACTTCTAGACCAAATTAATCTAGGATAAAAGAAATAGAAATCTATAACTGACTCCACAATCTTTCTGTTGTTTCCAGATACACTTCCAATTTGGGAAGTGTCAAACTGATAAAGCAGAATGGCCAACAGATTTAAGCCCGTATTTAAATCTGAAGTACGGGCACTTGGCTGGTTTAGTCAATACAGCATGTAATTCTTGATCTCAGGATCATGAATTCAAGCCCCACACTGGGCATAGAGCTTACTTAAAAAACCTGTTTTACAAAAATTAATAAGTAATATTATTTAAAAAATAATAACAAATAAATAAATATTTGAAGTAATATCGTAACAAGAAAGTAGAAAGAACAAATGTGATAGCAATATCTCTCACACACACACACATATACACACACACACACACAATGCCAGAATTCTACTTACCTCATGGGCTAACATTTTATAGAGTTCTTCTCTAGTTACAGAAATTCTTTCTCTGTCTGTACTGTCCACAACAACAATTACAAACTAAAATAATTACAAAAAAATAGTGATTACACAATTCAATATTCATAAAATTTATAAAGTACTTAATTGATTTACAGACCACAAATACCAAGAAATTAGAGCCTCATGGTATGGTGTTACTGGAAAACCAGAGATACCTTCTATATACATTGTGAAGCCTGAAGGTTTGATCCATTTCTATTCAAATATCATTTGCTCATTTTTAAGAGAAAATAAGAGAAAAAAGAATACAATGCTAACACTATTAGAATGTTAGTTCTACTACTCCGTTAATATTCTACTCCATTAATACTACTCCGTTAGTATTCTAACCAATATACATGTTTGTTTCTAAATTAATGTCTTGAATGGTAATGAGCTTGTATCCAACTACGTGCACTACAGTCAATATGAAAAAAATACAGTGAAGCTAATATAATGTACGCTAATTAGACTTTAATAAAAAAAATCTTACTGAGAAAAAATATGAAAAAGAATACATTATAATCCTAGATTTTAGATATTTCTACAGATATTATTTATTAATATCGATCTGAAACTCTAAAAGGGCATGATACGGGAGTAATGTGACAGTTAAATCAACTTTTAAAAATCAACAAAGGAAAGAATACATCTATTGAAATCCATGCTTCTCTTGTTTATGTAAATGGTACCTGCTGTCTGCCTGCAAGCACAACTCTTTCTTGAACTAATGATGAGACTAGGGTCAGAAGATGTAGTGAGACCTGTGAAGGAGCCAAGGAGGACTGAGCTACACTGTACCTCTTCTTCACCTGCACGAGTACCAAGAACCACCATGGAAGCAGAACCCGAAACAGTCACTTTATGATGGCACTGGTGATGCCCAGGTTAACTCTGCTTATAAAGAACAAGCACTATGGATTTTTTAAAACCAGCTTTCCATTTCCAGATAAACCACTGTTAATTTTCAGAGTCTTTTCTATTTATCAGATGTCATTAACCATATGGCAGATGGCTAAGAGAACTGCTACTTTACCTCTTCTTTCACTTGACACTCACCTAAGACCCATCCTATTCTAAGGCATTTTAATAAAACCATTAATTTTTAAGATGTTGTCATAACTTTGATACTTGCAGCATTATACACAGAAATACTAACCATATATACCTTTCCTTCTCCAAAATACATGATCAAATGCTTAGCAAAGTGTTAGGGGATCAGGTCATTAGAGACAATTAATAGTGTCTTAATGATACAATATACATCTTTATATACATTTGGAGTTTTATAATCAGTACTACAAAAACAACTGTCACAATAAATTGAACTTTCAATTTACAAGGTCTATACAATAAAGGTCTCAAATGTCATAGGTCTGAATTGCCTCTTGGGAAATAACATATAAATAAAAACATATGATTTATGTCCAAATTGCTTTATAACCAAAAGAAGAATTATTTCATGTGCAATTGTGCTGCATAAAAGAACATACATAGTAAAGGTCTGGCCAGGATTCAAGCCTCCAGAACCCTCTCATTTAACTAGGATTTTCTGTATGCAGACAAAAATAAATACTGAGAGAGAAATAAAATGACAAAGTGTGAGATTGAACTTACTGTAAAAACAACTATTTAAGATGAGTTCTGGGATCCATACATAATCAGACTAATCAATCACCCCTTCATTCCATTTCTCCCTATAGACAGGTTCAATGAGAGTGGATATACAGAACAATGACCCTGAAACAGGGAATCAAAGATTCTATCATGTTTAAATTCTACTTTTATTAACATATTGGGATATTTCAAAAAGATTAATTATAAGAGTTCACATCTAGAAGATATTTCCCAAGCATTCTGTTCTTAGAAGTTTTAGTATATTAAGAAACATTACCTCTGTGTTAGTATAGTAAGTGTTCCAGGAAGAACGAAGAGATTCTTGACCACCAATATCCCACATTAAGAAACGTGTATTATTAATCACTATTTCTTCTACATTACTTCCAATTGTAGGTGATGTATGTACAACTTCATTCATAGAACTAGAAAAAAAAAAGTTCAAATATATTACAATTAGCAGGGAAGCTAGATTGTTTGAGCATTTTGCAATCAAAGGATAAATCAGCATGAGTTTTCATATTTTATATCCAAATGGCCCTTTCCCACTAGCTCAGAAGAGTAAGGTAAGGGTTGGGGCATCTGGGTGGCTCAGTCCTTAAGCATCTGACTTTGGCTCAGGTCATGATCTCATAGATCATGAGCTTGAGTCTCACACCGGGTAAGCACATGCCCTGCTTTGGGGGGAGCATGAGCTCCACTTCAGGTGAACACCAGCCCCGCCTCAGGTGAACGCCACTTCTCTGTCTCTGTCCTTCACTCACTTGTGCCCTCTTTTTCTAGAAAAAAAAAAAAAGGAGTGAGGTAAGGGTTTAAACAGGGATGGAACTAGGTAGTGGATGATCCGGAATACTCTAGATTGAATCCCAGAAACTATATAAACAATATTTCTCTACTTTCTATAAGTAAAAATACTGAACAACATGCTCTACATCATATAAATTTCTAGCTGTCCTACAACAGTTGCTTAAATCTGGCTCCTGGTTTAGAGTCAACCTGACTTCTTACAGAATATTTTAGGTTCCATATAACTTTTTATTGCTTTTGCTAATCAAATATTACCCAGGCAGAAAAAATAATTATGAATGATAAAATAAAAATTTTAAACTAGTTAATACTTACAACTGGTAAAGAATGGTAGTTTTCCCTGCATTATCCAGCCCAACAATGATAACTTTGTGCTCTGAAATTAAAAAAAAAAACATTAATCATTTATTAATTAAAAACAAAAATAGGCCATTTAAGTTCTAACTGTGAATTTTAGGCATCAACTGGGTACATAGTGGGGTGGGGTAAATTAGAAAAAAAGGTCAGCCTTTAAATCTGGTAGCAGAAGGCCAGGTCCCATCATAGATAACCGTAAACTGAGCACATTTAGACCACAGAATTGTTCTAACACCCAATCTAACCAAATTCTAAGGTTAGAATTTGTTCTAACCAAATCTAACGACGTATGGCTATGGTGGCAGCGACTCCCTCTCCCTTGGCTTCTATGACACCACTTTCTCCAAGTTCTCTTCCACTCTCTCGATATATATAGATTTTTTACCACAGATTCCTCTTCCTTGGGTCTTCCTTCAAAAACATTCATGTTTCCCAAAGCTGTCTTCTTCCATTCTCTTCACATTTTATTTAGCAGGCGCTCTTAGGGCCTATCTAGTTCTATGCTATCTAAAAACTATTCCAAAGATAGTATGTGGAAGAAGCTCATTTCCAAAGATGGTGTCTGTATAGTCTCCTCCCTTCCCTGATTCCATGTGAATCTGAGCTGGTCCTGTGACTCACTTTTAACCAAAAGAATATAGCAGAAGTGATGCTGTGTGACTTCAAGCCTAGACCATTACAAACCTTGCAGCTGCCTGGCTCTCTTGGACAACTACCCTTGGAGTAAACTGGACACCATGTAACAAGTCCTACTATCCCCAAACCACTATATACATAAGTCAGAAAGCCTAAGCTGATCATGTGGCTTGACCCTGTGGAGACAGATCACCACATGGTTGCCCCAGCTGTTCTAGCCATTCCAGATGAGATGCCAGACACACAAATAAAGAAGCCATCTTGGATATGTAGCCAGGTCAAGCTATAGATGACTCTAGTTCTAGATGTTAACTGCAACCAAATGAGAATCCCAAGCTAGAACTTCCTAGCTGAGCTCAGTCAAATCACAGAACCATGACAGATAAATGATAAATTATTGCTTTAAGTCACAAAATTTAAGAGCGGTTTGTTACGCAGTGGTAAATAACACAAGCACTATGGAAAAAGACATGCAATTATGTGATCTTGGGCAAATGACTTATTTCTCTAATCCCTAAGTTTTCTCGCTATAAAACAGGGACAACAATACCTATCTTTCAGAGTTGTATAATGATTAAGATAGCACATGAGCAGTGCCAACCACTAAGAAAGATTGTTCCTAATCCCAAATCTCTCCTAAACTCCAACCTATCTAGTAGACACAGTGCCACTCAACATATCCCAAACCCAACATTCAAACCTTTTTCTAATTCTATTCTACCTAATTTGCTTAATGGCATTACCACAAATTCAGTTGCCCCTGGAGCTTATTCAATGTTTCCCTCAACCCCAACAACTAATTTGTCACCAAGTTCTATGGATTCCACCTCAAAAATATATCCTGAACCTGCCTCCTTTCACCGGTCCTAGTTGTAGTCCTTCTCATTTCTTATTGTAAAACCTTCCCTAAGTAGACTGTCTCCAATCCACCTTCCCACTGTTTTTACAGTAACTGTTCTACACTATAAAGCTGATACCACCACTCTTATTGAAATGATGGCTCTCCATTTTGACAGAAAGACATGGCACAAGTTCTCAGCCTTGTAAATAAAGACAGTCATAACTGACTAAGCTCCGGCTTTATCTCTCACCACTACCACCAGGTACCTAGGCTGAAATTCAAGCCATTCTCCCCACATAAGCTGCCACATGTCTTTACAGCAAACATTTCTCTACCTCTACTCGGTTTTTCCCAGAGCCAGAATTATCTTCTCCAATTCTCCATTTAGGGAATTCCTACTAATCTTTTAAGTTTAGTTTTCCCCCCAAAATCACTTTCTCATGCTTTTCCACAATATCTCTAACTAGCACTTATCATTAACTATTTACACATACACTAACTAATCTTCTCAGCCCAATGAGGCATGCTTTATGTGTATAGATCCCAGTCACTACAACTTTTCCTGGCACAAGGTACTCAACAAATGTTGAATTAATTACTATTCATTCTATAAATAATAGATGCTGAGGATTGTAACACCTCACAGTAAGGATATCTTTGAGAAAAAGCCTTTTCAATGAGATGGCATAAGTTTTCCAATAGTTGCCATTTACCGTAGAGGGGAATTCCTATTATACAAAAATAGGAAGATCAAGTAAATAGAAAATTTTAATACAGTCTATTTTCTCCAATCACTCATTTTTCTGAAGAGAGGGCAGGCAGCTTAGGACCACTAGGGTTCTAAAGGGAGATGATCATGTTTCCCCCATATAGGTTCTTAAAAACAATTTTAAAGATGCAGGGCCCAGTACATTTAATCTTTCGAGGTGACTAGGGTAAAGGAACTGAGAAAATGATCAAATACAAAGATGATACTTATTTTAAATAAAGGGTTAATAACATGTAGAGGGCTTGCTAAGGGAAGTTCAGTTGAATGACCACCAAAGGCCTCATCAAGTGATGTTTCTCTCTGGTGAATTTACCTAGTGCATGGCCCTTCATCTCCCAGGTCCACAAACTCAATCCTGCTAGTATCTCAGAGTAGACAGGGCTCAGAGAAAGCAACTCACAGAAATGACATATACACAAGAATGCCAAAATGAGTAACATACAATGAGATCAAATGTTCAAAACTAACCTGGCAAGTGCAGTCTCTCCCTAAGGAAAAGCAATAGGGTGGTCAGATTATTTGGGGAACATGGGCTCCCGTCAAAGGGTGTGTTTTATAACAGACTGGATATATCCATCTTCACATTAGGGCCATACCTGCATCAGGGCCAGATTATAGAGTTCTTGAAGGAAGGTACCATTTTACCTGGAAAGTTTTTAAAATGCATGGCAATTCTGTCTAATTCTGTATTTTTCTATGCCCCCCAGAATAAGCATTCTTCTTTTAATGGTGTATCTCTTCTTCACTTCTATTACTACAACCACTTATAAACATTTTAATTAAGCAGAATTCACATCAGGCTATACTGTGATCTCTGGCTTGGATGAAAATTTTTAGCTTCCCACTTGAATACTAATTTTTAATAATACCATTCTCAAAATGCCAACTATTTTTAGTTTCAGGAATATCATTTTCTAACCTCCACTGTATCACCTGGACTAAATTTAGACAGACTAGACTAAGAGTAGACAGACTAGACTTTAGGCCAATACGCAGGAAGAAAATACAATTAATCTGACCCATGTGAGAAATATCATTCTAAAAAGTATCAAATTAATAGGGGAAAAAGAAACAATACAAATATAGGCAAGAATCTATGAGAAATAACTATAGACTGACTTAAAAAAGTGTGTGTGTACAAATAACACATACAGACACCCCAAATACAAAAAGCATTGTCTGTTACAAAGTCCTTCATCACTTAAAGAGGTTGGAGTTTTATTCTAACCATGCTTCCATTTTTCAAAGTATTTTGCTACATTTCATTTGTAACTGCTATCAGAGCCTGTGGTACACTGTTTTGAGCATTCACACAGAGCCCCTTAACAGCTGAAGACCCCTTAACAGCTGAAGATGAATTTGAATTTAAAGGGGGATGGGAGCCACTTGGTATTATCTCAGCCATAAAGTAAAAGATGGTTCAAATGAGTGCTATCTTTTTTCCATTAAATGAAGTGTAACCCCTAAATGATAAGAATGATTTATAGATTTGTCTAAAAAATTCTAAAAGGAGTTTCTAGGGGCACCTGGTTAAGCGTCGGTTAAGTGTCCGACTCTTGATTTCGGCTCAGGTCATGATCTCATAATCAAGCCTCACTTTGGGCTCTGCTTGGGATTCCCTCTCTCCCTTGTTCTCTAAACAAATAAACTTAAAAAAAAATAAATAGGGGTGCCCAGGTCACTCAGTTGGTTAAGCGTCCAACTTGGGCTCAGGTCATGATCCCACAGTTCAGAGTTTAGGCCCTGTGTTTGGCTCTGTGCTGACAGCTCAGAGCCTAGAGCCTGCTCCGGATTCTGTCTCTCCTTCTCTCTCTGCACCTCCCCTGTTCCCACTCTGTCTCTCTCTTTCTCAAATATAAACATTAAAAAATAGTAATAATAAATAAATAAAAGGCGTTTCAATACATATTTTGAGTAATAGCAGGCGTATATGTAGAAAAGCTCTCCAGCCTTCTAAAAGCTTTTGGGGCACCTGGGTGACTCAGTCAATTAGGCATCTAACTCTTGATTTCAGCTCACATCACGATCCCAGGGTCGTGGGATTGAGCCCTGCATCAGGGTCCACACTGAATATGGAGCCTGATTAAGATTCTCTCTCTCCCTCTCTAAAATAAAATTCTAAAAAAACATTTTTTAATAAAGTAAAATAAAATAAAATGATAGCTTTTAAGGTGAAAACTTACCTAGCTTTGTTTTTTAAAACGGTCTCCTTATTTTAGCCATGCCCCATAGGACTTATTTCCTGACTCCAACCATAGTACTTTTCTACCACTTCTCTAAGGAAGGACTACTAGACAAAAAAATACTACAGAAAGATTCTTTATCATACCTGACCACAAGCTGAACATAAGCAAGGTAAAACTGCTGTGAACAAAACCCACTGTGCAATAACACACAGACATAAACTGAGATAAAGCACATGGCAGAAGAGGCTCATACCAGAGGATTCCATCTTCTCATAACACAAGTTAGTTGCCTGCTGAGCACAGGATGTGATTTTTACAACCACTGCATAGAATGAACTAGAGAATCAATAAGATGGAATCAGATAACAACATATCTTGTTGTGGATAAATATTTAAACTGCCATAAGTCTGTCTTCAGTAGTGCCTAGAAAAAAAAAAAAGGATACTGGGAAGAGAAGGCATGGAGGATAGTAACAAGATGATTCTTGTCTGGCATGGTGGAAAATAAGAGACAAAAGCATCAAAGATGGTGAGAGGGGAAGTAATGTAGCACTGGTTTCTGTACTGGAAACCTCCTTCTTCTATTTAATTTTACAACCTCAATACATTCCTTTGTCACCTGCAAGTGCATAAATATGCAAACATGCCTCCAAATTCTTAAGACATAAGAGAATTTCTAAAGTCCCTCAAGGGAATACAAGCTAATGGAATTAAAAATATAAAGTTTTTTTGTTTTTTTTTTAATTTTTTTTTTCAACGTTTATTTATTTTTGGGACACAGAGAGACAGAGCATGAAGGGGGGATGGGCAGAGAGAGAGGGAGACACAGAATCGGAAACAGGCTCCAGGCTCTGAGCCATCAGCCCAGAGCCCGACGCGGGGCTCGAACTCACGGACCGCGAGATCGTGACCTGGCTGAAGTCGGACGCTTAACCGACTGCGCCACCCAGGCGCCCCAAAATATAAAGTTTTTAAATTGGTAAAAAAAAAATTTAAAGAAAAAAAAAAAAGAAACTCCAATCAAATGTGTGTGGCACCTGGAAAATCTCCAAGGAGCTGCATGTTCTATGGGGCAGTCTAAGATCTCTTTGGAGGGCATTCCAACGAGGAATCCGTGATGCAGAAGACCTTCACCTTTTCACCCCACACGAACACCTACAAGCCACATTCATCACCAATTTCTATCCACCCTTCTCCCCAAGATTTGTCTGTATTTGAATTTTTAAGTGTTTTACAATAAAGCACCAATGGCTGTTTAACTGCTTCCTAAGTCTAAGGTATAGCACATAGACCACAGTGAGAACTACAAAATTAAGATATAACTGCGTAATAGGCTCAAAGATAAAGGTGGCAACTTCATGGTGAAAAGCCAGTTTACTACCAATGATAGGGTTAAATTATTCAGACTTTCTAATACTGTATCAACCTCCTTTGGAAATTCTTAGGCTCCTTCACCACCCCAGCCTGTTCCTCCCATTACCAAGATGGGAGCAGAATTCTACGCAAAACCTAAAGTCGTAGCCCAAAAGTGTTCTAAGGCACTCCAAAACAAATTTTCTACAAAACCTAAAACATAACATGCATACTAAAAGATAAGGTTATTATGGGCAAGTGCAGTAAGAATTTTGGCTATTCCAATTCTTTGATTCATGTGCTTCATTACGAGTTTAGTGTTTAGTATGATTTTTCTTTTAGAGTATCTATGCCACAGCATTCTTATTCAGATAAGCCAAAACAACTACACACGGTTACAATGCTTGGATAGAATTTGGAATTATCATTTAGGCTTCAGTTTCCCAATCAATACTTTACTGTTTTGTCATGAAAATGCTCCTAGTTTCCCCTCTTCATTTCCTTTTGTCACACCCAGACAGCCTATCAGTTCCATTCATTGCCAGGTTCTAAAACTCAATTTATATATATATATTCCTCCAACCACCAGTCAGCAAATTAAACGAAAAGATGTCACTGTCATCCTGGAGGACTTCTAGTTCTGTGAATCATACCAAAGTCAAAAAACACAAATGCTAAGGCAGATAAATTGAGAGTCATTCTGACCCTTCATTATCATCTCATTTCTACACTACACAAAACCCTAACTCTATCTTACATAGAGCAAAAAATCCACCTGTCATGTTGTCTATCGTAGCACCGAACCTGGAATAAAGCAGGTGCTTAATAAAGTATGAATGAAGAAATAAATCAGATCTGGAAGATATAAAGGTTGGACGTGAAATGTCTGATCAAGTCACTTTGTATTAAAAGTTCAATTTTCAAAATCTAGAAGCATCATTAACAAAAAATAGTTTGAAAATAAACTTACTATTTATAACAATAGTAGTAAAGTCTCAGGGAAAAAACACCTCTTTCACACTAAGGTTGCTGAATGAAAAGCGATGATTATACATGGCAAAATCAGAGATGCAATCAGGAAAGAGAAACCACACAATAATTTGAACTTGCTAAGTTTAGTGTAAAGAAAACAACTGGGGCAGGGAGCACCTGGGTGGCTCAGTGGGTTGAGCGTCTGACTTCAGCTCAGGTCATGATCTCACGGTTTGCGAGTTCGGCCAGGCGTCGGACTCTGTGCTGATAGCCCAGAGCCTGGAGCCTGCTTTGGATCCTGTGTCACCCTCTCTCTGCCCTTCCCCCACTCATGTGCTCTCTCGCACGCACGCGCTCTCTCTCCCCAAAACAAATAAACATTAAAAAAAAAGAAAGAAAAAACTATTAAATGGGATCAAAGTAATGAGGGCTTGGCTAATAAAAAATAACGCTAAAGACTATTGGACTGACAAATATAAGGAGAATCCACTACACTTAGGGGCTTAGACAGAGCTTCCCCAGAGGCCCCTGGACTGAGATGCAGACCTCATTGAAAGCCTTGGTTGTGGCGCACAAAAGTAGCTGTGGGGATCTGCCAGTGAATCTTGCTGGAAATCTTCCCTTTAGGGTGTTGGGGAAAACTTCATTGAGAGAGATTTTGCTGGAGGTCCTCCACAATGAAATCAACTGAAGTGGGTGCTAGAAACAGCTGGTGATTGCTAACCACTATGCAGTGCAGGAGCCAGCCACTAGAAAAGGTGTTCACCCTCCTAAAGCAGGACAGAACCTGCTAAAAGCACACTGTACCCAGGAAGAAAAACTGTTTCCTCATTCAACGTCCCTCCAATGCCTTGTCTACTGATAAAGCTTAATATTGTGCCAGCTGGCAAAAGAAAAATATGTAAGGATCCAGCTCCATATCCACAGAGCGTGCAAGAACGAGGATTATGGAGCTAAATTTTATTGCCATAGTCCATCTCTTTGACTGAGCTTCCATATGTACTCTACTCTTCTACACAGCTGAACTCCCATACAAAAAAACCCAACAGCAGCAGGGGTGGCCTTCCCAGCACCAGGCTCCAGCAGCACAGGCAGCTTCATCAGCATTCATTCATAACTTACTCCTTTCCTAAGAGCCAATCAGAAGAATAATACAGGCTATCAATAAGGAAATTTCACAACTTATTCATAGTTCACGTAAATGACAAAGTTCTTAAGTTTAGCTAACGTGAATCCTTCTTACACAAAGAAAGTTTTTTTGTTTATTTGTTTTTTAAAGAGCACTAACTATGGCAATAGATGACCCTGGTTAAAATCCCAGGTCTCTTGGGGCGCCTGGGTGGCGCAGTCGGTTAAGCGTCCGACTTCAGCCAGGTCACGATCTCGCGGTCCGTGGGTTCGAGCCCCGCGTAGGGCTCTGGGCTGATGGCTCAGAGCCTGGAGCCTGTTTCCGATTCTGTGTCTCCCTCTCTCTCTGCCCCTCCCCCGTTCATGCTCTGTCTCTCTCTGTCCCAAAAAAAAAAAAAAAAAAAAAAAAAAATCCCAGGTCTCTTAACTGTAGTGCCTTAAGCAAGTTACTTAATGTTTCTTTGTCCCTATAAATTCGGGAGAAATCTTCCTCCTAGGGTTGCTGTCAAGAGTAAATCAACTGAAGTGAAGACTAAATCAACTAATCTGCGTTGAACCTAACCTTGCAAAAGTCAGCAAATGTTAACTATTATTATCTCATCTCTAGAGATGGAGTTAGCTTATATCCTGTCTCCCCACACTAGAATGAACCCTCCACAAAGGCAGGGAGATTTGTCTGTTTTGTTCCCTGCTTTGTTTCCACCACCTACAACAATAACTGGCACAAACAGGTGCTCAAAAATATTTAATAAACCACTGATCACAAGCCCTTCTATACTAAAAGACACTCATGACAATTCTTCAAAGTCCTACTGTTATAAAGACTTATAACTTAGTAACTGAGAAACAATAAATGGGGGGGAGGAGAATCAAATAAAAAAATTATGCCAATCTCTCCTTTAATAAGACATGTATCTGCAACATATTTCTTCAGTGTTTTAACGTGGCATTTACCAGTTGTGTGGCCCAGGAAAATCACTCCACCGGAACATCAGTTTCCTCTTTTGAGGGGAATAACTACAAAGAATAACTACAAAGAACTGTTGAAACATTATTTTTTCTTTAAATAATGTATATAACACCATTTAGGACAAAATTTATATTCTATTGAATTTAAATATCACCTAAAGGCAACCCCTGGTTTTTCAAGTTTGAGAAGTATGCAATTAGCTTTCACTGTGCACTCAACCAAGCTAAACTTAAACTGAAAAAAAAAAAAAATTCTAAAGGTGTTTCAGAAAAAAAGAGATATGGCATGAAGTTCCCTCAGCACAGCCAATTCTGTAATCCCCTAAAATTTTCCTTCCAAGAGTTTATGTGAAAAGAACATAGGATTGTGTTCTGTACCTTCTGAAGGTAAAATAAAGCATCCAAGATCTATCTGACATATATATCATATCTCCAATTTAAAAGCATCAAAATCTGACATTAGATTTAATGGTGAATATTCTGAAATATGATCCTACTGATTAACAACCACATCATTTAGCAGAATAGTTTATTCACATTTTCACAATATTTTGACATCTAAATTTCTAAAACTTAACTCCACTAGTTCCTCTTACTATTAATTTCTCAACACTGAAAGAAATGTCCAGTCAAAAATTACCACAAAATACAAGCAACAAGAACACCACTATTAGCAATTTTTAGTAGCAACGATGCAGTAACATCCTTATTGTTTACTACTTGCAAGTAGCTGTTGGCAAAGCTGTAATTCATTCTTAAGTTACAGACACAAATAATTTTATCACTGACTTAAAATAGAAAGTGGAGATATCTCATTTTTCTTGCAGGACTAGAGCTCAATCAACAAGCAATATAAATTTCATAGCAGAGCTGAAATACTAGCTTTGCTAAAAATAATACAAAAATTATGGAGGTAAAAACTAGAATAGATCCTATCTACTAGAAACACTACCGATTTTACAGCAATGTGAGTTCCTATTCTTGAGACCTAGAGATTACCTTTCCAATATCTGTAGGCTCCACAGTCACTCACCCAAGATCCCTGGTGTTCTACATTGAGAACATCTAGACCCAAAGAGGTTAAATGACTATGTCTCACTTCCCCTCTCCCAACAGAAACAGCTAGCTAGAGACCAGGCAGATTAGAACTGGTTTTCTCCATTTTAAGAAAAATTCCCATATCAGAAAAATCATTTTAAATATTGCTCTTCCGAGTGTCATGTGATCTACACTACTTTTTTTTTTTTTTTTTTTAAGATACACAGCAATTGCAAGTCCCAGTTCTGCTCCCTTCCTATCATCTTCTTATAGGAGGCTGGATCATGAAGGAGAAAGTGGGGATACGTTGTACATAATAGATGCCACCACTCATTCAGGTCTTTATTGGAAAACTTTGGGATGTGACACCACCACCAGCTCACCCAAGACAAAATAGCAAACTAAGTTACTGACAGCAGAAATGATAAATCAGCCAACATGCGTTAAAAAGGAACAAAAGAGCACCACTAACTATAGTATATCTCAATGACTATGGAGTTTTGTTAAAGTTGTATCCTCTTTCCTCAGTTTTAGAGATTCATCTTGTAACAAATTTTAATAAACCTGATATGCATTTCCAGTCAATGTTTGAGTTCAGATAAACTTAAGCATCCCTGTGTGATAATATATTCTGTATGTAGTAACTTGCTCGTTACCTACATAAACAAATGTTTCGTATGGCATGTTTTCACATGCTTTCAGTGAAACACTTTAACACTTTTCATCCAGCCAAAAAAACCCCAAACCCTCCACTTAAATAAGGAACACAAACAGGAAAATGATCTTAAGCTTAACCTTAAACACAAATATGAATATAGGAAAAGGAGTGAGATCCATTGCCATTCGGGATGCACTAGTCTCCCCAAGGAGAGGGATGGAGGTGCAGGGAGAGCTCATAAACCGAGGTGTACTGGACAACTCCAGAGCGATTCCTCAAGTTTCCCGCATTCTGCAACCCTCCATCGCTCAGTGGTGCGGCTCGGGCCATAACCTATAACCTTCATCCCAGAGGACCCCAGCATTTCTATGTGGTGTCCAAACCCAATTGCTGGAGGAAAAAGGGCCATAAGATAGGCCAGGCCCTACAAAGGGACGTCGGACGTGGGGCAAGAAACCTTTTCCTTTCCAAATCGAAATCGGAGCAATGGGTGCATTTGCAGAATGGATTTCGCAAGTAGGTCCCTTAAGAAAAAAACCATTCCCGAACTCGGGACTCGGGGACTGAAAGCCCCCGGACCAGCATCAACGCAGCCCGCACCCAGAGCTGAGACGGCGCGCAGTCGTACCGCCCACATTCCGGAAGTATTCGGAGACCACCCCCCCCCCCCTCCCGGCCAGGGCCGACCCTCTCCCCCAATCGTAAGCCCTCGGCCCGCACCCCTCACCCTGGTGATTGAACAGTCTCCATATCCTGGTGAAGAGAATTCCCATTCTTGGGCAGCGGACCCCCCCTCCAGCCACCCGGGCCGCCTGGCCTCCCCCGGCTCAGGCTGAAGGGGAGGAGAGAGACGCGCCGGTGCCTCCGCCTCTGCTGCTGCTGCTGGTCCCGCGCTGGCCGCCAGCTCGCTTCCTGGGAACCGGAGGGAGGCCGAAGCCCAGGCCGCCCTGCCGCGTGCGAGGCCCCGCCGCTGCCGCCGCGGCAATCGCCTGGCTCGCGGACATCGCCGCCGCGTTGTCTGCGACGAGCCTCGCGGGCCACCGTCCTCCCCCAGCTCCTCTCGGGCGGCTGCGGTGGCGGCGACCACGCGGGCGGGGGAGGAAAGGGGCGGGACGAACGGGACCTGAGGGCGCAGGCGCGCGGACGGAGGGGCGGAGCCTGAGAAAGGGCGCCCGCTTGGCCCTCTTTCATTTGCTTTTCGGAACGACCTGTAGCCTGCGGGACTGAACCCGGGGGGAAATCGAGGCAGTGCGGACTGCGGGTTGTGACAGATAGCTTTTATCTACTTGCTTTAACGTCCTTGCCCTTTTCATGTTTTTCCCTGCATTTCCTCGACGGAACCATAATGTAGATGTGTTAATTGAATGCCTAATACTCATCCGCAATCTTTCATACACACTACACCAAAAGTTCCACGTCTTGCCCCGCAAAGACTTTGGGGTTCTGTGAGGGAAGCTTAACCTTTCTCTCGCTCGCTGTCTCTCTCTCTCTCTCTCTCTCTCTCTCTCTCTCTCTCTCTCTCTCAAACCTCTTGCCCCTGCCATCCAGCTGAAGCCAGTGGCCTTACCTACGCAATCACTTATTGCACTTAAGGATTGTACGTCAGGGCTCTTCCCTATCCAATCTCCCTCCTCTTTCCAGTCAATCTTGCTCCGAGCAACGATTTTGATCAAGTCCCTCCTAGGGTTAAAAAAAATCTGCGGTAGCCACTAAAACTGAGCAGGAGAGTCCAAATACCTTAGATACTAATTTTTCTCCAGACTGTGGCCCCAAATAGCCTTTCCAGCTGGGATTTCCGTTATTCCAAACTGGTTACGCAGCAGGTCAAATGTTTTCCCCTGCTCTTACAGTCTCCTTGCCTGGACACCTAGAATAGCTATGTCCCATGCTCTGCATGTGTCGCATTGTATTTAATCAACCTTCTACTATGGGATATTTCGAAACTAGCATAAAAGTGAACCATTAGGTTACTTGATATCAGAGTTCTGCTTCCACGTGTTATATTTTATCTGGGTAAATGGCTTAATCTCTCCAGGCCTCAGTTTTCACATAAGGAAAAACAGTGGGTTTGTCCCTAAGGTCTTTCTTTGATTCTAGGTCATCCGATGAAGAGGTCATTTGATAATCTGCTAATTAGTCTCTACTCTTGT
The DNA here is from genome assembly GCF_018350175.1 of Felis catus. Classification (NCBI taxonomy): domain Eukaryota; kingdom Metazoa; phylum Chordata; class Mammalia; order Carnivora; family Felidae; genus Felis; species Felis catus. The sequence continues at coordinate 142,298,701 of NC_058375.1, forward strand.
TAAAGGCAAGAGGTGGGAAAAGAGAAACTAAAGTTGTTTACTTTTCTTTCAGGAAGAAATCAGAAACAGCTCCGTCCCTTTCTATTCTCCTTAACTTTGGTAAAAAAAGAAAAGAAAGAAGAAAATGTGAAACTTATAAAAGGCATTTTGAACTGTTCTGCCCCTCCATGCTCAAGATCTGAATGAAATTAAACAAAATCAACAGTAAATCACATCTTTCCACCTTACATCTACTAGCTGTACAATATCTTGTCTCAATATATAGAACAAGTAAGACCTTGACAGTCTACATTTCTTCTTAATTGAGCTAGAAAATTGTACCCGTAATACAAAGAGCAGCATAGAGGACTAAAATGTGTCTCTTTTTAAACATCTGTGCAAGAAGGAAGTCCTTTGACTTCTTTTGGAGCTTATGGTTAAAAAACCAAATTTTATTTTATTTTTATTTATTTATTTATTTTATTTTAGAGAGAAAGAGTGTGTGTGAGTGGGGAAGAGGGGTAGAGAGAGAGAGAGAGAGAGAGAGAGGGAGAGAGAATCCCAATCCATGCTTGGCATGGAGCCTGCTATGGGGTTTAATCCCACAACGCTGGGATCATGACCTGAACCAAATTCAAGAGTTGGATGCTCAACTGAATGAGCCACCCGGGTGCCCCAAAAGCCAAATTTAGAGGAGACATATGAAAGGAAAGAAAATACTACATTAATCCATTTTATGTTTATATTTGCATAATAAAGTTCTTTCTAGGCTATTTAGAAAAACAATATTGTTTGTGTAATCAATTTACATTAACTCTTTAATATTTCCATTCTTGCACACTGTAGGTGGTACTTTTGGCAGCTCTTAAGACATTTTACAAACTCCCCACACATCTCTGTCCACCTATTAAATGGTTATCATATCCATATTTACTTGCAAAGTTAGGGCTTAGTCTGCCAGATTATCTCTAAGTGGCTCTCAAAAAAAAGAAAAAGAAAGAAAGAAAGAAAGAAAGAAAGAAAGAAAGAAAGAAAGAAAGAAAATAAAATAAAAAGGGAATTTGCCTAATATAATATTGTCCAACTATAGGATCCATAGGTGAAATATAAATTTGGACCACTATGTAAGTACAGTAATTGAAAATGTTTGTCAAGTAGTATGAAGCTATTTGTGAAAACGAACTCCTTATAAAATCTTTTAAAGACTATCCATGATGATAATAATATGCAAAATGTCATTAAAGAGACTTCTGCTTCCAGGTATGGGAAAGTGGGATAGTCCAGAATTGTCCTCCCATCATTAACAAATAGGAAATTGGACAAAATGTAGAAAACAACTGTTTTCAGATATTGGGCAACATACAGCACAGGATTGTGATCTCTGATAAGAGTCACGAATGAGGTGAGTCTAACCATTACCTGGATTTTCTGCCTGGAGGCAATGCCTAGCCAGTGACAGAGGGGGTGGGAACTCAAATTGAGTCTAGCAGTCTCCTTGAGTTGAAGACAAAGATCAGTGTTCCAAGGTATCAAGGTGGCTAGAATTTGTGAAGCAGAGTGGCTGAAAGGAGGGAGCTGTACAGAGAAAAGCTCCAGAAGCCTGCTGAAGTCAGCGACTAAGTCTTTGGCTATGTATCAACCTGTATCCGTGCAGAAACCCGAGACTAGCCAATAACAATTTCTGAGAAAAAAAAACAAGTACCAGGGAGCCGTAAAACATGTAATTCTTAGAGTTTACTAAGGACCAGGGATGATCTGAGTTCCCTTCCATCAGAGTCAAGAGAACTCACTAAATATATGGGACATTTGGTAGACACCCCAGAGACCTTAGAAGAGGAGCTAAATTAGCCTAAGAAGAAATCCTACTCTAGACTAGTCCTAAAGGAGCTTAAAAACAAACCTTCAGAGGATCAAACTAATCTACAATTGCCTGTCAAAACAAGTCCAGCATTTTTTAGAGGAATATAAGAACAAGCCATCCACAATGGAATATTTACAATACCTTGAACCCAGTAACAAAATTACCGGACCTACAAAGACGCAAGACAATGTGACCTGTAACCAAAAGGAAAATTGCTCTACAAAAACAGATTAAAGTACAGGCAGGTTAAGTGATTGCCCCAAGCTCATAGTTGGTTACTGCCAGATCCAGGCTTTGAACATAGGCCGGAGTTATGGCTTACAGTTTAACCACTATCCCAATCTGCATGTTGTATGACAGGACAAGCAAGATTTTTCTTCACAACCTATCCTATCAGTAGAGATGTGTTAATGACCAGAGAGGTGGCTTCAGGCATATGGCCTTGATGGAGTCGTTGCAGTGAGCTGCAATTATTCTATTTGGGAATTTCGGATTGTTGGTTGAAACGCCTTAATAGATAGGACAGCCCTATTTAATATTTCTCCAATAACTGAAGTATCGTTCATTTAGCCAACATTTACTGTATTCCAGCATTGTGTGCTTCAAACGACTACCAGCGTAAAAACATTTGATGTATGTGTTTTTAGACAAAAGTATTTTGCAGAGAAAAGTTACCATGATCTTTGTTTTTCTCATTTGTAATTGGGTCTAATAATCTATGCCCTTCCTATTTTCCAGGGTGGTCAGATGGATTAAATGAGATAATGCTTGTGAAACAACTTGGCTGCAATAAATCACTGTGTAATTCTAATGCAGTAATTATATTCAACATAGTGCACATTTCTTTTGAACTTCTTGCGCACTACAATGAGAAAAAAGTCAAATGCCAATCAATTCACAGCATGGTCGACTGACATGGAGCACATGAAATGTCAAGTCATAAGCTATGTGCCATCCATGAAATGCTTATGGGTACAGGATAACCTCTGGAAACTTCTGGTAACTACTACATTAAAGTAATCATTTAGAGATTTGTCGGGAACAATAAAGTTTACCTAGTTTAATTTTCTCTACTGTATTTGATCCTGTTTTACACACACATTTTGTAATATATTCTCTGTGTATGGATTTAATTTAAATGCTGTTTCCTAATATAATACTTCTTTTGTAATAACTCATATATCCTAGCAGAGTATTCAGGAAATCATCATTTAGTTGAATCTGTGTTGTGAGAGTAAATGTTTAGGCTTCTTTTTTTCCTGCAAGAGGTATAGGAACATACCTCCAGAATGACATAAATATCTCTAGAATAATATAAAGGAGAGGTATAAGGCTGATTTCAGTGTTTTCTCATTTATTATATAAAAGAAAAAATTAATGCAGTTGATTTATACACATTTAAATTCCATAAAACAAATCCATAGAAATTAGGATACTCTATGCATGCACTCTGCATTTTCTCTGTTAAATGTTTTTCTTCACAAAAATAACAACACATTTTTTTCTTTAAAGCCACAAAAGCAGAGGGAGAACAAAACATGCAGCACTGTACACATTTGCATAGTATATTTTACCCAGCATGCCTTGTAGAATGCTACACATTTACCTATATAAGAAAAATAAAAGGGGGTAAATTTTTAAAATAAATAACTAAAATTTAAAGAAAGAAAAAACATTATTTAACAAAGGCAATATATATTTGTTTCCACTTAGTAGCCGGAGATATAGCAATAGCTTGGGATATCAACAGCCCTCAGAATAGTAGGGAAAATCTTTTTACATCAATTTGCCATGTTTATTTTTAGTGTTAATAAACGTATGTTTTTCCCTCCCGCCACCCAGTCAAAAAAACAACTAATGGCTTTAACTCATGTTTCAAAATAGTATTCAGTACAAAACAAATTGAAGAATCCCTAACTACTTTTTTGTTGTTGTTGGGACATTTGTATTTATTGTTCTGACTTTAGGCTGTGAAAAATAGAAAACATTTCAAGTATGTCCAAAATTCAGAGGAGCCCTATGAGCTCACTTGCCGTACTTTTTGCAGTTGTTGCTGAAGGAGCAGAAATAAGAACAGTAAATATAATATGAATCTTATCACAAAATAACATTTAATAAGTTTTATGCCAGGGAATAAAATAAAATAAATTACATCCACAGGTTGCAAGGCTATGAAATAAATTGCTGGAAAAGGATCAAGCAGCAAGTTAAAAAGATGGTAGATGAAATAAATCTGATAAAACTTAGAATTAAATCTATATATTTTTAAAAAATACGACTGCCAGATTTAACAGTGGATTTTGTTAAGTTTGTGCTATAACAAATGTGCTTCTTTCTCCTCAATCTATTTTCATATTATTGGCAAAATATATATCTTTTATAATTTTGTACTGTACAATATATGTTTTGCTACATTATTTATTTTTCTACTGCTAATGCAGATTAGAAGTAACAACATAGATTTATTTTGGCAATAAAATGCTTTCATTTTAATAACGTCCCAGAAAATATCGTAAGGCATATGAAAAATAGTATGCAACAATATAGCATTAATGATCCTGTATCTTTAATACATCCCTTATGCATACGGAATTCACACTGACTTCAGTTAAAAGTGTGTGAAAATGGCATGCAAGTAGGGCAAGAGTGGCCCTTACATAAATATAGACATAGCCATTTGTTGAGAAATCTGAGTGTTCAAAACATAACTAAGAACACTTACAAAATTGAAAAGCTAGAGGCCAGCCACTTTGGGTTCTCACATAGCTCTCATTTTAACTCCTAATTTTCAAAGAGGATGCATTAGCATACACCCCAGACCACTCTAAATTCATTGGTAACATTTTCTACCATGTTTCAGCAAACGCTTTACATACGTCACAAGAAACAGAGGAAAATTTTTATATGTAACCGTGACTCTCCAACAGTCTTGTTATTCACTCTTAGTTATATGCTTTTCACGGTAAATGGGAGTTACAGCCCTTGTTCAAGATTATCTGATGAGATATTTTATAATCGTCTTTTTTGTCCCTCAATTACAGGAAGCATTTGGGATTAAACGATCCACAAGTAGATAAAGATAGTTGCCAAAAGAAGATGTATTTCATTGGAGAAAGTTCATTTTAATAAAAGAAGAAATCTTTAAAAAGTGATTTTTGAATGCTGTAGCTCTCTGCCCATTTGAGCCAGTTTTACTATTTTGACTAACTTGACTGCTTAAGTCAACAACAAAAAAGTCACCCTTATTGTCTGCAGACAACTATCTTATTGACTGGTTTGCTCATAATTATCATTTAAAAGAGAAGGCCTGCTCTTTGTCCTATAGACACAATTTGAGTAAGTAACTCAGTAACAAAGTATTAACAGTATTTAAAGGTATGAGGAACTAATAAAACAAATTTTATTACATAATTTGCTCTGTTTTCATTCATGTAGTCATCCAAAGATGAGTTTCATATAATTAAAAAGAAAACAACAGGCAACATTGTCATGAAACACAAAGGCAGAAATACAAAAGAAATGAGGGGTACATTCCCATTTATTTAAAACATTTATATGGAATTTGCTCCAATGACATGGGAGTCCAAGATAATGCATACCCTCACCTAGTAAATGGCTGTCCACGGGAGACATTAAGGATCAAAATTTGAATTTTCAAACCAGCTGCACTTAAATATCAAGTCTCTGGATCTATCCTTGCAGGCTTAGAGCTAGATATTATAACAAATTTCACACAAAGGCAATTCCCTTGCAGATTATTTTATTCCCTCTGATGACTGATTTCTTAAATTAACTTTGTGTGCTGGTAAAATGTGAACCAATTCAAAGAAAACTTCACTAACATGGAAGAAATGAAGGGTGACAAGAGTATTTTGGATACAGTTTAAAATTTAAAGGGAAAGTATATTTTAAGAATCTATGCTTTTAGTTTTGCAGCTGGGTTAGCAGTAAGAGTAATAAATTTGATCACTACTTATTGAAAAGTGTTTTTCTCCTTAAAGACAGATTGTCTTCTCTAGAGAAGAGGTAGTATAAATATTAATATATAGGGCAATTTCTATAGTGGCATTACATCATTTTTATTTTTTAGCAAATACCAAAATAAAATTGTATAACTGAAAAAACACACTAGCATGCAAATTAAAGTTGCCTAGAAACATTCTTAACTGACATCCTGGGTCTCAACAGCATTTTGTGATATGTTCATTCAGAGTTTAAATTTGCAAACCACCTTTTGGCATAATTTCTTTCTCTCCCTCCCTTTCACTGACCTAGCTTCCTAGTATGAATTTTAAGGCCCCCACACAAAAGACAAGTTCAAGTATGCAGGTATGAAAAGAGGTTAACATTCCAAAAATACGTTTTGCAAACAACGACAATAATAATTAAAGTAATTAACAAATTACTCAAAGGGAACAAATAATTTTCTTAGAATTTGTTTTATATTTAAAAAGTTCATTTCATTAAGGACTAAGTGCAATGACATATTGTCACATAATTAAGACTCTCTTATTAGGAAAGACTATCAGTCTAAATTGTTAATTTCAATTTTCTTTCCAATAGAACTGTATAAAGATAAGAGAGAATAATCAGTCATTTATAAACATTTCCAAGTGTTGCTTTAAATATTGGTGTAAACAAGATAACATTGTTGATTATAATATTGGAGTCACATTGCCTTGAGAATTAACATCAGGATTGACAAATTGCATTCCCTTTTTTCCAGATCTACATTTCCACATTGTCACACGTGTCTACAATGTTACATGTTCGCAGACTGAAATTACAGAATATGTAATTTACATATTCTGATATATATACTGAAGTTACAGAGTATGTGATTTATACTACAAGTTAAAACATACTTAAAACATTGTAAGACTTGTTTCTCCTGCTTATCATTTGCTATTTTGAAATGAAGTCAGTTAAAAACAAAGTATTTGAGGAATATGTATTTTTCAAAGGTGCTTGATATGCTTGGCAAAAATAAAACTTTCATTTAGTATATATGTGTATTTAAGTATCATTTACACAGTAAACTCTAACACTTAAAAAAAAGGAAATGCATATTTCTTTTTCATTTGGAGAAGATAAACTTGTTAATTACAAAAGGAATGAAAAGAATATGCCAAATCAAAGTAAAAATTTAAATATATCCATCAAGAAAATATACTTTATACCCCTTCCAAGATTGTTAGCTTTTGAATAAGAATGCAAAGCAAAACAGGTACAGACACTTGATGGTAAACGACAGATTGGTTCTGTGCACAGATATTGAACGGACCTCTCTTTATTAGCATATGACATGGGAGACTTAGAAACAAGGCTTTGAGAGGTTTTTAAAAACAAGTGATTTTCAAAAGTTGAAAGAATATGGTAATCTTGCTGACTAGGAAATATATGTAAATGCTGTTGCAGCTACCTGCCATAAAATGTAAATATCTTAAAGTAGTTAAATGACCAGATTGCTAATGCTACTACAGAAAAAGCTGAACAGCTGTCTAGTCTAAATTTATCACCTTGATGCACTCTTTGCAATTAAATACTTGAATGCGCACAAACAAGAAACCAGTAAAGCATATAGAAAAATGTTTTGGCTAATGTTCTCTTTCTCATGCAAATATGTGCTGTACATGTAATAAATATATTTTCATTTGCTGGAAAATGCTCTTCTTTGTTCTAACAAAGTATTCAGTAATGGCAGGTTATATGTTTATTAAAGTGCCTAATGAATACAGCTCTTTGAAATGTCTTAACTGAAAGTTCTGTAAGCTTCATTAGATGACAAAAGAACTCACAAGCCAATATCACATGTTAACTTTTAGAATTTACCGAGCCCATATTTTCAGTTGTATCAAATATGTGAAATAACTTACATAATTATAGGCATCCCCATCATCAGCTAAACAGGTTCATAATGGAGTATGCACAGTGAACAGGAGGAGGAGAGGGAATGTGGGAGGTCACCATGGGCGTCAAGAGATGTATAACTGATCAAGAAATTGGAACTTGTTTTCATGGCGAGGAAGATTATTTAACTGGTGCATGCTTTGAAAGCCTAAATATTGAAAGGCTTGGGAAGAAAATAAGGTAATAGAAATCAATTATCATTGTTTTCAAAATACAGTCTTCATGACATGTACCAGTACAAAGGGATTTTTATGTCTGGTCCTTTGGGGGCTTTAGAAAAATGCATGCATTGTGGATTTTTAGAAACAAGAGGCTTTTCTGAAAGATATTTGTATAATATATAAAAGGGTCAATTTTCAGTAATTCCTTGGATCATAGTGAATCTAAGGCTTCCTTGATAATATAAGACAGAAGGTCACCAATTTCGTAATTACAGCCACTGGAAAAACTGTGAAGATTTCACAGGTGAAGAGGAGTGTTCATTAGAAATAAGGCAGCTCAATCTCCAAATTCTTTATAATTCTCGTCAGTAAAAATGCTATAATTTTAGTGAACAGATATACTCTGAATCTGTGAGTTTGCTTTATATTGCAAGCCTTTAAGTTCATCATTTTTGTTTTCACATTTTTCATTTCATTATTTTGTATAAACACAGCTCTCAATATCAAAATTGAATGTTTCCGTGTAAAACAAGTCCTTAGCACGATTATAAAGAATTTGGGGAAGGGCTAGAACATTCATATATTCAAAGACAGAGACTGAATGAAGCAATGGAAAGATATGCAACTGTGCTGGCAGGAAACACAGGCCCCATGTTTGTGGTAAGTTGGACAGATGAATTCCCATCTGGAGATGTTTAGCTTCGCACTCAGGAGGCTCTGTGCCCATCCTTACTGTCTGACTTCGGATTCCTGGATGTTGTTGTGTATGTAGTTATGCTCAGATTGAGTAAAGGGGAAACAACTCCTCTTTTTCCATTTCCTGTGACCAGCTATGATTGGGCTTCTTTATATTATTCTCTCTCACTGCTAAAGAAATTTTGAGGGTTTTTGTTTGTTTGTTTGTTTGTTTGTTTTTTGCCAACTTCAGACAAGCTAACAGTAGTGACTAAACACAAAGCAAAACACTTTGAATACAACAGCTGTGCCAGGAAAGAAACAAAAATATTAAAATCTGAGGAGAGTGAATAATTTCTGCATTAATTGGAGACTTTTTTTTTTTTGGCATCATCAATACTTTTGGTGAGTTTGAAAGCCATTCTGGCAACGTTAACATATATTAAAATGTTTATACATTCCGACTTTAAATGTAAATTTAGCTTCCAGCAAATAAAACCATACCTGGTTTTGGCTTCTTTTGGTATTTTGATTTTCTCATTAATTAGGTTTTTGGTTTTTTTGTTTTTTTTTTCAGATTTTTAAATTGACTACAACATGCTCAAGTAGACTTTCTAGTCGATTCACCCAAATTCCAACAGGAATTGGTTTATAAATTGGTTCCAACTGGAACTGGTCATTTGGAATTTCCAGCATGGGAAATTATTTTATATGTGCCTTGATAAGTACCCTAAATTACAAATCGATGTGTCTAAATCTAATGAAGAAAACAAAAGGTACTGTTATGTAAATGCCGCGCTTAAAAATATCTATATGACTGGGCATCTAATAACCATCTCGACTTAAGGGCATAATGTTTTTTTGTTGGTTTTTTTTTTTTGCCCCTTACCTAGCATCAAATGACAGCAGCCCACAAGCACAGGAAACACTGTGCTGTACTTGCCAAGTTAAGATGATTGGTTTATCCTAGCAGTGCTATGGCAAATTGTCAACAGATGAATTTTTTGTTTGCTTCTGCAGACTCAAAGCCTATGTCGGGAGTCATGGCTATATCCCCCAGGCGATCCTCGGTTCCTATGGGGTTTGTAAGTGTCCTGGTATGAGTCAGGGTAATCTTCTTCCACAAGAGGGTAATGATCTCGGCTATGCTGGGAACTGGAAGACAAGCGGTTCCTACTCTTCCGAGCCCTTTCATTGTGATAATTTTCATCAGAGGTCATTAGACTTCGTCTTTCAATTGGAGAGTTCTCTGTGGAGTGGTTGCTGTGCCTCATACGCTGACTCTATAAATATCAGATAGTTCAATGGTTAAATCATGTCAGCCTCATTCATCTAGAACATTTAAATATACGTACAACAGTAGGCTATGTACAATAAAACGCTAACTATCAGACTTAATAAAACATTTTGATGCACAAATGGTCTGCTCAAAAGATCTGGTCTATTCCATTCAGGACACAACGTTGCAAAGATACTAAAATGCTGATAGTTTATGAATTTAATTACATAATGCTAGGTGATTAGGCTGCCTATTAAAAATAGAGAATTGAAAGTTAATTGCTGAATGGAACTTAATATATCTAGGAATACCTAATAATTCCACTTCTACTGTAAAACTGAGGATTATTTTACTCTTGGGAAATAAGTTAAAGTTCAGAATAGCATCTGCTATTTTATTTCTCTCTTTAACAGGTAAAATCTTTCTCCTCCTAAAGTCACACACTTCACCTTTATCTAGCTGAATGTCCCTTATGCCCTATAAAATATTTTCATGAAATTACGATTTGTGCTGCCCATAAAATAATGTGTTTGTTTCTTCATCACACATAAACATTAAGGCTCTCAGCAGTATTCTTTCCAAAGGAGTGTGTAATAATTATGGAGCTGGCTAATTGATATTTGCAATTCTTGCTTCCTCAACTGAAATGTCCTGCAAAAATTATCTTCTGATATCAACTAAATTCCTCTAATACCATTTATTGAAATTAATATCTTCAGATACTTATTTGATGGCTCAGAAAATGTTATTCAACATTTTTCTTTAAATCATGGGAAAACACGTATCATAGCTGTGGCTCTCTACTTAGGTAGGTCACCTCCATTAAGAAACAGGATCCCGATGAAACCAAGGACCAAGATACATTTCCTCTAAAGGGACACTCACCTTCACCCAGTGGGAAAATCATTCAATAATTAGAGCCTGTGTCTTTCACCCCGGCCAGGAGGCTAACAATTAAATACTCATGGTCACTGAGAGAAATAGGCTCCAGGATAAAGGGCACCACATTAACTCAAGTGAAATTGGGAGAACCACTCTAGGTGGATGCCTTAGAGGTGATGAGTCCAGAGTGTTATATTCATAAATAAAGTGCATTTCGCTTCTACCTGCATTATAGAAGCATATTGCTTCATGCATCCATTTCTCTCCCATAGTATACAATTTGGAGCCAACCCAAACTAGTCAGTGGATATGACACACTTGGATTAGCACACAGGCAGCGAAACCAGGCAAGAAACAGTCCTGGTGCATACATATATATGTGTATTACCCTAGCACATTTCCCATGTTCATTTCCAGCCTCAAAAGCTGCTCCTTCATAGGGCAGTTTTTTGCTTATAAAGATGAAATTTTGTAGGAGAGTAATACAGTTATAACACAGTATTTCAGAGAGTGCCCTTCCTCTCAGGCTTAACTTTACATGATCTATAATTACGATTATCATTATAACTCTTTAGTATAAAACTAGTCATGATACAAGAGGCTCAATTGACTAGATGTACCTCAGCCACCTGTGGGTTGGGCTCCATTCCAGCAGACTCTCGATAAGTGGTAAATAATTATTGATGTCAAAAGGCAAAATTCACTTTGTATCATAATGCCTCTGGCTCCTGACATCTAGCCCTGAGTGCAACACTAGAATAGCAGAAGAGAAAACCTCCGGTCCTTGAACTTGTCCCCAGGTTTCCTAAAGGAGACCTACCATAGCCGCTGACCAACATGGGCCCCCACACTCCCCCCACCCCAAGAAAACGCAGGGATCCGTCACTGTTTCCAAACAGAGTGACTCTACTTGTGTGCACATTCTGTGTTGAGGAAGCTAAGGGACAGGCCCTATGGGGCAGGATTAGTTAAGGGCAGTCAAAAGGTCCATCTGTCCCCAAATAACTTACTTAGCTTGCCATGGTGCCTTACGCTGCCACCAGTGTATAATCTTTAAGAAGGGACCTGGAGAAGTATTGGACAGTTGCACTGAGTAAGTAGTAAGTGTCCTGGAAGGGTTTAGACACAGGAGGGATTAGTTTGTCTAAGCAAAAGTCATTACACATTAACTCAGAGCAAAGTTCTATGGAAAGGGCCACTGGGGGGAACTTTGCCTAGGGTAGATCACAGTGAGGTAATATTTTGGATTTTTTTTTTTAAAGATAACACCCACATATGTTTTCCTCTTCAGATTAAGGATAATCCCAGTCTTCATCCCCATTAAGTTCTCTGTAGAATCTTCAGTTGTAAGACTGTAAAAGCATGAGTGGAAAGTGGCAATACCTGTAACCCAGAAATTGCTGTGGGGTATGGTGACAGTGCGGTTGAGCCCAAATTCCTTCCGAGCAGAGGGGTCATGGGGGTGCTACTGGTTGTGTGGGTAGCACGCCAGTATGCTTCAAGGTACTCTCCCAGATGTTCACACGCATCCTCCAGCTGATTTTCATCCAATATAACATCAAACATTTCCTGCGGGTGACAAGACAAATCCGTTTTACTTATACTTCACGTTTTAAGCAATGAAACCTAAAATTCCACTTAATGCAGATAAGAGCACCCCTAACATCTAGTAGCAAATATCACATTGGAGAGGCTATGCTGGCAGTTTCTAAAGTTAAAGTCCAGTGAGGAGCTATACAGTTAACCAAGTGCAAATTTGGACATGGTCACGAAAATGAGAGTGCTCATGAAATATTTAGATCTTTCACTATTTAGAAGAAAAAAGATGACGTGAGTGTAAAAGTGTTATATGTAGGGGCGCCTGGGTGGCGCAGTCAGTTAAGCGTCCGACTTCAGCCAGGTCACGATCTCGCGGTCCGGGAGTTCGAGCCCCGCGTCGGGCTCTGGGCTGATGGCTCAGAGCCTGGAGCCTGTCTCCGATTCTGTGTCTCCCTCTCTCTCTGCCCCTCCCCCGTTCATGCTCTGTCTCTCTCTGTCCCAAAAATAAATAAATGTTGAAAAAAAAAAGTGTTATATGTAGAAGACAGCAAAAACATATTTATATTTATCCATACATTCCTATAGAACTCAATTGTACTTACTTCAGAATATTAATGGCATTGAAAGAGGTGTTCTCAAAATATTCTGGGCAATGACCATATCATGGGAATAAACATTTCTCCCCCCCCCCCAAATATCTATGTTGAAGGGAATAACATTTACTAAGGCACTTTTCAGGATGTTTGTGAAAATGTTATCTGTCTCATGATAAAGCAACATGGAAAGAAGGTTTAGGATTAATAATAGAAATGCACATTACAGTGATTTCTGCTACCAAAAGATCATTGTGTGAAATGGTTTAAAAAGAACAAGGACCAGGAGTATTTAATTGTGGGAAGGATGGGGTGACACACAGGAAGTATCTGGTATCCATGTTTCTGTCAGGAAGGACTTTGTTCAACATCTGGCCTGTAAACAGGATGTGTTCTACCCCAGAGGGGCAAAGTGGCACTTCAGTGACCCTGCAGTGTGGCTGGGAACACCGACAGCATTTACCCAGGATGCAGATTCCCTGGAGAGACAGTCAGAAAGCCGTGGCACCTCACAGAGAGAAAAGCCATTCCATAGCTAGTGAAAGCACATCCCCAGCTTTCGACCGCTGCATTCACACCTGCCCTCTCGCAAAATCTCCACCACTACCTACCTGCTTTCACAAACTCATTTTGTCAAGATAAGAACCTTTCACTAACGAATCAAATACAGGGTTACTGCCACCAGCACTGATACTGCAGCTAGATTGTAGGTTCACGGAAACTGGACGACTATGAGTTGGTGGTAGGTCAGCCGACTCACCTGCATCAATGTGAGGCTTCCCTTAAGCAGAAGTCCCCATGGAAACAATCTTTTCCCCAACATTTATACTGGAGCGTTTTCATCACATTGATCTCTACTGCATATTTGGACCCTAATATGCAAAGCAGTTTGCAAGTCATTGGTGCAGTGAGAAATGTTTTGCAACTGGGCAAAGAATAAGGTGACTTCAGTCCAAACCGACTGCTGTTTGAGAAGACTCAGCCAGTTCAACTCATGCAGAGGCTTTCCCCTTATTAGTAGACTTCAGGTGTTGTTTCGTATGTTTTATTTATTCATCAAATATGTAGTCAGGACCTATTTTGTGCTAGGTATTGTAAGTGTACAGAAAAGAAAACAGACATCATCCCTTGGCTTAAGAAGCTCCCCTCTTCTAGTGGGAAAGACACGTAATAAACTCCTTAATACCCCAAGTCACACTGGGACTTTAATTCAGAGCAATCTAGAGACAGTTAATGGTCTCAGCTGCAGCTTCCAATTCTGAATTTAGAAGGAGGCCCAGAGACACATGTGAAAGTTGGACTTTAATAAGGGAGGTAAAATTATGAGTAAATCAAAGAATTCTATCTGTAGAGGGAAGAGAATAAAACAGAAGAAGCAACGGAAGAAAGAGACCATGTGGCCCATGAGAGAATGGAAAAACAGCTCGTTCCTACAGAGTCAGGCAACATACACCCTTATAATAAATCCCCTGTTCCACTAAAGTAACTCACAGACATTTCTGCTTTTTGCAATCAAAAGCCCTTTCCCCACCTTAAAGTAACCCATCAAATGTCGAATCTGAGAATTATTCATACTGCTCTGATATGAACTTGCATTCTCTGACAGCTTTGCAGCACTGACTTGAGTGGGACGAGAACAGGCTTACCCCAGAGAATGTTGCACAGACTCAGACAGATGACACAGGGAGAAGAAAGTTGAAACTGGGCAGCACTGGAACAAAGGCCCACTCTGTCAGCCAGTCCAGGCTAACATGGTTCGCAGTTTCTAAACTGTGTGTGATTTGGAGGCTGCTGTTTACATAATTTCATTTATGTTAACTGTCTAATTCACCCTCATAGGTCTCATTCTATAATGTGGGTTCTCAACAAGCTGTGGTCTCAAAAACTCAATTTTTTTCCTTTCATAGAGTCCCAAGTTAAAGAACCTCCAAGGACACCTGGACTGAGGGTCCTGACTGTCACAGGACAACAAAGCCCAGAGAGGGCAAGACCAGGCAAGCAGCCTCCACAAAAAAGTATTATTTGAATAAGGTTTATATCCACTTGGCTGTTCCACACGCTACAGCTATACCGTCATGCTGCAGATACAATTAAGCATACAGTTTATTACAAGTAATTTTAACAAAGTACTCCTCTTTGCCAATGGACAGAATTTGTATCCATCAGCACACGGCTGTTTGCTCAGCCTCAATCATTTCTAGGAAACGATGCTTTTGCACCTGCTAAAAAAGACAGTTATATGATGGAAGATGATTTGAAACTGCTTTCATGCTTTCAAAAGCACAGAGGAAAGCAAATTTCAGCTTCTGAATGAATACTGACATATGCGGCTTATTTTCAACTAAGAAGAATTTCACAGCCTGTATATCTGTGACAATTTTTCTTTTCAACTGTTGAGGAAATAACACAGCTGATTAGACCAGAGTGTTAGAAAGTGAGTATAAGGGCATAAATTTTTAAAAATATTATACATGAAATTCAGAGAAGCAGCCCCATGAATTATGCAAACTGGCTTTGCCAATTTTTCAAAAATGTAATGGTTCAAGTCTAATTAGTTCCTTACTGTGCAATACGTGAGGCCTCCAGCATGGAATACGGACTCAGAGGGTTATCTGATCAGCAGAAGAGGGTGTGGGTAATAGGACAGTCACAGGCAGTGAAGAGGGACCCACTCAATGACACCATGCCCTTGGTGAGTGCCAGAGATAGGGTACCACTAAGCTGTTTTCAAAGCTCTACCACAGCAAACGCCTCTGCTATACTGTGATGGGATATTTTCTTTAGCTGAAGTGGGCAGAAATAATGTGGCTGCTAAAGTAAATACATAGTGAACACAGGAGTCAAAACCATTGGAAAACCAGGCACAGTAGGTCCCTTTTCTGGATAAGCTCATTCAGGAAAATGAAATACTAAAGCTTTATAAATAAAAGAGTGAAACCCAGGCCTCCAGCTCACCCAGCAGTTCAGAGAACTAGATGACAGGGACAAGAGAAAGCAAAAGACTGATGCTGAACTGAATGGACATGAAGAAAATCGGCAATATCTTTTTAAAAAATTTAAGTACTTAACAACAATCTGTCTGGTTCTCCATCCACAGAGCATCACAAAGTTTCCTACGAAAGGCACCTGAATTAGGGCAACCAACTATCCTTATGTGCCCAGGGCTGAGTGTTTTTGGGTACTTGGGACTATCAGTGCCCAAATCTGGAAAACCCAGGGGGCACTGGAATAGTCGTCCTCCTAGTTTTTACAGAACATAGAGCACTTCTCAGTTCCTACAGTGAGAACTGGAGCAGGTCCCATTTACTTCTGGTACATTCTTTGAGGAGGGGAGATACAGAGACAGAGTGTACAAATCTTTCTTTATAACTATGAAATTCATCCTTTCTAGCACAGAAGGGAATGTGACATATAATTTGTAATAAGTTTTATCTAGCAAGCTTAGCAAGTTGCTAAACATTTTCTAATAAAAAGTTTATTAAACTTAGAAATTAATTTTGCAAGTTAATTTTACCTTTTTTTTTTTTTTTTAAAGCTGGTGCATGACAGAATACTAGCTAGTGAGGAGATTAAATACAAACTCTCCCACGGTATACGCATTGTTTTACATTTACTTGTTGTGCATAGATAAAACCTCATGTGGGGAATCTTTCCTATTTCTAGGAGGAAAAAAAATAATAGGGGTGGGTACGCTTTTATTTCTTTGCTACTAGAATAAAGAGATCCTGAATCTGCCACCATTAAAAAAAAAAAAAACTGGAGGGGCGCCTGGGTGGCGCTGTCGGTTAAACGTCCGACTTCAGCTCAGGTCACGATCTCGCGGTCCGTGAGTTCGAGCCCCGCGTCGGGCTCTGGGCTGATGGCTCGGAGCCTGGAGCCTGTTTCCGATTCTGTGTCTCCCTCTCTCTCTGCCCCTCCCCCGTTCATGCTCTGTCTCTCTCTGTCCCAAAAATAAATAAACGTTGAAAAAAAAAAAAAAAAAAAAAAAAAACTGGAAAATACTATTCAGTAAAATAAAATGGCTGAATGGCAACTATGTAATGCTAATTATAAAATAATTAACCAATGTTTCTTTCATATCACAAGTGCATTTTTGATATTATTAAAGCTTTTGAAGTCCTGAGTACTTAACTCAGTGACCAACTAGTGATGGGAAACTGTTACTAAATTAAACAAATCTAGGAGGTATTATGGGGATAAAGGAAAGCCTACCGATATTGTGGGGCTCTAGCAGTTCATCTCAGGTACAGTTTCCAGCTTTAATAAGCTGCACAGGAAAGACAATCAGAATTTGCCACTAATTTCGGGGGCGGGGGGACATGAAGGCAAAGAGTATCAGTGACTTTGATCCCTTGTAGTTCCTGTCTTAACAATCAATGATGTTCATTAATGAACCCACGCACATTTCCTCACTACCCCCCTCCATCCTGTCCATTCCTATTCTTCAAAGAATATAGCAACATCTACCCGTGTTACTGTCTGTAGAAGCACCCAGTGTTTTTGTTACGTTCAAATTAATCCAATGCTTTAAATCATAGCACTGTTGGGAGTGAACTATCCCTAACTCCATATATCTAAGTTGGGTGGCTAAAATCCCTACAACAAGAGAAGTCTCCTTTGGATTGAGAGAACTAGATCCTATGTGGCCTTGTTTCATGAAGGAAACATCTCAAATTGATTACTGTCTTTTTCAAAAGCAGTATTATGATTAAGCTGTGGATGTCCAGAGGCTCTGTAATAGTGAAAGCACCGCTGGTGACAGTACTTTAAATAGATGGATGAATCCACACGAGTCTAAATAATTTACATAAAGTGGCAGGAAGAGGGCAGTGGAAAATTACTACCATGATAGCAATATGATCAAGGATACGGGGCACCATTATTCACTTCAGAGTGCTTGTATTTAATAGAATAAATCTGAGTCTATTCAGCAGTGGAAAATAAAGGGTGACAGAAGAGAATTCCTATGGTGACTGTAATGTTAGAGGTTTGCAAGACTCCGTGAGGAGATGAGTTCCCCTCTTGCAGAGAGAGCGATCCATGTCATTTTACACGCTCAAAAAAATCACCCAGCTCAGAGAGCCACAGGGTCATCTTATGGTAACACAAGCCAGCTTGTAACTAAGTAGGATTAAAGGATTACATTTCATTTATATATTCAATTGTCTGCCTGTCTACTTTTCTCACCATGTATTATGTAGCTCTTATTACCACAGTACTGGGCCAGTTCGAACTTCGGCCTTCTTAAAATGTACTATTTTCAATTTCTCTGAAAAGGACAAGGGTACCGATACCCAGTGAAAGCAAAATGAAATCTAATCATGTAGTGTATACATGAATATTCCAACTACAAATTCAGGCCAGTCATGTTAAAAAAAAATGGGTCCTAGGTTCATTGGCCCCTCTTCTGTCTGCATCCCACATTTTCTTCCGTGAATCCAGGGCAGTCAATGAGGCACTTCTTCCCTCTTCCAGAGTAGAGCTGTCTGTGGCAGATTAAACATGGCCACATATTCTTTTGACGCTCCCTGCACTGAGATGGAGAATTTATGTCCTCTCTCCTTGAATCCGCGCAGCTTCTGTGACTCCTTGGCCTGGCAGAATGCTGTAGAAGTGACGCTGTACCATTATCTAAGTCCAATATCTAAGCTTAAGAGATTGGAATGTTTGGCTTTCAGAGCCCTGGGAGCTGCCATGTAAGAAGCCTATATCCTTGTGGGAGAGAGCCCATGGAAAAGTCCAGCAACCATGTGGAGACAAAGAGGAAGGAGCTGGCTAAGCCCAGCCGTCCAGCCATCCCCACTAAGGAACCATGTCAGCCACCGGCTGAATACCACCAAATACTCATTGTTTGAAGTCACTAAGTTTGAGGGAAGTTTATTGCACAGTTATGGATAAACAAAACATTGTCCCAGAACAAGGGTGGCGACTTCGGTGCAACTTTGGTAGGGTGGCTACAGGCCTGCCTCCTGCTTCTATAAACAAAGTTTCACTGGAACACATGCACTCACTTACACATTGGGTATGGTTGCTTCCCTGCTACCAAAGCAGAGTTGAGTAGTTTTGTGAAGAAGACCATAGGGCCCACAAAACCAAAAATATTTGCCTTCGGGCCTTTACTGAAAAAGTTTGCTCACCCCTCTCTTAAAAGAAGCTTCACCAGGGTGCCCGGGTGGCTGAGTGTTGGACTCTTGATTTTGGCTCAGGTCATGATCTCATGGTTTTGTGAGTTCAAGCTCCATGTTGGGCTCTGTGCTGACAGTGCAGACCCTGCTTGAGATTCTCTCTATCTTTCTCCCTTTCTCTCTGCCCCTCCCCCACTCATGCTATCTCTCTCTCAAAATAAATAAATAAACTTAAAAAAAAAAAAAAAAGAGAGAGAGAATCTTCACCTGTGAAACCCAAGCTTCTCTTTCCAGGAGGATATATAATAACCAGTTTGCTGCCATTCACTATCTGATGCTGACTTTGGCCAAGTCTTATGTTCTTTGGAAAGCCAATTCACCTCTCTTGGTCTCAGTTCCCTCCTTTGAAAAATGAGGAGGTTGGACTGGATCAATCTTTCCCTAGAAGTGTTCCACGAAACACTAGATCCATAGGATGCTCTGTGGAAAAATGGTTCCACAGTCAAAATTTAAGGGAAACACTGTATACTATCCTGATGGAGATATAAAACACTCATTAGCATATTAAGGCATCTGTAGTAGAGAAATCAGTTTATCTTTGTTTACATAAGTTGTTTCTTCAAACATTTTTGGTATCAGAACTCTCCCCATAGCACCTGCTGACATCACATGGAGATCATATTGGGAAGAAAACACTCCAGGAAATACTACACTGGCTGCTTTTCAAGGTTCCTTTCTGCTTCAACGATCCCTGAGCCTAGGATTCATTTTTCTGGCTACAGAGAGCTAAGTTTTTTCAGCACTATTTTAGACTTCCCTTTCTAAAGACTGCTGCCTTTAATTTCTTAGCAATGTGCGACTCTGCCAGTATAATTTGCTGACTTTTCAGATTGGAGATGTAGTGGCCAATTAAGCAAGTTGTAAACTCTCCTAGAGGAACTAAAATGACACAGTGATCACCAGTCTTTCAGTGACAATTATAATCACGGTCTTAAAGTAAAGTAGGGACAAATGCAGACACATTTTTAAATTACTACTAGTTTTTATAATCCAAAGATTTTTTTTCACATGTGCCAACATAGAGTGTAAAATTCCTTCTTAGCATTACAAATGCTATTCAAACAATATCAAATGAACATGTTTAATAATGTAAACAGTGTTTAGAAAATATTAAATACAAAGTAACCTTACTTATCCAGACTGCTTGTTTAATATTTCAGGTTATCCGATCAATTACATAAAACAAGAATTTGCTGCAGAGGGGAGCCTGGGTGGTTCAGTCGGTTGAGCGCCCCACCCTGGATTTCGGCTCAGGTCATGATCTCACGGTTTGTGGGTTTGAGCACTCACAGTGTGGAGCCTGCTTGGGATTCTCTCTCTCTTTCTCTCACACTGACCCTCTCCCTCATGTGCACGCACATCTGCCCATGCTATCTCCCTCTCTCTAAGTAAATAAACTTAAAAAAACTTTTGCTGCTGAGACATAATAGAGCAAGACTGTCTCCCAAGTGCCTGAGGCTGTGTGAGATTCCTGACATGTGGACAAGTCCTAAGGGACCTCACAGTATTATTTGCACTTAAGTATGCGCCTATATGTTCTTGGTTCCAGCTATTTCAGAGGTAACAGATGCATTATATACACAACTATTCAATTTTCAGCCCTCTCAGAAGCTAAAATGCCTCAGTTTTAATAGGACACAAGTATTTTCTCTAATAGTCATGAGGAATAAATATTAATAAACTCATTCCCATAAAAAGATCAAACTAAAAAGAAACAAGTTTAATTCACCTAGACCGTATCTCAAGAAATCACTTACTAAGACTTCTAAAACATTACTCACCGAGACTTACGTATATATTAGCCTAAACCAGTGGTTCTCAACCAGGAGTGATTTTTTTTTTCCCTAAAGGACATTTGGCAATGTCTCGAGACATTTTTGGTAGTCACAATTTGGAAGTTGTTGCTGGCCAGGGATGCTGCTAAACATCCCACAACGCATAGGACAGGTTCCCATAACAAAGAATTATCCAACCTAAACGGTCAATGGTGCTGAATTGGAGAAACCCTGATCTAAACCACTCTTTTGGGGTCCCTGGCTGGCTCAGGTGGAAGAACATGTGGCTCTTGATCTCAGGGTCATGACTTCAAACCCTGCGCTGGGTGTAGAAATTACTTAAATAAATAAAACTTAAAAAAAACCACTTTTAATCTATAAGACATTTCTTAAGTAATATCTGTAAGGATATTATGATCTACCAAATTGTTTGCTAAGATCTGACTTAGTCAACTGCAATCTATTTTTTAAAAAGTGAAGTGTAGTTGACATATCCTATCAGGACACACTGATTCGACAATTGTATACATTACAGAATGCTCACCACAAGTATAGTTACCATCCGTCACCATAAAAAGTTATTACAAATTATTGACTATATTCCCTATGCTGTACTTTTCATCCCCATGGCTTATATTCATTTATAACTGGAAGTTTGTACCCTGTAATTCCCTTCACCTATTTCCCCTGCCTCCCCTCTGGCAATCATCAGTTTGTTCTCTGTATTTGAGTCTGTTTTCTCCTCTTTGTAGCCAACTGTAATCTTATTAGATTATACAGTCCTTGAAGGCAGGCACGTGCCTTTGAATCCCTAGCACCTAGCAAGGTAACAGGCCTAATGCTTGAATAATATTTGCTAAATGTCATTCTTGTAAGTGAGCCACACAGAATTGAGATGACCAAATATTTGAGTTTGTCTGAGTTAACCATACGGTGACGTGGATACTATGTCCTCAGACATGCTCACGGACCATCGGTAGAAGTATCTGATCTTAATGCCATTTTGTTTGTTTGTTTGTTTGTTTAGCTTCTTTTTTTTAATTCAATTTTTTATTTTTTTAAATTTACATCCAAATTAGTTAGCATATCGTGCAACAATGATTTCAGGAGTAGATTCCTTAGTGCCCCTTACCCATTTAGCCCATCCCCCCTCCCACAACCTCTCCAGCAACTCTCAATTTGTTCTCCATATTTATGAGTCTCTTCTGTTTTGTCCCCCTCCCTGTTTTTATATTATTTTTGTTTCCCTTCCCTTATGTTCATCTGTTTTGTCTCTTAAAGTCCTCATATAAGTGAAGTCATATGATTTTTGTCTTTCTCTGACTGACTAATTTCACTTAGCATAATACCCTCCAGTTCCATCCACATAGTTGCAAATGGCAAGATTTCATTCTTTTTGAGTGTCAAAAAGAATGATCTTAATGACATTTTGAAACAATGAGGATATCACTTTACTTGACATACTTTTTGCTTTTAAAATTTTAAAAAAATTTTTTTAAATGTTTATTTATTTTTTAGAGAGAGAGAGAGAAACAGAGCACAAGCAGGGGAGGGGCAGAGAGGGGGAGAGAGAGAGAGAGAGAGAGAGAGAGAGAGAGAGAGAGAGAGAGAGAATCCAAAGCAGGCTCCAGGCTCCGAGCCATCAGCACAGAGCCTGACCCGGGGCTCAAACTCACGAACCGTGAGATCATGACCTGACCCGAAGTCAGACACTTAACCCACTGAGCCACCCAGGTGCCCCTCTGCTTTTTTTTTAAATACTCTTCTCTTCCTTGGGCTCCATAGCCTTCATGGTTTCACTAACATCTCTACACTGATAACTTCCAAAATCTAGATAGAATCAGTCTTGCAGTTGGAAAGGGTCTTAGACACCATATCCTTCAGCCTTCACCAGAAGAGATTCCTCCCACATCTTGACATCTGTTTCTAGAGGCCACTCCACCCCCACCCTGCCTTCAAATGAATGCAGTGAGAGACTAGGAGCTCAGTACTTAGAAAGGCATCCCATTCTTCCTGGCATTTGCATTTGAGTAGACTTGTAAAATGCCTTGCTCCTTGTGGATGAGTCTGCTCACTCTGTCCAGTGAAATTAGACACGCCTACCTGCTCTCTAGTCAACACAGATCTGCTCCCAAAACTTCTGCAGATCTTGGGGCCACCTCAGGGACCTCACAGAACTAGGCTGCCTGCACAGCATAGACCCTTCTACTTCTCTGAAGGTAGATATGATCAACGAATTTTGAGGTATTAATCTGTGTTTCTCCTTTTGTATTTCCCCCTTTTCTTTTCTACCACTCATGCAGGTGGCAGGGTCTGGGCTTCCTTGTCTGGGGGGCAGGGGAGGGGGTGCTATGGCAGGAAATTGCCAGCTCTCCATTTCCCTTCCTGGGTTTTGTTTCCCAAAAGCCTAAATTGGTTGGAGAGATTTTGCTAACTGACTCAGGAAACAATAGAAGGTGGGGATGCTTTTAGATACAACAAAAGCAAAGAGGAAGTTCCGTTAATAGCAACACTAGGGGAAAAGAGGGAGACACCTCCTCTCCCCCAGACATAGAAGAGAAAGGAAGTCTCCTGCCAATGTCCCAGAGAGGAGGCGCTTATCTAAAGATTCCCTGCCTTACCAAAGATTCTCTGTTCCAGATGAGGTTTGATGCAGCAGAATATCCATCCTTAAGGACCACATGGGCATGGCCAATGGTTGTCTGAACTGGAACTCCCACCCCCAGCCCCCATCCCTGCCCAGTTGAGGTCTTTGTTCTGCCCTGAAGATATTTCTTGCACAGCAAAGTTGGGGCCAAAGATTCACCTGCACTACACAGCTCTGTGCAGAGGTAGAGAGGCATGGGAAATAGAGCTTTGTTGGAGTCAGACAGATCTAGGGTTGAATCTTGGGGCTCATTTACTAATTGTCACCTCCAACAAATTTCTTAGTCAGGGACTTAGCTTCTTTCCCTTCTAGAAAGCAGGGATAGTGTTATCTACTAGAGTACTCTCAGATTTCCTGGAAAATTTGCTGTGATGAGTGAAGTTAGCAGAAACCTCGGGATGAGGGTTAGGGGACCCTGGCACCTTCCAGAACCACTACAGCATTCAAGCCAAGGCCACGCTCTCCACAGGCTGCTCCTAGCCAGTGCCCGAGCACAGCGTGGGGACTAGAGCCTGGACATTTCTGCTAACATGTGACAAACATGCAAGAAATCTGCATCTCAGTCTGAGGCTCCTTCTATCCATTTCTCCTTCCTTCCTCCTTTCCTTTCATGAGATCAGACTTAACGTCTGATCAGAAGGCTCTCCCGCCTTGTTCTGCCCCCTTTCTCAGGCATTTTCTCCAATCAATTTTCAGTTCTAATTCCATTTAGGTGTCTGCTTCCCAGAAGACCCAAATTGATACAACTCTACATAAAACTATTCTAAAAATTGGAAACAATAGCATAGTTCCTAGCTTTTGGTAACTGTTCGATAAAGGTTAACATCCTTTAGCTGGGAAAGATTATAGAGTCAGGGCTGGGTAATACATTCTTCAATATACATGCAGTGCTTTAATCATACGTTCCATTTTGCAAGTGGACTTCATTCACAGGCCATGTGTAGTGAGGCTTCTTGACATAGCACTCCAGCTATCCAAATTATCTGTGGACAGGTAACCAGGCGTGTATATAGGTGGGTGGGGCTGTGAGGGCAGGAAACTGGCTTTGACACCAGATAGATCTAATCTAATCCTAATTTACTGTGTTACCTTAGTAAAATCATTTAACCTCTCTCTCTCTTCAGTCGCTTCATCTACAAATGGGGATAATATTGCCTACTTTACTAGATAACAGTGAAGATTAGAGATAATCTATGTAAAGCATCTAGCACAGTATCTGGCCTATCCAATAAAAGGATGCATCATACTCTTATTACCTTTCATTCACTCACTCGCCAAAAAAAATATTTACTGTGGGCCTACCATAATAAAGGACTCAGATAAAACAGTAAAACGGACAGGGACAGATCCTTACAGAGCCTGGCAGGTTAGGCATGGCACAATGCAAAGTACATCCAATAATTATAACAGAAACACCTAGATGGTGCTTAGTATGTGCCAGTCCCTGTTCTAAGAGCTAAGAGTCACTCGTTGAATCTTTATACCAACCCAGTGAGGTAGACACTTGCTGAAGATTACATAACTAGTGTGGACTTGAACACAGGCAATTTGGCTCCACAGTCCATACTTTTTACAGCTATGCTGTATTGTCTCTCTAAACATCTGAACTAGATTTTATGCTTCCACAGAGCATAAATGATCCTTACACAAGTATATGAAAAAATCTAGTGAATCAAATCAGTAGGAAAGACAGTTATTTCCTTTAGACAAACACAGGCACAGAAGTAGTAAATCAGTAGACACTGATCAGCCACTGGTGACCCATATGATAGCAGTTATGTCCCCCAACACCCACCAAAATCTCTGCCATTTTCTTGGCTTCCAACTCAGCAGCTGTTTTCTGGCAATGGCACTAGGAGTAGAGTTGCTATAATACGGTTTTTCATTTTTCTTAACCCTGACTTCTTCTTTATCTGCTATAACCACAGGGCTCTTCTTGTTCCCATAAATTCTCAAACTTCAAGGTCCTATCTTTTCTGCCTACTGGAACTTCCTGGCAGAAAAGTTAAAGAAAAGTCAAATCAGTATGTTTTATTTTTCTTCTCTGTTCATAAAAGTGCCGACATGACTGGATTAAGTAGTTTGCTGAGTGTTTGCGAGGTAATCAAGGTAGCAGGCAAGGACATCAGATGCTGAACACCAGGTTTAGTTCTTACTACATGGCAGACACCCCCCGTTTCTGGATGCCTGAATGTAGCCAACATGACAGCAGCAGTTTGTTTGAAAAATACCTTAATGTTTACGACAACATGTCATTACCATCATTCTAGAACAAAAATGGCAATGGTAACATGAAAACAAACAACAACAACAACAACAACAAAACCACCACTCTCTCCTGTCTAGGCAAGAATGATTATGACTAAACACGATGGTACTTACTGGGGGGCATTGTGCAAGTTTATCAGCTGCCACCAGTTGAACATTTAAGTGTTTACTTTGGGACTTTCCTCTAGATTTAATCAACCGCTGTAAAACCTGATAGAATAAGACATAAATCAACAAGTTAAAAGAAAACTAAAAAAAAAAAAAAAAAAAGGACAAGATCTTTTAAATAGTCTGTTTAAGCCCTATTAATAGAGAAGAAATACAATATGAAAAACCATATATATATATATAAACTCTGTAATGACATCACCCACTTACACTGGCTCTCAGTTATAGTGGATTTGATAGGTTCATCCTATTCTCGCTCCGTGTGAGGCCTTGGTGGGATCTTGAGTTCCCGCCCTAGATTTTACCCAGAGAGTTCAAAGAGAGCCCTGCAAAAGTGGAGGAACTGATCTGTACCAGGTCATTTATGTCCATATTCAGTTGAGTAATATTTTAGTTCACTATCTCAATGTCAGATAAATATCAGTCATTTATATATTTGGTTCTTTTGGTCACTGATAATTATTAAGGTGTTCCAGTTTAACTTTACATTAATAAGAATGATTTTATGATAGAAATCTAGGCAAAACATTTGCACTGGCATATTGCTACATATAAACCAGTGAATATCTGTTCTATAAATGCTATAACCGCATTTGCCATATACTCCCCTCTCCCTTACTTTTTTAAGCTGAAACAGGGTTCTTCCCCCCAAACAGTACTAGTCAGTGAGGCTCTATGATAACTCAGTGCATATATCCATAGGTACCCCTGTTCCTACACTTAATGACCCCATGGTGACTGGCGCAGGGGTGATGGAGGTTGAAATCTATTCTACTGCAGTGAAGGATGCTTGAATCTCCTTCAGTTCTGGGCCAAATAGACCTCCAGGTGGTCAAGGCAATTTCAATCCATTCTGATGGTTCTCCAAAGGCCCAGGTTTGGTCAGGATCCCCAAATCCATCCTGTGCAGAACCAGTGCCCAGAGAGATGGAAAGCTGAGGGGTTGGGGAAGGGCACAGCTTCTCTAGACATTCTCCACCTGTGAGAGATGACTGGTTGGAAGCTGAATTGGCATTTTAGCACTAAACTGCACTCTTGGAGGCATTGAAAATAAACTGATTATTAAGCTTGTACCTCTCCAGAATATCTATTTCACATTACTTATTACAATATCATCTACCTTTGCGGCATAAAGGCACATGGCAGATATCCCATTGTGTTTAATCACAGCGTATCTTATTCCTTAAAGAAGCCAATCTAAGCATATATATACACACATCAATTACTTTTCCATAATAGATTCTATACAGTAATGTTTGACTCTATACACGATAAATGTAGATTCCTTTCTTGAATTACATACTCTCTCAACTGGGGAGAGAAGATAGGTGTTACAAGAATCAATACTACTCAAGAAATTTACTAGGACAGAACATAAGTCTCTGAAAAGCCATACTTTACTTTTCCTCACCTTTCTTAATCTTTTGTTTCTATTTTGCTCTTGCATAACTGCCCAGTTGGGGAACCACAACAGACAGGGAACTTCTTTAAAACAATGGCTATTCTTTATTTGCTATCTTAGGATTTCTAGAAGCTGTACAGACTACAGGAATTAAAAACCGCCCATTAAAAAGGGCCTCAAATGTGGAGAAACGGGAACCCTCTTGCACTGTTGGTGGGAATGCAAACTGGTACAGCCACTCTGGAAAACAGTGTGGAGGTTCCTCAAAAAATTAAAAATAGATCTACCCTATGACCCAGCAGTAGCACTGCTAGGAATTTACCCAAGGGATACAGGAGTACTGATGCATAGGGGCACTTGTACCCCAATGTTTATAGCAGCACTCTCAACAATAGCCAAATTGTGGAAAAATCCTAAATGTCCATCAACTGATGAATGGATAAAGAAATTGTGGTTTATATACACAGTGGAATACCACATGGCAATGAGAAAGAATGAAATATGGCCCTTTGTAGCAACGTGGATGGAACTGGAGAGTGTGATGCTAAGTGAAATAAGCCATACAAAGACAGATACCATATGTTTTCACTCTTATGTGGATCCTGAGAAACTTAACGGAAACCCATGGGGGAGGGGAAGGGAAAAAAAAAGAGGTTAGAGTGAGAGAGAGCCAAAGCATAAGAGACTCTTAAAAACTGAGAACTAAATGACGGTTGATGGGGGGGTGGGAGGGCGGGGAGGATAGGTGATGGGTATTGAAGAGGGAATCTTTTGGGATGAGCACTGGGTGTTGTATGGAAACCAATTTGACAATAAATTTCATATATTAAAATAAATAAATAAATAAAATTAAAAAAAATAAAAAGGGCCTCAATAAGATACTGTCCTTACTCATGAACAAAAAAAGCACAGAGCAAAGACTATTTCAAAAGAAATGAGCTTCTAATTCTTAAGGCAGAAATGAGGTAATTACCTTTGGAGATGAAACTTTAACATGAACAATAATTGGCGCTAAAGAAGTCTTTATAAGTTGTGCTGGGTGATTGATGGTGTCTGCGTCAAGAACAACCAGTTGCAAAGATCTTGCCAACTCAAAGATTCTTTCAATTTCACTTTGCACTTCCGCTAAAAGGAGAAATAATAAACAACAGGACATGGTTATTTTTATTAATTAGTTCTTATATGTAAAACCATTTAAAACCATTTGGATGTTTGTCTATATTGCACAACAGAACATTCTGAATTTCATGCTTCTGTTAACTTAAGATCTTTCCTAAAGAGAGAGAGATGGGTTGAGTTTTTCATAAAACCAAAAAATTGGTGAAAAAAAATTGAGATGGCTCTCTTGACTCACTTCTTACACTTGCCCTGATATTCAGCTACTTATATAGCTATGTTGTTTTTGATTATTGCTTTGTTCCAAAGAACTTTTATTTTAGCTATAAAAGCTAAAACCACAATTAGGAAAGAATTGAAATACATGCAGAGCAACATTGCATAGAAAGCAAATTATACTGAAATATTCCAGCTAAGCAAGAATTTATATATTGATATTTTGTGAATATGTTTTTTAAAAAATCCCACAATTCATCTGTTTTGACTGATGTGCACATTTTTGTATCCAGGGTTAAATGTTCTGGGTCTACACTTATGTTAACAAACTGCTACGCTTTAATTCAAGTATTAGGGCCAGTACACTTGTTCTAAGGCATAATCTTCAGCATTAAAAAGAAAAACAACTAAGGCCAATTATATTATAAATGCTGCAATGCCTTGAGAATGCAAATCTATTCAATTGGCTGTAACAGCCAAGTGACTGAAATCTCTGTGTGAATCTGGTCGAATAAAAAAATCTAGTTATTTGTCTGAAGTACTCTAGCTATTTTTAAAGCAAAGCAGATTACCTATAAAAACATAATACATCTTTCTAAAACATAAAAAACTTTTTCACATATGTTTTATAAATCATCTGACTTACTGGGTCATGTCTAAAGTCTGAATTAGACTACTTAATTTTCAGAGAGATGATCTTATTTTGCTTTTTACTTACTTTTATTTTTGGCCTATTTATTACAGGCATGACCCAGCAATGTTGTAATCTCATTTAAATTACACAGAGCAAACAAGTTACCTAATTTAAATAGCTTCAAAGATGGCCTAAGTAAGAGGTGATGTTGCTCTAAAAATAACTCTAGAAGAGCTTCTACCACAATGTTGTGATTTGTTTTGCTTATCCAGTATACATTCAAGTTCACGTCACCCACCATAAGCCAAAACCTTCCATAACCAAACATACAGACAAGGTGTGTAGGATCATGGATGTTCAAGACTATCATGTAACTCTAATTTGGGGGGCTTTGCATAATAGCATAAAATTCTGACTTCCCACCAAATCACTGATGTTTAATGCATGATTTGTATTAGAAATATGAATTTAGAGAGTCAACATAGCAATCATTGTTCATATCATCCAATTCCAATGGTCTGAAAGATGTCATGTTACTTTGGACTGTGACTAGCTCTCAAGGTATTTATGTAAAGAATCTGGACAATTAGGCTTATTTGCAAAATTCTTCTGAAGTCATCTAGTACATTTGTCAATAATAAATAACATACCCATCCCTTTTTTCTCACATGTCAAAAACACTTTTTAAAAAAAGAGATCTTTCTTATGAGAGAAGTTCAGAAAATAAATTTTATTTTTATTGTAGTATATTTCAGCCTCAGGCTGTTGGGGTGTGTTCTCCATTTGTTATTGTCATTAAATTGACACTGGTTTAAGGCAACTCCTGGCCAGGACTGTTGTAGAACAAGTCTGCATTGCTTTAAATTTCAAATCTGAATACAACATTTTCTCAAGTAGCAAAATAGCAGTGAGGCAAACTGGACTGCTCTGGTATAAAGAACCCTTGAGACACACTGTGTAAATAACTCAGAAATGCCTGGGCCTTATTTACTCTACACCAGCAATGAGATAAGTGTGGTTTTTGACCTGTGCGGAGGGCAAGCACATCCACAGCTTAGGCAACACAAAACTCTTAGGCAATGGCATTCCAGCACAAGTGGAGAGGTCCTCAGGCAAGCAAGCCAGGAGGCTGCAGATGGCCACACTATATACTAGAGTGGGTCCCTATGTGGATAATAGATATATAGAATTCAATACCTAAACTGTCAGAGAAAGAGAATGGCATATGTATCTACATAGCTCATTTTCTTAAAAACTTGGAGCAAGCCCAGCAATCCTCACTTTCCATGCTGATTCTCAGAAGGTTCCAAAGGAAGTTTCACCATGATCTTATTACAGACAAATGGGGCTCTGAGAAATGTGGACTATGATGCTGGAGGGACCTCAATGAACACTTCTATAACTTGACCACGACTGATCTAGATCCACTTCTCTCTAGCATCTCTGACATCTGTGATCTTTCTTATATCCAAATGCTTAAACTACTTCAATGGCTCCTTTGGGTTCAAAACAACATTGCCCAAAGTGAATACCCTGGAACACTAATCCCGTAAGATATCCTAAGGGGAAAAAAAGATTTTTTTTTTTTTGCAGGCTATAATAATTTCTTTTGGAATTTCAAACATGCATTACCCTTTGTATCTTAATGGCTCTTCGAAGTCTTGCAGTAAAGAAATCTGCCAATTGTTTAATCCAAATTTCCAAATTTATCTGACTGAGGAAAATGTTTGGATGTAACAACTATTAGTATCTTTTAGAACCCACATTTCATAGAATCTACCTTGGAGGAGGTTTCTTTAGCAAGGCATACTAGAGCCCTAACATACTAGCCTCAACATACTTTTTCAGTCTCTTTCCCTGTTGCTCTCAAACCATGCCACCCACTCTCTTTTTTTAAGTATGCTGTGCACAAACTATTTGTTTATCACCTACACAGTGGTTTTTACATGTTGATACCTTTGGACATTCTTGTCTTCCATGAAGAACCAGCTCAAATATAACTTCTTCGAACTCTTCTCTTTCACCTCTTACTCCCTACGCTTCTTTCTCTATACCCCTAGCTTTTTGTTCATAAATCTATTATCAGACAGTATTTTAACCACCTGTCCCTTCTTTCTGTTGGCTTATAGGTAAGACACTGTCTTTAGTTATGTTTGTACTTACTAAGTCTGGCATAATTTGTGGCATATAACAATAACCATGTGATGAGGAAATCTACAAATGTGCATTAACAAGCAGGCAAATGGACATAAGTGGCTCACATAGGGATTATTATAATAGATTTCCATTAAATTAATTCCAATGGCTATAGGTGTATGAATTTACAAAGCAAAGGAAAAAACCAGTGAACTGACACTGCCTTGTTTCTTCATCAATATTTACACTAGCTCCACTCCACTGACTGAAACAGGTGACTAGATTACACAGAATGACTTCAAAGAATGTCCATAAAACCCTTGGCTGGTATAGATGGTTAGAGTCAGGCAACCTCACTTATGCACCTAAGTGTTTTTTAGCCTCTCATTATTTATCAGAAGAAGAAGTAATTAAAAGTCAAAGGCACTTTGTGGAGTGAGGAGAGTGGAAGAGGGAAGAACAGAGAACAGATGCTTGTTCAAGAAATCTTCAGTCTAACTTTTCCAAAGAAGACATCCAGATGGCCAACAGACACACGAAAAGATGCTCAACATCACTCATCATCAGGGAAACACAAATCAAAGCCACACTGAGATATCACTTCACACCGGTCAGAGTAGCTGAAATGAGCAAATCAGAAAACAACAGATGCTGGTGAGGATGTGGAGAAAAGGGAACCTTCTTGCACTGCTGGTGGGAATGCAAACTGGTGCAGCTGCTCTGGAAAACAGTGTGGAGGTTCCTCAAAAAATTAAAAATAGAACTACCCTATGACCCAGCGATAGCACTACTAGGAATTTACCCAAAGGATATATATATAGGAGTGCTGATACATAGGGGCACTTGTACCCCAATGTTTATAGCAGTACTTTCAACAATAGCCAAATTATGGAAAGAGCCTAAATGTCCATCAACTGATGAATGCATAAAGAAGATGTGGTTTATATATACAATGGAATACTACTTGGCAATGGGAAGGAATGAAATCATGCCATTTGCAGCAATGTGGATGGAACTGGAAGGTATTATGCTGAGTGAAATAAGTCAGTGAGAAAAGGACAGATATCATGTTTTCACTCATATGTGGATCTTGAGAAACTTAACAGAAGACCACATAGGAAGGGAAGGGGGAAAAATAGTTACAAACAGAGAGGGAGGGAGGCAAACCACAAGAGACTCTTAAATACAGAGAACAAACTGAGGGTGGATGGGGGAGGGTGGCATCGAAGGGAAAATGGGTGATGGGCATAGAGAAGGGCACTTGTTGGGATGAGCACTGGGTGTTGTATGTAAGCCAATGTGACAATAAATTATATTCATAAAAAAAAGAAATCTTCAGTCTAATTTGGCATCCTTGTCTCTCACAGTATTTAACTTTAGTCACCTAATCTGATTCATCATCATCAACTCTTCCATTGTTACCACCTCAAGGTCAAAATTACTGTCTCTTTAAGAGTGTTTCACTCAGCATGTGAGGGATCTAAATACAAAACTAAGGAAAGAACCACTGATGTCCAAGCTCCTGCCTTCACAAGAACAAACAACTATTCATTTGGTACGTTTAATATTCTTTTTATAAAGCAACCATGCAGCAGACATTTATTGAACAATTACCATGTGCCAATCCCACGCTAGGAATATACAGATGATACTTTGTAGCCTGTTTGCAATCTGTACAATTCTTAGTGCAGGGCCAAGGTATAGCCTTCAATGAATTCTCGATGGGATGTTTAGGCATGCAAGTGATCTTGGAATTTTTTTGTTTTCTATCATCATCTCAGTAGTTTAAGAAAATATAGTGACAGAGAAGACCCTTATCTTTCCCACTCTGCCCATAAGGGAGGAGGTAGCAAAACAAACTGCCCTCAGAATGTGAATGCAAAGCAGACTCCTAGAAAGTTATAAGTGGACTGCACCACTCTTGGCAATCATAGAAACCACAAACAGGCTTTTGAGATGAATGTCATGATTGCCCAGCAGTGTGGACTTGTGTGGATGGTAATTCCATCTTCCACAGCCCTGCTCATAACATGGTGTTATGTAGCTAACAATATAAGGTGTTCTTCCATTTTCCATCATGGTGAATTTCATAATTCTTTCTAACTAGTGCTCCAGGAAAGACACATTTGAACTCCCTACATGTTATTAATGCTCATTGCTATTTCCACTTAAAGATGCGACTGTTCTGGATACTACCAGCTAGCAGCAGAAGCTATACTAAGACACTGTTAGCTAGCTTTCTTCTAAAGATCTGAGAAAGTTGAACATCTCATTTCTTTTCATGTCAGCTGTGATGCAGGTATGGCATATCATTAGCATCACTGAGAAACTTGGGCAGAGTAGAGATGAGTGCTTTCACGTGGTTAGGCAGTAGCAGACCAGGGGAGCCCAATGAGGGTTCTTCCCACCAGACTACTGATTAACTGATTGACTAGAGCTGAGACAGAGGAGGCTCTGGCTGTTGAAGGAGTCTGCTCCCTTCTTTTCCATGATAGCATTCTCTTCAGTTAATCAGCACTTCCCCATTCAGAATGGGGAGAAGACTGGAAAAGACATTCACAAGTGAAACATGTGTCATCCCACTCCGAAAACACAGCTTGGAGAAGTACCATATTTGAACATCTTACCTAAGCTGGACCGAGTGTTCGAACGTTCAATTATTGCTCGCTTGCTGGGATTATTTAGGACAGACCTCTTAGCAAGAGAAATGTCAGCTGTCACTCTTGTTATTGATATCCTATGAATAGGAACACAGAACAGAACAAGCCAGTAGAAATGTTATGGGGCTCTCAAGTGATTTATAACCACAGTATTTAGTAACCACTTTACATACTGCATTGCAACCACAGTATAATAAACATCGCCACAAGTATTTTAAATAGGCTTTGGCTAGTATTAAAAATATAAGTCAGGTATAATGGAGGAAGGTTCTGGCTATTTAACCAAAACAAAAAGCAAACCTGTGGTTAAAAACAAAGCTCTTCCTCCACTACTGTCTAGCTTGTCAAATTCTCTTTATAACGCACACCACACCAGGAGGGAATCAAAATATGTGAATAAACATGCTCTTTCTAGGAAGCATCAATACAATTTCCCTACACTTCACAGTTGATTTGCTCTTGAATAAGACCTTCAGGAACTACAAATGTTCTGCCCAGGCATATCAACCAGAGGGGAAAACCCTGTTCATTTTCATCAACACTCAACCAGTTGGTAGTGATGTTGTATTCCTGATGCCTAACAGTTAATTCATGATACAAGAAGCATCTCTCCACGAGCCCAAAGGAATGTTTCATTTCGAAGAATATGGAAAATATGACTTCTATTCTGCCTGCACAAGATCCGTCAGCATATTTGCTTAGGACTTTGAATGCATAAAGTGGAAAGACATAAGACACTATAGTTGAGGGCAATGTGAGGATTGCGCCCGGATTTTGGCAAGTCAGAAAGTTTCCTGCAGTTACACAAGAGAAGAATAAAGCAAAGAAGTTGCAGATGAACAAAGAGAGGAGTCCATATGCATATGATTTATCAAATAAGAATCTCTGGAATTTACAGCCTTAAAATTCTTTATTTTAAACCGTGACTGATGAATTTCAGGTTATTATCTACCTGTAGAATGCAAAGCATGCCTCTCTAAGCCAGTTACTGCCACCATGGACCTTTCCCCATTCTCATTTTCAGAGCTTTGGCAGAGTTCTGGAATGGAGACAAGAGAGTAGTGCCCCTTCCCTTTTTGCTCAGTGCACCAATTTGCCTTCATTTTTATATTCCTTTGGCAACTGGTGCAGGGAAGAGGTAGAGTTGATATCAATTACTGAGCCATAGTTTTGGTATACTGTCAGCACTCTCAAGAGACTCTTCACCTGACTTCAGTGACCCAAAGCCTTAAGGAAAATTTAAAGTATTCCTTGTCACAAATGGTTCTTTAAAGCTATACAGGCTATCCAAAAGTTCTGATACCATTTTAACGCAAAGCACCTTCTTGTGTCATTGTATTGTATTTATATGCTGTAGATGGTCAGTGAGTTTTAAATTCTTAATGTTTTTAGAATTTTTAGTCACTAATAAATTATTGGAGTCATCTTCATATTATCTTCTACAGAAACCAAGAGTTTTGTGAAATACTTCTGGGCCACCGAGAACACCAAGGGGAGGCTGAGTTGGCAGACCTCCAGCTTTCCCACCTTCCATGTCAGGCAAACGCCTCTGCATTTCTGTTTTCTACATTGGGGATTTATATATGATTTCCTTGTAAAAAGCTGCCCAACTGCTAAAAGACATTGGAAAACACTGGTCAAGTACAACTGCTTCATTTTACCAAGAAAACTGAGACACAGAGAGGAAGTTCCACATGATTAGTTAGAGACTAAGAAGACCTGAAACACAGGCCCCCAAGCACCAGGCCAATCCTTAGTCACCTGAGTGATGATAAGTCTCACAGAGCTTCAGTTTTCTTCTCCAGCAACCCCACATCCCCAGATGTAAGCCAAATCATCAAGTGCAGATGCAATCGATCTTGGCCATGTGCAGAGAAGTGGTCAGGACTTTAGTGAGCTTAAAGTCAAGGGAACCCCATGTCTGAGTCTGCATTACTCAGTTGGCTTTTGCAACTTGAAGTATGAAATCTCATAGGCATCCTGTGTTCACAGCTTCTTTACTTTACAGAATAGAGATTGCTCATTTATTTTTGTGTGTTTGTTTGTTGTTTTAAGGACAGAGTTGTTGGTTAGAAACATACAGTCAAGTTCCAGAGCAATTCAAATACATGACTGGAGGCGAATGGGTTAAATTAGGAACAGAATTCAACTTTCTAAAATAAAGACTTTTGAAGGGCCCAAAAAGTCTATTCTGCTTATGGGAGATCAAAATTTGTAGTTCTATACAAGCCAAATAGTGAGTCTTGGTTCTTAAAATTTGAAAGGATTACCACCATACCATCACATATAGAGTTTTATAAGTTTTTACAAGTTTTACAAAAAAGCAAGCAAACAAACAAAACAATAACACACACACACACACACACACACACACACACACACACACCTGCTTCATATATTCTCCAGACAGAAAAAGGTATGGACAATACAGGGTTCTTTTTCTTGTTTTGTCACCAAAATACCAGCGAATTTGTTAATACAAGTTATTTCTTTAAAAAAAAATGTTTAATGTTTATTTTATTTTATTTTATATTTTTTGAGATAGAGACAGGGCATGAGGATGGGAGGGGCAGATGGAGGCGGAGACACAGAATCTGAAGCAGGCGCCAGGCTCTGAGCTGTCATCACAGAGCCTGATGCGGGGCTCAAACCCACAAACCGTGAGATCATGACCTGAGCCGAAATGGAAAGCTTAACTGACTGAGCCCCCCAGGCACCCCAATACAAGTTATTTCTTAATAAAAGTACACATGCATGCATGAAGGAGCTCAGGACAAGATAGACACAGCCCCAGAAACCCTTCAGTAAGACAAAGCAGAGTTTTCTGTTTTCTACTGCAAAGATGCTTACTATTATCAAAATAAAAAACCAAACCCACACTTTTTTTTTGTAAAAGATTCTCCAGAAATATAATTGAATACTTTTAGTTTATATACTTTTTTTAGTTTTATATACTTAAAAAATATTTTATATACTATATATTTTTATATTTTTATATACTAGTTATATATTTTTGTTACTTTTTTTAACTTAAAAAAATGCCCTTTCCACTTCTTTTCTTGCTGTACTCATTCCCTCCAGTACTTCCACGCATCTTGTTTGATGTATGTTTTTACGAAGTTTCCTAGGAAACTTTTCTGTGACATAGTGTTAGTAGTTACTGGCTGGTCGATTAATGCTAACAGAAGTTCAGCTCCTCAGCAAACTGGGTTTAGTAGCAAATGTCACTGAAAACTAGCAAAAATTGTTCTCTAACTCTAGCAAATCTGAACCCCACCTGTTCTTTATTTCTGTTTTCGAATTCATCATAATTGCCCCAATCTATCATGACCTATGAGTATTAGTTTTTGAGAAAAGATATTACTTTCAGTTATAACATATCCATTCAAAAATAATTGTTATTTCCATATTGGTTCAGAATGGCTATAAGGTCCTTCTATGCTCTATCCTTGCTACATCTAATATGCAACACTGTTAGTACATTAATTAAAAAAAATAACTCCTAGTATTCATAGAGAAGAGTATTCCAAAGAACAGAACAGTGCACTGTCAAGAGAATTGGGATGGAGGGCCTACATAGACCTGAGTATTCTTCCTGGATCTTGCTCTTGCTGGTTGTGTGACCATGGACAAGTCAGATTAGCATCTGAATCCTAATCAACAAAATGGTGATACTGGTCAAAACAGCTAAAATTAACAACTCAGGAAACAACGGATGTTGGTGAGGATGTGGAGAAAGAGGATCTCTTTTGCACTGCTGGTGGGAATGCAAACTGGTGCAGACACTCTGGAAACAGTGTGGAGATTCCTCAAAAAATTAAAAATAGAACTACCCTACGACCCAGCAATAGTACTACTAGGAATTTATTCAAAGGATACAGGAGTGCTGATTCATAGGACACATGTACCCCAATGATTATAGCAGGTCTATCAACAGCCAAATTATGGAAAGAGCCCCAATGTCCATCAACTGATAAATGGATAAAGAAGCTGTGATTTACATGTACAATGGAATACTACTTGGCAATGAGAAAGAATGAAATCCTGCCATTTGCAATAATGTGGATGGAACTGCAGGGTATTATGCTAAGTGAAATAAGTCAGAGAAAGACAGATATCATATGTTTTCACTCATATGTGGAATCTGAGAAACTTGACAGAAAACCATGGGAGAAGGGAAGAGAAAAAATAGTTTTAAACAGAGAGGGAGGCAAACTGAAGGTTTAAGGGGGGCAACAGGGGGAGGGGAAAATGGGTGATGGGCATTGAGGAGGACACTTGTTGTGATGAGCATTGGGTGTTGTATACAAGTGATGAATCATGGGAATCTACTCCTGAAGCCAAGAGCACACTGTATACACTGTATGTTAGCTAACTTTACAATAAATTATATTTAGAAAAAAAATAATAAAATAAAATAAAATAAAATAAAATAGTGATAGCAGCTTTGCCAAACTATCTTCTGGGACTGCCAGTAGGGGCAAACGAGGTAATATACAAAAGTGCTTTGTTAACCTAATATATAGAAGACAATTACTTCTTGTATTTGAAGACTTGAAGGGGACAGTTTCTTTATATTCTGTCCTCGAAAAAAAGCAGTCTACCATGAACTCTCCCACCAGAGTCCGTGGAATTTATATAGACTTTCGGGGGAGGAGAATCAGGTCAGACGTGTTGTAATCAAAACCTGCTAATTTAAGTATTCATGTTTGGCATTAAAGTGTTCAATTACTTATCTCTAGTGTTTGACCACTGATGAGTCTGAATGATTCTCTGAAGAGAGAGAATGGTAGAAAGAGATGATAAGAGGGTGATATTGACTTTGAAACAGAAGGTGCTGTGTTGTTCTTTTCCATTTGTTGACGGCAGTTACAAGGTGTTTTGATTCTGCCATGACTTGGCTGCTCTGTTGATAGCATCAAGGGTTCCCATTGCTGTTTATGAACAAACATTACCTCTCTGAGTCTCCTAAGTTGTATTCTCAGCCTCTTTTCTTCAAATTCTTCCTCAAACCCTTTTTAAAAAAGTATTCCCCCTCCCTTTATTTTTATTTTGGAAAGAGAGAGAGAGTGAGGGAGTATGAGAGGCAGAAGGGCAGAGGGAGAGGGAGAGAGAGAATCTCAAGCAGGCTCCACCCCCAGTGCAGAGTCCTGACACAGAGCTCGAACTCAGGAACCATGAGTTCATGACCAGAGCCAAAATCAAGAGTCAGACGCTTAACTGACTGAGCCACCTAAGTGTCCCTCAAACCCCTTTTTCCTTCGAGTGGCCTTTGGCTAATAACTTCCTTTAACTTCAGATTTTATCTATATAGATTACAGGATGTTCATTTAGGATTTTTGGCCACGATCATGTCGATTACAAAGTGTTCAGTAATTGCCATAGAGCTGATCTGATCTAGTCATCAAAATGCCTAAAGCCAGCAATTTTATTGGAATTTGAAACGATTAGCATAGTTCAACAAATGGCAGTTGGTTGGACTGCCTGCTGTTCTATGAATGGTATATTCAACCAGCTGAACAAACCTCATCCCAAAGGATGATCCCCAATGAATGTTTGTGGTAGAAAATGAAGAGAGAAAAGTTCCACATTGTTGTGAACCCTGTGTGTTCACCAGGCTGATGCCATCGTACCAGCTGGTTCGGCTCATCTAATTTACGATCTGTGCACAGGCACTGTCACCACGTGTGGATATGCACATGAACGAGGGTTCCTCAGGAACTTTTTGGTACTATGCTTTTCATTTTTCTCCCGCGTATTACAGTTAGGCCCTACAGTAGCAATCATGGCGATAAAACTGTCTAATAAGCAGCTCTCAACGGACCCAAATAATTTCTAAGGTATCAAAAAAGGGCAAGTATATGATTTTGTAACAATCAAGCTACTGGACTTTAATCCAATTTGTTGAATTACTGCCTAACCAGGATCTGGAAAACAGTACTGAAGAAAGCCTCTTAGCCAATGGATCCATTTTTTGCTCTTTCTGGAAAATAATAAGACTTTCTCTTGACTATTTTGTCTAACCTACTACATTCATAGCCAATGAAACACTGAGTGGGTTTTCATTAGAACATACTGTTTATGCTGTATCACTGTGCTATAGCCTTCTGTGTAATTGTTCTCTTGGCTGGTTTCAGTTAAAGACTATTTGTTGTTTTCACTCTCTTTATTAATTGGTAAAACATAATACAGCAGATTGTCATAGCTCAAAATGTAAGGCTATTTCCCACACAGCAGATGTGTCAGAGTCGGCGTGAAGCTACAAGCACATGGCTTCTTCCTTATCAAAGTCTCTACATACCCTCAACTAATAAATTCATTACTGGTTTTTCTGCAGCACTGTCCTCTTATTATCTGAAAGCAAGTCCACTCTGCTACTCCCACCTTTACTGTCCATCTTCTATCAACTCTGCCATAAATCAGAGCTCTCCAGCACCGAGTCTCTTTCTCTGGCTATTACTTTGGCTGCTGTTGAAATCTTCCTTTTATCTCTAGATCCTCTGCTGTGCCATCAGACCATATGGAACACTTGGCGTTGACATTTCAATCCTATTTCTACTAAAACCATCTTCAACAATGTGTATAAATGCTTGATGCAGCAACTTTACCTGACTCAAAACAAATCTCTGCTGTTACAATCAAATGCACTTCCTCTTTCTGGGCCTGAAAATTGAGGAAGAACCTCAGATGCTTCATTCTTGAAAGCAGTAATTAAGCCATTCACTTTCTCTTTGTGAAATTTTAAAAAATCCCCTTCTTCTTTTCCTTTCTGTCCTACCTTTCAGACAGTTAAAAATACTGTTATTTATAAGGATGTTACATGGTGATGGAAAGAATCTAACACAAACAGGCTGTGTTATGGGACACGATTGTTCAGCTTGAGGACTGTTACCAGGTCTCATGATGAGGTACAGCTCAGAACTTCCTTAGGTAAAGACAACAGAGGTTAAAACCATGTGACTTCAAGCATAGTTAAAGGAAGTGTGTGTGTGTGTGTGTGTGACCAAGAACACAGAAGACTGAGGGCGCCTGGGTGGCTCAGTTGGTTAAGCATCCAATTTTGGCTCAGGTCATGATCTCGTAGTTCATGGGTTCAAGCCCCACATTGGGCTCTGTGCTGACAGCTCAGAGCCTGGAGCCTGCTTTGGATTCTGTCTCTCTCTCTCTCTCTCTCTCTCTCTCTCTTTCTTTCTCTGCTCCTCCCCCACTCATGCTCTATCTCTCTCTGTCTCTCAAAAATAAATAAACATTAAAAAAAGAAAAAGAACACAGAAGACTGAGCCATGAATGTTAGCTGTCAACAATCCACAGACTGCTGCATGAAGGTAAGGATTAAGGCCCAATCATCAGAAGGCAAGACTAAGACCAATGCTATTAAATTAAAGAGTCGGAGTTCAGCTGTTCTTTGCAATGCTTTTTCAAGAAGTGAATTCTCAATAACCAAACATTCTCAAACAGAAGCAGTTTATCCATCTGTTTGTGGTTGCTGAAGCAAAGAGATTAGAATAAAAGAACTTTTACATTTCCTTCCAACCCCAATATTCTAGTATTCAGTGCTTCATTTGTTTTCTTTGAAACGACCTCATTCTCTGTGTATCTTCTGTTTAAAAACAAGGAGGGTGGGGAGAGGAGCAGGATAAATCCAAGGCTCTCTTAGTAAGCCTTTTGGGTGCACTAGATGAATGTGGCAGAGACGGTTATTTGTTCAGCAAAATCTATTTCCTCTTCCTCCTGAGCCATGGCTAGACTGCATTTCCCAGCCTGTTTTGTAATTCAGTGTGGACACACAACCAAGTTTTAACCAATGAAAAGTGAGGATTCATGTGCGTCATGTCCAGGCTGGCATGTGCCTCTCCCCACCAGCTGACCGGAGAGCCCCCCTCAGGCCGAGGGCTCCAAATGATGGATGGAAGAAGCTTTCTGCCCAATCCTCCCCTCCGCCACTCTATCACTTCCTCCTCGCTGAGGGACACCTGCCTCAGACTGTTAAATGAGCAACAGTAAGCTCCCACTTGTGTTTAAATCATTATATATTTTGGGGTCTATTCATTAAGGCAGCCTGGCACTGTATTAATGTACTCAGCTATTCACATAATGGCTCTGAAGCATTCTGATTTCTTGAACTAAAATCTCAATTATTGGAACTAAAATCTCAGTTTCTTTGTATATAGTCCCAGAAGCTAATGAATATTTTAAGTACGATTACCCAGAAGGCTTTTCTTTTGACAAATGTATACAGTTTGTACTCAAAGCATGGTTTGCTTTTTTCCCTTAAAACAGCATATTTTTCAAAATGTATTTGATGCTATTTAAAAAATATATTTGGTAAGCTGGATGCATGTACCCATACTTCTCAGTATACACTGTGTACATTTTCTTCATTTCTACTATGTCTTCGATATTTGCATGTTATTTTTACAAGGAAGGAGTGTGTTCTGCATTGTAAAAGAGCTTAGTACATCGTATCAAGTCAACATGGACTTTTTCCCATTTCTCTGCGAAACACAGGAACTCTTTCTAGACGTTTTTCACAAAACCTAAATGATAAAATTATTTGATGGCTAAAGACTGAGCCGTATGAATAAGAGGATACATACAAAATACACTAACAAACTACAAGGTGATTTCTGATGAAATGAACCCAGAACTAAGCATCCAAACAAGTACTATTCTCTACAAAGTAGTCACTTAGGGAGGTTTATGATGAAAACATTTCTTGCACTCTTCTTCTGAGAAAACGCTGCACTTTACACCTTCATATGATACACACGTACATGCATACACACACACACACACACACACACACACACACACGCACAGTTCCCAAGTGCTACTACCAGCTTGACCAGCAAGCCACCACATTTATCAAAATATTCTATATTTTCATTAATATATTTCATAAAAATAAGTTTGATATGAATTCACTAACAAGCAAGGAAATAAAGACAAACACATACACTTAATTAAAACAAATGGGTTATTTTCCTTCTCAAGGTCCTTTCTCCCTTAGGGATTCAATGCTATACTTCATAACTTCATATCTTCAGAATTCTCTCATTGTATTCTTCCCTGAATACTGAGTTAACTTTTAATTAGAGAACTTCTGCAATCGCTGGAAACACAGATCCACAAATCAATTTATCATACACGTTCGGTTAAAGGAAAATAAAAATACAAAAACATCTGTATGTCTCACCTCCCATCAAACCTGTGCTTCAGGAAATCAAAGAGGGCTTTCTGCATCATGTCTGTTACCTTTGCAGAGGTGAGAAAAAAAGAATGAGGCAAACACACGCAGAGAGACAGAGAGAGAGAGAAGTCAAAAGTGAGAGAGGTGGAAGGGAAGGGCACTTTGTCTGAGCAAAGACCTCACACAGCCTGTTGTCTCTGAGGGGTAGGGCAGGTTGTCCTGGAAGGCGTTTTTCATGCTTAACCACTTACACTTACTCAAATTTCCCCCTTGGTTGTCCTCTAGGGTGTTGAACGAGCCAGCAGTGTTCACTAGACCTAAGGCAGACTCCCTTCCCTTATTAGGTGATAGAACTGCAGCCAAGAGACC
Source organism: Felis catus (assembly GCF_018350175.1). Classification (NCBI taxonomy): domain Eukaryota; kingdom Metazoa; phylum Chordata; class Mammalia; order Carnivora; family Felidae; genus Felis; species Felis catus. The sequence continues at coordinate 142,342,346 of NC_058375.1, forward strand.
ACAATAGGCTGGCTTTGCTTGCAAGTGCTGCCTGTCCTTGACTCGCCCGAATGGGTGCTTGCCTCCAGTGAGGACCAGCTAGAACTCCTATGGCCAGCCCTGGGCTTGGCCACCTGCTAGTCTGTGCATGCTGGTAGAAATTCTCCATTTCTACAGATCACTCGCCTGCTTTTCCTCGGACATTCCCCACTGAGAAGCGAAGGGAAGGGGGAGAGGAAGGAAGGAGACACATTTTAATGTCCCACCCCACCTAGTTTTATCTATGCTAGCACAAAATCAAAATGGAAACACCCGAAACATAGTACTTCTAAAGCCTTCACTCTTTTCCTTCTTACATGGTATTGTTTAATCTCTGAACAAGTTCATTAATACTTTCGTGGACAATTTTTCCCTTCTATGTGTCTTTGAAATAAATGAGAGAAGTATTTGGTGGGGTATGGCATCATGTTGAGCACCCAGCAAGGTGAGGTTTGTTGTGCTTTGAAGGTTTAAGTTTGCTGGAAGATTGCCTACATTGTTCTCTTGTGCTGTTCATACTCATTTATTTATTTATGCATTTATGTATGTATTTATTTATTTAGTTTTACGTAAGCTCTACAGCATGGGGCTTGAACTCACCACCCTGAGATCAAGAGTTGCATGCTCTACCACTGAGCCAGCCAGGTGCTCCCATACTTGATTATTTCTAACAGTAATGGAAATGGTTGAGACTACATAGTCCTTCACTTTGAATTTAATGCAGAGGAAACCTTTGACCACAACTTTCCATCATAAATGTTTTAAGGGATGTATTTCTAAACAAAGTGATACATATAAGATGAGAAGCGTGCCAGAGAGGGAAGAAAGAGTGAAGGGCCACATGAGCCCCATGCTGTGCCACCCGCCTTCACATGTGGAGAATTGGCCCCATCGGTACCTCTCTGTAAGCAGACCCTAGAGGAGCAAGCTCCCAAGGCTGTCTCCTAGGTTCTTGATCAAGAACTGAAGCATAACAGACTGGTATTTGTACCTCATAACCCTTCAGTGACGGCCCCACTAACACCACCGGACGCATGGATGGCACAACATCATAAGGAGGGATGTGCTCCGTCTGAAAAAGATGATTGGACAGCATGACAAGGTGAGGATAAGCATGCCTTCTCAAAAGCCATAGCATCGTAAGTCTCAGGTCGAGCACAAAATGATTACCACAGGTCCCCACCAAGGAGGCTCATCCCTTATTTTATAGCCATTTGGGTCACTGAAATGGAACACTGCAGGCACGTGCGGATAGAAACCTTAAAGGAAGATTTAAAAAGGAAACACAACTTACCACTTTTTGCTTCTGTTTTGCTAAAAGACAACAATGAGAGCCATATCAAAATACGTAATCTCTGTAAATGATAGTACATGATTTTAAAAGATGGAAGAAAGTACCAATTTGTCCCTATAATTCTCATCATGTCACTATTACCCACTCTGTGGAGAACTACTCTATTATTTCATTCTGGACAAGACAATTTTGAAGACAAATGAAAAAACAGACAACTTCTCCCTGTACGAATGACCTTATATCCTCATTTCATGTTGGGTGTGGAGGGTGGACTGCATGAAAACACTAGAAATTCTGGGCCAGCCATGGGCCATAGGTTGTTTCCTGCTACACACAGCATACAGTGTGGCTGAGAACAACTTGGACAAATACAATTTGATAAAAAGGAATTAAGAACGACGATTTGGGTAAAAATGATCATCACCTTAATCAGGAGTTATTTTTGGATTTGTAATTTTGATGAACCAGGAGAAAATTCTGCAGTCCTTTGTGTGTTCGTTAAGTTTTTGCCTGCTTTCCAGGATAGTGACATATTTTTCCTACTATTTTGTTCTTAATTTCAAATAAATTTATAACCGTTTATTCCTGTTCTTTCTTGTTTGTAATAGTGTAATAGGTTTGTAATGACCTAAATGTCCAACAAATGGGGATGAGGCAAAATACATTTGATACCTGATTAAACTGATTTTGTTTGAACTGGTTTTGTTTGGCCATCAAAGTGGGTCCGGTCCATCTGGGGACAACCCAGAGACCTAGTTCAGTTCAGAGCACAGGATATGAGGAAAGATCCACCCAAACAAGGACCCAGCAGTCAGCACTACTCCAGAACCAATCCCGTTTCCTGCAGTTACGGTAGGCCAGGCTAGACCTTACACTTGCCCTTCTGAGTTGGTAATACTGGATGCCCTAATGCAGCATCAATTCTGGGCCAGAACAAATTAGACTATAGGAGTCAGAGAATGTGGTAGAAGGAAAATTCCTGCTTGAATGTCTCCATAATTATCAAATATATAACAACTCTTGATTGGACCACCACTGTCCCTTCATTTCCATTAATTCCAGGGCTTGGTTATCTGCTTTCCAAACAGAAATGAGGTCATCTGGGCCCATTTTCTGCTTCAACCTTTCCAGTCTCCACAGCCCAGGCTGTACCATCTTAAAGTTCCCCATGGAGACTGAAATAGAGCATTTTCTTCAGAGTCTACAACTTTTTTTTTTTCTTTTTAATTGGCTTTCACCATCTTAAAGTCTGTTGGGTTCTTGGGTGGAATAATAAACTTGCTTCAGATTGGTCTGCACAATGGACAGTTACTGGCTCTGGGGGGTAAACAAGATTTTTCAAAATCAGATTGTAATGATTTGAATTTTTAGTATCACAAGTACCCTTTAAATCAAATCAAATTACTATAGAAAGCAAATGAGCAATGAAGAGTTAAGTAGAAGAATTTTTAAATCAAAGCCTTAAATTATTTCCAAATTAGTAAAACTACTTGTGTGTATGTTCAAATCCTAAGGGAAAAAAAAACATTCCATTAAAAAACCCCCTAAAACCCTTACCTGTTGATGTGGGTGTTGCTCGAAATGTCCCTGATACCATTTCTCCAAGACTTGAAGAAGAATTTCCACTGGATTTCCTAGGATAGAGAAAAGGAACTTAGGACTCATTCCCCAGATTCCTTGAAAATAGAACTTGAGAGTACAAAGCTTTCTTTGGCCTAAATCCTACTAAATAATTCAAAACACACCAAATCCTGCCTTGGAGAAGAACTTCAAGAATCTGTCCACATGTTTTCTTTGACCTATTTCTTAGAGAAGGTGGGGAACAAACTGGACCTGGAAATACTATGCAAAAATATCTCTCCTAGTTATTCAATACAGAAATTAGGCAGAAAAATCACTGACAGAAACACTCTTGTGAACTGATGCTTAATACCAGTCACCAATGCACCAGTCAGATGTCAAACACAGCTCAAAACAGCTGTAAGACCTAGAAAAAAACATTTCCTTTTAAAAGTGATTTTATTGGGTGGTGCCTGGATGGCTCAGTTGGTTAAGCATCTGACTCTTGATTTTGACTCAGGTAATGATCTTACTGTTCTGGGTTCGAGCCCCTCATTGGGCTCCACACCGATAGTGCGAAGCCTGACTGAGATTCTGTCTCTCCCTCTCTCTCTGCCCCTCCTCTACTCACGTGTGTGAGCTCTCTCTCAAAATAAACTTTAAAAACAAATTTTTAAAGTGATTTTATGGGAGTCAGAATTAAAAAAAAAAGGTAAGGATTTGGTCACAAAAAACATTAGTTGTGACCTACTGGGCAATTGTTCCATCAGTCTCCTCTTGCTGCTTTGGAAGCTTCCCAGAAGCCCACAGAGTCCCTTGGGAGCCTACCTTCCTAATGTTCTTCCCTTTTATGCTTGAGAGTATGGGCCCTAGGTCAGAACTATCTAATTTCTCATCCTGGCTTTTCCCCTTACTAGTTGTGGTAACTTGGCACATCATATTTCATGTCTTTGAGCCTTAGTTGCCCTATCTACAGAAAAAGTTACACCTCACAGGGTTGTATAAGATCATGGCTGGGAGCTCTTGGTTTTACTCCTGGCCTGCCACAAAAAAAAAGCTTTTATTCAAAAGTACATAATAACATAATAAAATAATAATAAAATAACAATTTTGGAAATGATAAAAATTCATTTATTATTTCATGCAGCGAATATTTATTGAATATCCACTGTTCTAGAAACTAGGAATACAACAGTAGGGGGGAAAGACAAAATCCCTTCCTCACAGAGACAGATTTTAGTGGGAGATATCACTATCAAACAGATGAACAGGTAAATACATAGTATTTCTGACAGTAATAACTGCAATAGGGAAAACGAAGTCAAGGAGAGAGATAGGAAGTAAGGGAAGGGAAGTGGGTACAATTTTAAAGATGGTGGCAGAAAAGGGGTCACTGAAAAGATTATATTTAACAAAGATCTAAAGCAGATGAAGGAGTGAGCTGGTGGAAATATGAAGCAAAGTGTTCCAATAAGAAAAAAAACTAGCAGGTGCAAAGGTCCTAAAGCAAGAACGTGTGTTCCTCATGCTTAAATGCAATCGAGACAAAACAGTCAAGAGAAGAAGGGATAAGAAGAATTAATAATTAATAATATTACAGGCATGTTATATACTAAAGAAGATTGGCAATTAGAAGTGGGGCTAACTGCACTTTTGTGATGTTTTATCATAATTAAGAAGTTCCCATTAAGACAAAGGCAAAGGGCCCCTTAAGAACACAGGAGTTCTTGAAGCAGAAAAGGATCCAACAGAAAAAGGAAGTGAGAGTCAAGAGAAAGAACTGCTTCTATTTTAGGTCTTTCAAAAAATGATAACACTTATTAAATTCATGCTTCATTGTAGGTTCTCAATATATGCAGGCTCAGGATGATTCTGATTTCTCTTTTCTCAGGCTTTGTTTGTATCCTTGGGACCTACAAACACCTGCACTCTGAGATTTTTGTAGCTATTTCTTTAGTGTACTACAGGTTGATTCATCTGAAGTTAGACAGAATCTTCACTCCATTATCAAGAGACGGTAGATGCCGTGGGGTGGAGGCAACCTCTAGCCCTGGGATGGTACCATATGTACCACTACATTACATGCCCGCTTGAGAGAGGGTCTCTGAAAGTTAACCAGGAAGAGCCCTGATGCCAGGTCAGGTCAGGTTCCCACTTACTGTACTGAGAAAGAATGCCCCGTGACCATCACGGAGACCTTAATCTCCAAGCAGGGTTTGCTGAGGCCACAGAAAAATCTCTGCTGTGGAATTCATGGTGATGCCAATGAGGTGAGACTTTAGCATGCAGTGGGGAGAATGAACTCTCTGAAACCCCTCTGTGTCAATGTCAGAAACACCTCATATACAGAAAAGTACCTTTTACTCTCAAAGCATACATATTTAACCTGATGAGCAAACTTGAAAACATCATCTTATTTTTCTACTCACCTCCCAAAATAAGTTTCTAAGAAGGAAGGAGCCTTACCCTCCGTGAAAACGTCCCCTTTTTTGTTCTTGCTGAATCCGTATATTCTCCAGTCTAAGTGGACTTGGGATGAAGCCAATCTCACAGCCCTCTTTCACCAGTCTTCCTATCCACCAATCATTGTTGTATTTCTGGAATGCAGAAATAAAACTGCTATCAATAGTAATTCACTTATCTTCACATTCCATTAATTAATTTCTGGGGGTGAGAAGAACCAAAAATACTCTTTACATTATACTATACTATATTATATATACACACTACATTATATTATACTATGTTATACATATCAGAACATGTATCAACTAAAGCCAAAGTCTACAACCTTTGTATCTAAAGGCCCAGATAGTAAATATTTTAGGCTTTGGAGGCCACATGGTTTCTGGTGCAACTACTTAAATCTGCTATTGTCACATGTTAGTGGCTATAGACAATACATAAACAAATAAGCATTTGCTATGGTTCAGTTAACCTTTTCTTTCCAAAAAAGACAGCAGGCTCTAATCAGCCTGCAGGCCACAGTTTTCCAATCCCTGGACTAAAGTTGGGTCCTAATCTTTGGATTCCTTTGGTCCTTGTCAAGAAGCCCTAGCCAAGTCTTAAGGAATAGATAGTATAGGGATAATTATGCATCAATGTAATTGGAACCCTGGAGAACAAGACAGACAAGTCTGAGATGAAATACACTCAACTGTCTGTTATCTGTCGAAAAGTTTCAGGTAAAGATTCCACAATATTGTCTGTAATCTACTCTCATTGGAGAACTGTAATCTTCCAAACACTGGTTTACAAACTAAGGTCCATCTCACTATCTGCTGAAAAAGGTTATTCTTACAAAAGAAGTATATTGTATATATGTGGAAGTTTTGAAATAATCTCCAGATGGCCTGAAGTTCAATAGAAAAACCAGGATTTCCATTTCAATAAAGTTCCATGACACATAAATTCAGAAAACAAACCCACACAACTGCTTCAGACAATATGGGGTAAGACCCTGTGAATGTGATCCTATTCGGTGGGTCAGCAAAATTGTATTTGGAAATACAGATTTGCTGGAGCCTAAATCAGAAGGTATATTTAATCCAAGCCACCTGCCTCAAAGGAAGGTTTCAGGTAGATGATTTTTAGAATGCAGGTATCAGTCTTATTGTTTACATCCTCCAGAGATGATTCCAAAAACTCTTGTCTTCATCAGCGTGGGGCAAGGTAATTCTCTCTTTTTTTGATCCAAAAAGTATCTGCTTTTTTTCAAAATGAAAAACTATATGTAGTACACTTTGCTTAGCTCAGAGAAAAGGGAAATTTATGTGTATATGACATTGATACACTGTGAAGGAGGAATGGATGGTTTCATTAACTCACTGCAGCATGAAATTCTGCATAGCTTTGAGTAATTCTCAGCAACAGCCTCACACTCAAAAGCAAAATGATATGCCTTACGGATTTGGCCTTTACTATGCACACAGCTCCTACATGAGGCATGCATGGCATGTAGTATGAGACTGCACTGAAGAAATGTGAGTTGACCTAATATAAAATCTTGAACAATCTAAGTCGTGGTTTTTCTATCTTCCCATCTTTTATTTCAGGATAACAGGGCTGAAATAACAGGCCTGTTTATTTTGGAATTAACAAAAGGCAAGAGAGCCCTTTTAGAATCTTTGGTGCACAGGTCTGGAATTCAAATCTTATTGTGGTGGGGACAAAGCAGACTATGAGTCAGAGTGTCCTAGGGTTTAAGTTATTTCCTGAACTTTAACTGAGCCTGCTAGAACGCTAATTTATTAAATGATACCCAAGTGACCTTAAAGGGCTTCCTGAAATGGTTAATGGCAACTTCCCAACCTGTTTTAGCCTAGTTCTAGGAAACAGCGAAAGCTTGGTGATAATCTGGCTCAACGTAAATGAAAAATTCTTTGAGCTACCGGGCGGGAAGTTGCTAAGTACATTCAGGAGCTTAACACACTCGTCATTTGGTGTATGTGATAAGCAGAACTGTAGCTTTTCTTTAAGGTTAGGCTTCTCATTACTGAAAAAAGTGTTTAAAACAGTGCATGAGAGATGGTTTTCTAGATGACAGAAGAGAGAGGAGGCTACAACCTGATTACACAAATGTGTGCAAATGTGGATGTTCCAGGAGCTTGTGCCAGCGTTCTGGGGAGGTCACCTTAGTGTTGCTCCAGTCCTCATTTTCATCTCCCTAACATGATTAGCACTTTCTCTTTCTAAGATGTTTTCTTATCTGTTATCGCAAGCTCTGAAAACAAGTGGCTCTAATCCACATAGGATTACCAGCTCAATACCATCCATCCACCTGCCTGTGTGAAGAGAAAGTCACTGATCAAGGGACATGTAGATCAAAAAGCAACCAACGAGACAAATGGAGAATATTGATGGCATGGAGGAAAGCAATAAAGTACAGCAAGATTGGAATGCAGGTGTGAGTGGGTATGGATAAAATATGTGAGAACCTCTTACCTTTTAAAATTCTGCTTCTCCTTTGAAGCAAGGGGTGTTAGTGACTAATGAACATGGTTTGGTCATTTTTGGTGGAAACGGTGAGACAATCAACTTAACCATTCAGAGGCTGGGGCACATGTTTCAGGCTGAGAGTCCCCGTCTACTAGGCAAATATGGATATCCTCACCACATACACCTTGAGAATGCAGAAGCCATCAAGTCAATGCTACCCCAGCTTCCTGTTACCCATCAAGTCAATGCTACCCCAGCTTCCTGTTACCAAGGCTCTGAACTGTCTGTGCCTTCACCCATCCTTTCCCTGCATGTTACAATAAGTAAGTGGATACCCTGCTGTCAAAAATCTCTCTCCCCTATTCAGGGTTTGGATCCCACCCTTCTTGCTTCCCCCAAAACTTTACTCCATTGCCTATCTTTCCTTTCCCATCAACCTTTCCCTCTCTCTGTTTGTTAATATCAGCCTGTGCAGATGCTCCAAGCGCTTCTCTCTCAAAGAAAACCTCTTTTGACTTCACATCCTCCTCAGTCCACTACCTGGTCTGTGTCAGCTTCCTTGAAAGCATGGTCTGTGTTTACTAAACATACTTCCTAACCCCCTTCCCACTTCATCCCCTTTCATTTGGCTTCCAGACCATGGTCCCAGTGACTTCCATGCTACTGACCACCATGTTGCCGATCCAAAGTTCGTTCCTCACTCCTCATCTTAGGCAACGTGTGACACCATTCACTACGGCTGACTTCTTCCTCCTTTTGTACACACTCCTCTCTTGATGTCTATGTATCGCTCTGTCCCGGTTTTCGTCCTGTATCTCAGGCTTCTCCTTTTTAGTTTCCTTATTTGTTGAGTCATTTCACATAGCCCACCTCTGCAGAATGGAGTTCCTTCAGGTTTGATGCCCAGCTGCCTTCTCTTCTCCCTCTAATCTCCCTTAAGTGACTCTGATCACTGACCCACACAAACTAATGATCTAAATTTACATCTTTGGCCCAACTTTTTTCCTTGGAGCTCCAGATTCTTATATCTAACTTCTACTTGATATCTCCATTGAGATGTCCACTCCTCATCTGTCCTCTTCGCACCCTCATCATCTCCATCCCCATTGATCAATTCATAAACCTTGATTTCCTTGATCATGCTGGATTTCTCCCTCAATCTTAGTTTCTACACCTGACCCATCACCAGCACTCTTCATTGAATGTCTGCAATAGATCTCAAGTCTGTCTACTTCTTTCCATCTCACTGCTGTAATGCTGGCTCAATTCCATTATCTCTCACTGAGAATGGTTCTAATGGGCTCCCTGATTCCATACTTATCCCACTCCAATCCGTGGTCTCTATAACAATCAGAGTAGCTTTAAAAAAAATAATAAATTCATCCCATTCTTCTGCTTTTAAAGTTTTCAATGGTGGGGCGCCTGGGTGGCTCAGTCGGTTAAGTGTCCAACTTCGGTTCAGGTCATGATCTCACCGTTCGTGAGTTTGGGCCCCACATCGGGCCCTGTGCTGACAGCTCAGAGCCTGAAGCCTGCTTTGGATTCTATGTCTCCCTGTCACCCGGCCCCTCCCCTGCCCGCACTGTGTCTCCCTTTCTCTCTGTCTCTCAAACATAAGTAAACATTAAAAAAAAAAGTCTTCAATGGCTTCTCATTCCACTTAGAATAAAATCTGGTCTCATGATCACTTTAAGGTTCTCCTTGACCTGTGCCCCACTTAGTTCTATAACGGTCTCCTACTACAGGTCCCTTGTTTATTGCATTCCAGCCATATGGCCTTCTTCTAGTTAACTGATTGTGCCAGGCTATTTTCCTACTACAGGGCCTTTGCACATAGTGTTTCCTTTCCCTAGAAGGCCTCCTTTTAATCGTTTTAATGCTGGCTCCTCTTCATCCCTCAGGTGTCTGCTTAACAGTCATGTTCTTTAAAAGGCCTTCTCTGGTCACCTCTGTATTTAAAAGTATATATAGGGGCGCCTGGGTGGCGCAGTCGGTTAAGTGTCCGACTTCAGTTCAGGTCACGATCTTGCGGCCCATGAGTTCGAGCCCCGCGTCAGGCTCTGGGCTGATGGCTCAGAGCCTGGAGCCTACTTCTGATTCTGTGTCTCCTTCTCTCTCTGCCCCTCCCCCCTTCATGCTTTGTGTCTCTCTGTCTCAAAAATAAATAAACGTTAAAAAAAATTAAAGTTTTTAAAAAATAAAAAAATAAAAAAAATAAAAGTATATATAACCTCCTCATCCCTATATTTTAATTTTTTTTAGCATCTGCTTCATTTTTTTCCCCAAAGACATAATTTGGAAGTATTTGTTCATTATCTGTCTCCCCACTAGAATTTAAGTCCATGAGGGAAGGAAATCTGTCTGCTTTTTTTATAGCTGTCAGACAACATCTGCCAGGGCCTGGCACATACTAAATGTTCAAGAACTGTATCTTGAACGAGTAACTTAACAAAGGAATCAAATGTACAGCCTCAACCAGCTCACATGGGCACAGCAAAGAGAGACATCTGTAGACATCCAGATGTTTGACCTACTTGCTATCAAGTGGTTAAAATGTTAAAACTATGTACGTCTTGGTGTCAATGATGCCATCTTAGAATGCAGAGTTTCTTTCTTTTTTTTTATGAAATTTATTGTCAAATTGGTTTCCGTACAACATCCAGTGCTCATCCCAAAAGATTCCCTCTTTAATACCCATCACCTGCCCTCCCCACCCTCCCACCCCCCATCAACCCTCAGTTTGTTCTTAGTTTTTTAGAGTCTCTTATGCTTTGGCTCTCTCCCACTCTAACCTCTTTTTTTTTTTTTTCCTTCCCCTCCCCCATGGGTTTCTGTTAAGTTTCTCAGGATCCACATAAGAGTGAAAACATATGGTATCTGTCTTTCTCTGTATGGCTTATTTCACTTAGCATCACACTCTCCAGTTTCATCCACATTGCTACAAAGGGCCATATTTCATTCTTTCTCATTGCCACGTAGTACTCCATTGTGTATATAAACCACAATTTCTTTATCCATTCATCAGTTGATGGAGATTTAGGCTCTTTCCATAATTTGGCTATTGTTGAGAGTGCTGCTATAAACGTTGGGGTACAAGTGCCCCTAGAATGCAGAGTTTCAAAGACAATGATTTTCAAAATTGTTACATATTTAGCATGCACATCACGTTTTAGACTGTGGGATAAGTGCAGGTATCTCAGCAACCTGGAGTGATAGGTTTATGTTGACCACACTCCTGTTTCACTTTACTGTTCCCCCTGTACACTCTTTCCTAAGACCCATTTTCTAACACCTCCCTCTAAGCAGTGTCACTGGAGACCAGCAAGCCTACATGCCCTCTGATGTTAAGCCCCTGAGTCCAACGGGAAGTCCTGTGCAGAACAAGAAAGGCAAGACTGTGCTCCTGACTTGACCTAGTTCTTGTGACCATCTCCCAGATGCCATCCTCACCACCCCCCACCGCCACCCATCCCAGCCCCTCATTCAATCAGCGATGGTTTTTCCATCCAATATATTTCACTAGGTTCATTATCTCAGTATGGGAAACATGCTGAAATCTTCCCTGTTTAAAAAAAACTAAAAAACAGGGGCGCCTGTGTGGCTCAGTGGGTTAAGCTTCCGACTTTGCCTCAGGTCATGATCTTATGGTTCATGAGTTTGAGCCCTGCATTGGGCTCTGTGCTGACAGCTCAGAGCCTGGAGCCTGCTTTGGATTCTGTGTCTCCCTCTCTCTCTGCCCCTTCCCCATTCACACATACTCTCTCTCTCTCTCTCAAAAAATGAATAAACAATAAAAAAATTTGGGGGGAGGCACAAAAACAGATACTCAGATCAATGGGACAGAATAGAGAACCCAGAAATGGGCCCACAAACATATGGCCAACTAATCTTTGACAAAGCAGGAAAGAATATCCAATGGAATAAAGACAATTGCTTCAGCAAATGGTGCTGAGAAAACTGGACAGCGACATTTAGAAAAATGAACCTGGACCACTTTCTTACACCATACACAAAAATCAACACAAAATGGATGAAAGACCTCAATGTAAGACAGGAAGCCATCAAAATCCTCGAGGAGAAAGCAGGCAAAAACCTCTTTGGCCTCGGCCGCAGCAACTTCTTACTCAACACGTCTCCAGAGGTAAGGGAAACAAAAGCAAAAATGAACTATTGGGACCTCAAACCATCAAAATAAAAAGCTTCTACACAGCAAAGGAAACAATCAGTAAAACTAAAAGGCAACCGACACAATGGGAGAAGATATTTGCAAATGACATATCAGATAAAGGGTTAGTATCCAAAATCTATAAAGAACTTCTCAAACTCAACACCCAAAAAACAAATAATCCAGTGAAGAAATGGGCAAAAGACATGAATAGACACTTCTCCAAAGAAGACATCCAAACAACACATGAAAAAATGCTCAACATCACTCATCATCAGGGAAATACAAATCAAAACCACAATGAGATACCACCTCACACCTGTCAGAATGGCTACATTAATAACTCAGGCAACAACAGATGTTGGCAAGGATGGGAGAGAGAGGATCTCTTTTGCACTGCTGGTGGGAATGTAAACTGGTGCAGCCACTCTGGAAAACAGTATGGAGGTTCCTCAAAAAATTAAAAATAGAACTACCCTATGACCCAGCAATTGCACTACTAGGCATTATCCAAGGGATACAGGTGTGCTGTTTCAAAGGGACACATGCACCCCCATGTTTATAGCACTGCTATCAACAATAGCCAAAGTATGGAAAGAGCCCAAATGTCCATTGATGGATGAATGGATAAAGAAGATGTGGTATACACACACACACACACACACACACACACACACACACACACACACAATATGGAATATTACTCGACAATTAAAAGAAATGAGATCTTGTCATTTGCAACTACATGGATGGAACTAGACGATATTATGCTAAGTGAAATTAGTCAGAGGAAAACAAATATAATGTGACTTCATTCATATGAGGACTTTAAGATACAAAACAGATGAACATAAGGGAAGTGAAGTAAAAATTATATAAAAACAGGGAGGGGGACAAAACATAAGAAACTCTTAAATATGGAGAACAAACAGAGGGTTATTGGAGAGGGTGTGGAAGGGGGGATGGGCTATATGGGTAAGGGGCATTAAGGAATCTACTCCTGAAGTCATTGTTGCACTATATGCTAACTAACTTCATTGCAAACTAAACAATAAATAAGTTAATTAGTTTTTTAAAAAGGTAAAAAAAATTTTTTTTAATAAAAACAAATACAAATTTAAAAACACTGCTTCAATTCTATGTTACTTGTCTCTGGCAAGAATGTATTCTCCTTTTCAACTCAAAGCATTTAGGAAGAGCAAATTGCAGTTCCTCTCCTCTGGCCTTCAGATTATGTGGGTAAAGTCCTATTAAGTGTCTTTTTAAAAATAAAAATTTCATGTTTACTTATTTTTGAGGTGGAGGGAGGGACAGAGAGAGAAGGAGACACAGAATCCAAAGCAGGTGCCAATCTCCAAACTGTCAGCACGGAGCCTGACATGGGGCTCAAACCCACGAACCGTGAAATCATTACCTAAGCCACTCAGGTGCCCCAAAGGCCTATTAAGTGTCTTCACTGGGGTTTCAGAGTACCCCAGACACAGTGTACCTAAAAGCCAATTCATAACCACATCCACCCTGCAACAGGCGTCTCCCCTCTCTGCCTTCTTTATTTTGAAAGCTGACACTGCCCATCTACCCTTTCTAGCAAGCTGTAAAGCCTTTCTCCATCCTTCCTTTCTATTTCGCTTTCTCTGATATCCCTTCCCCATGTGAAGTCTCCCAATCCTGTCTGTCTGCCTTGTCATTCTCCCTCCAAGCTGCTCCCTCTCTCCAGCCTCTCTGCTGCAACCTTAGTTCAGCCTCTACAATACTCCCTGGACCATCAGAGTTATTATGCTAAGATCCAAGGCTGGTTGTAACTGTCCATTATTTAAAATTCCTCTTCAGCCCACTGGCTGGTGATAAAGTCCAGTTTTCTTGTTAGGGCCAAAGAGGTCTTTTCTTATCAGGCCCCTGCCTCTGAGACCTGGCTCATCCCCTGCACCACTCCCTATTTACTGCCCTCCAGCCATGCTGCAATGCTCCTGGCTGTCCCTTCCACCAGATGCCACCCCCATCCCACCCAGCCTGAATGTCCTCAGGCTTTACCACTTCTGTAGAGCTCTCTGGCCCTGTGATCCTCCTCCCCACCAGCCAGGTGGTCCCTCCTGCTCCTTCTTCAGGCTCCCACAACACCCATTCAGTTTTACTATAATAGAATTTGTCATCCTTGGCAGAAACTAGGTGCCTGTTAGTCTTTTCCACCAGATTCGGAGCTCCCGGGCAGTGGGGACAGCGAGCCTTCATCTCCAATCTCTCAGTGCCCTGCACAATGTCTGAGATGAAGTAGGATTTCAATTTAGAGTGACTAAACGGAAGTTTTTGATGTAATTATTCCACCTTTCAAGTTGCAAGGCCTCAAGTCCTTCTTGTACTGCTCAATCCTTTAAGCTTTCTGTTTCCCCAAAGTCCTCTGCCCTCTTCTTAGCTTTAATACTCTAATGATTATAATGTCTAGTGTCAGTTCCAAGGTCAAGGTCCACAGGATTACAGCACAGATGTTTGTAATTAAAATATCCCTTGTAAATGGTGCCTCATGAGTAGGGCACCATGCCACCAAATTCACATTTCCCTAAGTTGGATCCATAGATCTGTGGCTCTGCAGTCATACAAGGTGGTTAAAAGGTGACCAGGAGACCACAGGTCTGTCTTAAATCCGTCCTATGATGACGGTGATCCAATATTTTCAATGTGTGATAATGCAAGCGATGATGTCAGTCTTCTAAATCTCAGTGAGAATGAATGGATTTGGAAAGCCCACCAAATTAAATGAGGTAACACCCTGGCAGTTCCTCAGGGCTCCTCTCTAGTTTGGCACAGAGTGGATTCGAGCTCTGGCCTTGCGGCAGTTGCAGAGAATCCTACATTTACCTCTTTAATGTGGAGAAAGTCCTTGGCATCAAAGGAGATGGCCGTGCTTGGAACAGGCACATCCTCATCCAACGCGCCACAGTAGCTCACGTTCGTCTTCACAGCAAATGCTACAGGCTTGGACTTCGGGCAGAACCATGGTGTGAGGATGGGGGAGGAAGACAGAGCAGGATTTTTCATATTGAAAAGTATAATAAGATAATTGATAGTACCAGGCCGGAAGGGAAACCACTTTTCAAACAGGTGTCTCCAATGGGTTCCCTGGCAGCATAGAGAAATCTGTAGCAATGACTCTAACGGTGATTCAACCAGATCAGCCCAACCATTTCCCCCCTCTGTGGTACTTCCCAGCATCCTAAAGACAGAATTCTACCCTAAAGTATTGGGGACGGATGGAAAGATGGAAAGAGGCTCTCTGCTTTCTCCTCTCGTCCTAAGCTTATGTTTGTTTTTTAAAATGATAACCAGTGTCCCTTGGGATACAGGAAACGTGTGCTAGGTCTTACATTAAAAGGTGGTGGTGGGAGTAAAATAAATAGTTTTGAAATAGCCTCCTATTTCTGAAAACCTGTGGGATCTCATTCAGTAGAATACCTTGTCCTGTCAGGAAAAAAGAAAGGCCATTCAGGGGGTAGACAGCAAGGACAAACATCATCTTCTCTCTAGGTAACAAAAGCCGGTTCTGAAACTCTGTTGAGACCAATTCCTCCTCGGCAAAGTGCTTAGGCTGGTGCAGCCTCACAGAGGCTCAGCAAACCAACAGCCTGAGCTGACGGCACTGTGGCCGCCATCTGGGTGACCACAGAGGCCACAAAACACTCTGAAAGAAAACTAAAACAAAAATTAAACACAAATGAGAACACGAGGTTCCTGCAATCTGGGGCTACTTTGTTAGTGGCTCATTGTTTGTGCTGAGAATGTGAGTGGGGGGCAACAGCTGAGGGGAGACCCCAGCTAGGGTCTCACTTTCACGGGCACCACCCCAAACCCCCTTTGGCTAACCGAGCACAGACAGCATGGGTGTTACAGCAAATGAAGACGCCTCATTCTCCTCTTACTACTCTCATAAGATTTTATTATAAAAACAGAAAAAGGAAGGAATTCATATTATTTGAGTTTCAGTTTTTCTTCTAAAAATAAGAAAGATTGGATCAATATGCTTTAAGAAGTCTGTCATGGAAGGCAAGGAAGAGAAGCCGGCGATGACCCCCGTCTTATATTTTGCTATTATGCATAAAACCTCATCTGACAAAGGAATTCTACGCTAAAAAACAAAAACAAGAAGTTTGAGAGACACAGAATGGGAGATCTCTAGTGACTGTTCCGATTCTAAGATTCAAAAATGCAATTTGCTCCTGTGGCCTCTTGTGGGTACAGAGGTTTGGGGCTGGGGGGGGGGTCATCCTTTTGTGTGATATCTGAAGTTCGGCAATGCCTTCTACTGCTCATCTTTGCTGAAATGCTAGTAGTTGTTCAAAGCTCTGAACGTCACCCTGAACTTGAGACAGGAGACTGAAACCAAGAGGCAACTGGTAGAGAGACCCACAGGGAAACCCACAGAACGATAGTGCACGTGTAGCCTGTGATGAAGGCTGAGGTCACGGACAATGAGGGGTCAGGAACAGATAGAGAACCTGTACCTTAGGAGGCTCTCTGCCAACACTGGGAGCGGCATGCTTAATATTAGCCACAACCGTGAAGTTGGAATATAGCCGATAATTGAGCCCCAAACCTAACACAAAGGGTGAAGAAGGATCTGTACCTCAGGAAATGGCCCCCTGGGAAAGTTACTAACCTCTCTTAGGGGATGAATGGATCAGGGAGCCTTGAAATCTGGTGCCTCATTAGGATGATCCTAAAATGACTGTTCCAGAGGAATTTGAGGCAGGGGAAGAGCAGCTGATACCTGCTGAGCAACATGACACTTTGGAACCCAAGAGGGGCAAGAAAGTCACCTTTGCTCTCTCAAGCTGGATAGCGGCTTGTTGCTCTCTCTCTTGCCGAATCGCTTCCCGATCCTCTTCCAAAGAGACATCGGAGTCAGACGGCCTGCTCGTGTAGGAATCCGCTGAACCCTGGAAAGGAGAACCCACAGTGGTTTAAATGAGGTGATGTGGAGCTTCTTAAACTGTCACGTCCATAACAGCATCCTGGAATGAGTTCTTTTCACTTGCATGGGGTTTGATGCACACACTCTGTGCCTCTGTTGCAGGTATACATTTAGACAGCAGAACATAGTGAAGCATCTGAGGGATCCGGAAGGTAGGAATGTTGTGAAGGAAAAGAGTTTGACTAGATTAAGCGCTAGGAAGTGAACTGCGATGAAAATTATGTGATATTTGGTCCCAATTCTTCTTGCTTTATGCTATGTTTATATTAAGCTCACATTAATTTGTAGACCTGAAGTTTCATTCCATTCTCTTATACATACATCTAAAGGAAAAAGAGGCTCCGCTTATGACAAGAGCTAAATTCTACCTGTATCTCGGACTACAGAAGATAGATTTGTCTAAGGTTGCAATACAGGCAAGCAGAATCCTGCATTAGCACATGAGTTCCAGTTCCAGCATCCACACCATCGAACTCTTTCACTGTGAAAATTTCAGTCATTGTCCTATAGTAGCCATACCTGGTCACTATGGCCACTAAGCCATGAGCCTTGAGGATGAAAACAAGGATGTCCTCAACTGAAGCACACAACCTAGAAGGGCTATTTGAGCAACACTGAAATCCAGTCTGACAGAAGTGACAAGGTACTGGGGGTGCCCAGCATCACTCAGTATTCATGCTGTAAGAGCTGAGAACTACGGCAGCTAGTTAAAAGTTAAAAACAAACAAACAAACAAACAAACAAACAAACACCTCTTTGTTTGCCTCTGATTGCTAAAGGAACATCACTGTGACAGTTTCCTTAAGCTGGCATTACCAGTTGATATTTGCATAGATGACGGCATTTACACAGCAAAGGTATTGATGGAACTGGTGTATTTGGCATTTTTCATAAATCATGCACAGATTTTGAAAAGCATAGCTTAATCCATATAGCTGTGAATTTGTTATCCACCTCAGAAAAGAACTCTAAGAATGGTTGACCGCTGAAATGGATCTTTTGAAAGTTTTTCTAAGCTTAGAAATGTTACCATTAGCACAGATTCTCCTGGTAGCCTAGAACAGTAACTCCTGATCAGAGGTTTAATCAGAATACCCGATAGACACTGGTTCTAAATTCTGCCTCTGCAACGTACTTTTGAAAACCTTATGCAAGTGACTTCGGCCACTCCAGACTCAGTCTCCTCATCCACACAATGGGGCACTGCTTGCTTCAAAGAATTAAATGGAATAAGACATAATGAACAGCTAATATTTACTTAGCCCTCACTATCATAGTAGCACAGAGCTAGGGGCTTATCTCTCTGAATCCTTGTAGCAGTGTAGAAGCTGAGATTCAAACTTGGGTAGTCCAACCTTCAAACCAGCAGTTTCAAACCCTACATACACTGAGCTGCACTGGATATTAAAATATTTACTCCAGGATCTGGCATCTGGTAAGCACATAATAAATGGCCATTCTCATTCCTATTTCCTGGTCCTGACAGCTCTACATTGATTAAAAATTAACAGATTTTAATCATTCTTTCAACTCACTCATAATATATATTCATAATAGCCCATCTTGAAATGTATCCGTTTTTCTTATTGTATTTGTTGCCAAGAAAACACGATGGCTTTCCCCCAGCTCTGTTGAAATATAATTGACATGCAGCATTGTGTAAGGTTAAGGTATACAATTTTTTTGATTTGATATATACTGCAAAATGATTACACTTTAAGTTTGATAACTACCATGTGCCCAAATCCATGCACTTTTGAAAATGCCCTTTATGGAGGAAATGGATTTGTTAACCAAATTATAACCAAATTCTTCTGTGCAAACCTACTGGGGAAAAATTTGGACCTACAAAATGGATAAATACAGAGCAACGGACTATTCTCTAGATTCCTCATTACTGGAAAAAAAAAAAAAAGAGCTACCTTGCAATCTTTAAACAAATTCTCTTAGAACACAACTTTTGTCCAGATGCATAAAATCCAGAGTAAGAGAGAAAGAAAACAGCATTCCTAAAATATATATGAGAAGAGTTTTGAGTTAGTTCTAGGGAATGCTTTGCTGCAGTGTGATATGTGCAGTAGATCTTTCTAAGGTACTGGACTGGCTACATGAAGATGTCTGGACTATAACATGATTATGATGCAGGAAGTCAGGAAGGAGGCACTTGCCTTGTTTTGAAAACATGCTGGGGAGGCTAATAGTGAGCACAGGCCACAAGCAAGCAGGCTGCCTGCTGGAGCGGTGGGGTGAACGGCTAGAATACACAATCTACTGTTGACACAAGGAGACGGCTAATTCCCAAAACAACCTTAATGACTTTTCAAATCCTGGCCTTCCGTCATCTCTGAGCACACAAGAAGCAACTCAAGGATTCCTGCAAATGAACTTTACTTTGAAATGTGAACAAGACTGAAAATTTCACGATTATTTAATAAGTTCTACTATTGCCAAATATGTAAAAGCAGAAACTTCTGTTTACTTCCCTATTTCTAAGAATATCGGTTGAAGGAAAGATAAAGCACTGGGGTATCCATTTTCACAATTACAGTTGTTCCATCATTTCAGCATTTACTCTGCTTTTTCTTTTTCTTTCTTTCTTTTCTTTCAATGCTGGCTACATTCTTTGAATATGGAAATCACTGCTGCTGTGTCTCAGGATCCTAGGGAAAACAGAGGTCCAACGTCAAGAGCCCAAATTTGGCCCATGGACGTCTTCTGCTGGCTTGGTACAGAATTGGTTTCTTGTTTTTATTTATTTGTTTTGTCTTGTTTCAGCCGGGTGAAAGAGAGGAGAGACATATCCCAGGGGAAAGGAAGGAAAGGAAAACAAAAAGGATCTGCATTATTTATAAAGACTCAGAACAATAGAGCCACCAAGAGGCAAGAGGAGAGTGCCAGGCCAGACCAGAGGAAGGATCTGGAAGGGAGGGGGCTACAGGAAGCTTAGTACAACTGAGGGTTGGAGGGACTACCAGAGAGATGGTTAAACATTTGTGATCAGGCACAGGGACCTGGCAAGAAGAGAACAACGCTAGATGCTGAGAGGATATAAGTGAAGATGTAAAGGTTACTAGCTCTGGCAAAAGCTGGAAAATGCAGCCCCATCAGCTTTTCATTTTCCAGAATTCCATTTCATAAAATAGGTGAAGAGCGAGCTAACCAGCTTATCAAGTGAGACAAGCCTGTACAAGAGGCACAACAGGGGCTCGCCTCAAAAATTCCTAAGCAGACACCACTGCAAGTCACATCCTGAAGATTCCAATGAACCAAGTAAAATCAGGAATAAAAATGGAAATAAATGCTGCAAATCTCTTCATAAATATCATATTGTATGTAGACGTGTATATACAGGCATACACGTATATGCATATATGTCATTTTAAAAGCATCTTGGTGAACACCAAGAGAGAAACGCACTATCTTTTCATTAACCTAAGGTTTGGCGTCTCCGCCCGCCTTTTATTCAATATTGAAAACAGATTCATGCCTTTCAGGAATCCTTTTGAGTACAAAATACAAAACACTGATAGAAACATTGGGAAATCGGTTTCCCGTTGTCCTGGAAGAAGGAAAGTGACCTCAAGTCAAGCAATGGAAGGACTTCTTCTCAGAGAAAGGGCACGATGTAGGGGAGAGTGCTACCATGTGCTGGTGGGTCAGACAGTGTTACATTTAACACTCTTGCCAGTTCTCACTGGCTGTGGATCTTGGGCAACTTTGTTTTAACTTTCTGACTCTCAATTTCCTCCCCTGTGAGATGAGGATAATAGTAGACACCTTGCAGAATTTCCCAGTGTTTGGTTAGAGACAGAGCATCACTTCTTTTACCATCAATAGGGAAATTCAGGAAATTCCACCAACTAATCTTTGACTCACTAAAATTCTGGACAGCTTTCAACATTAAATTTGTGGCTGCCCCAGAGTTTTAGGGTTTACATCTTGCTCTTTAAAAAAACAAAACAAAACAAAACAACAGCGTTTCTAAGGCATAATTTATATACCATTAAATTCACACATTTTAAATGTACAATTCAATGATTTTTAATAAACTTACAGAACTCAATTTAGACCACAATCTTGTATTAGAGTATCTCTACCACCTCCAAAGAGACCTATGCCATCTGGGCATCCACTTACTTACTTTGTCCTTTTATTATTTTTTTTTAATGTTTATTTATTTCAAGAGAGATTGAGTAAATGTGCACATGCACGCATGTGGGAGAGAGGCAGAGAGAGCGAGAATCCCAAGCAGGCTCCATGCTGTCAGCACAGAGACTGACGCTGGGTTCAATCTCACTAACCATGAGATCACGACCTAAGCTGAAATTAAGACTCAGATGCTTAACCAACTGAGCTGCCCAGGGTCCCCTTACCTTGCCCTTTTAAAACTGAAATATACTCTCTCTCTTTATATGTAATTTTGATATTTGTATTTTATTATTTTACTTTATTATTTATATTTTGTGAGTATTTTACTATTATGTCATTAAACTAGATTAAGGAGGAGGGAAAGTTCACAAATGTTTGATATTAAAATGCACCAATAGCGGAACAGAATCTTGTTCTTGCCGGAACTTCTGGGCTTTCGGGTCAGACAGTCCTGGGCCTCTCACTTGGTAGCTCAGCTGTTCGTTCACTGAACCACTGGTCAGGTTCTGCAGTGTCCACTATGTGAGAGGAGAATGGCTTAACTTTCAGAAATTCTTTCCTCATCTGCAAAGTGGAAATGAAACCCTTCAGGGTTATTTTGGAGAATTAATAAGAGACCATAGCACAACAAAGTGAACAAGCATAATAATGGCATGTACTAAACCCACGCTGTCCAGGAGAACTTTCTGCAATGATGGATGCTCTTTCTATGGGTGCAGTCCAATATGGTAGCCACTGGTCACAGGTGGTTATGGAACACTTGAAATGTGACTAGTGAGACCAACAAACTAGATTTTTCACTTAATTTTTAAATGCTTAAAATTTTATTTTACTTCAATTAATTTAAATAGCCACATGTAGTCAGTGGCTACCATATTGAGCTGCGTGAGAAATAAGCCCACTGACCCAATCAAAAGAGGGACTGGGAGCACAATGAAGCAAGGCTTTAATCAATGTTCTTGCAAGAGCAGATGTCTGATGGACAGGCACACTGGGGTAAGTTACAGCAGGCAATTTATCCCCTAGCATACAAATCCCTCCCCTGGTTCCTCATTGGCTGAGTACTACAGAGGTTACAGCCTTACCCGGATGTCACCTATGCCCATGTAAGGCAAAAAGTCATCTGATTGGAACAAATATACATTCCTTGAGGTGACGCAGAGACTTCAGTTCTCTGGCGTGTGCTCATTGCAAAGCCCGCAAAACAGAGAGGGGAAGAACCAGAAAGCGATGTGCCAGGGTTTGGGACTCCATTGTGGCAGGGCCAGGTGGTGGGGATGGGAGGCTCATACGTTTTCCAATAGGTTGTAAGCCTATTGTTAATTAGACAGCACAGCTTTTACTCGGTACTTCTGAAAATGAATCATCTCCCTTCCTTCTCACAAGCTGTGCAGTAGCAGACATTCCACATGTCAGTTTCGCTTCCAGATCAGATAAGTGAATGTTCAACTTGGTGTAAATTTGGTATGTTAATAGCTGCACTGAGTGGACTAAATGACAGTGGAATGTCCACAGAAACCTGTCCCTCCCAACAGATTTGAGTTTGTTTCTCTCCAACGAGCTTGCAATGACTGGGAGGATGCACTTTTCCACACTGCAGAAGAACAAACCCTTTCCGGATTACTTTCCAAGATTTCCCAGGGTAGAAGGATGAATAGCCCACTCACAAGGCTGCCCTAGGCAAAAAGGTCTCTTAGGCATCCCTTATGTTTACAACCTACCCCCACTTTCTTACAGATGCTTTCTTTTCCCTCACCCCTTTCACCCTTGGAGATGAAGGGTCCAGGCTGCATCTCCAAGTATGCAGGCCTTGGCAGTGTCTGGCACACTGCACAGCCTGAGTTTTGTTGAAAGAAAGACACTCTTGCTCCCATAAAAATCTATCTATTCTCTATTCCATGATTTTAAGTTCTAAGATGGCTGGTTAAGTTCTAAGATGGCTGATCAAAGTTTATGCTTACTGGGTGTGATGGTAATTGTTAGCAGTCCCACCCCCAAAACATGAGTGGGTTTTTTTTTTTTTAGTTTAGTTTTATTTATTTTGAAACAGAGATAGAGAATGGGCAAAGGAGAGGCAGAGAGACAGGGACAGAATCCTAAGCAGGCTCTGTGCTGTCAGCACAGAGACTGATGCGGGGCTTGAACTCCTAAACTGTGAGATCATGACCTGAGCCGATACCAAGAGTCAGATGCTTAACTGACTGAGCAACCCAAGTGCCCCATGATTTTTTTTTTTTTAAGAATTGTGGTTTTCAATGCCTTAAACCAAAGCACTGCATAGTGTGTGCATTCTCAGCACTTTGGCAGAACAAGGACCTTTTGAAACTATACCTTAGAGATGACAATTTAACTTTGCTTTAAGTTACCTTCTGCCATTTCTTATAATTAGGAGGTTGGTTGAAAGAATGAGGCAGCTCTGCAGCCCACTTCTACCGGACAGAAGACCTGAAGGCCAACCACAGCCATAAATCCAAGCTTTGTTTTGGGGCTTCAAAGAGCAGTCAAGTGCAGCAAAGCAATATGACAAATGCTTACTCAACCCTTACTTTATGTTGAAACAGGGAAACTGGATGCCCTTTTTTTTTTTTCTTTGTTCCTTTTCCAGCTTCTATTCTTGTTAGGGCCTGCATGCCCACCCCACTCTACACATGCCTGGTAATGCAAACAGCATATGTCCTCCTTGTAAGGGATAAAGAGATAATGGTATCTTTGGAGTCTTTCAGCACAAGAGATAACATCTAAGGAGTGACCAGGTGGGGTCATCATAAATGTTCTCCAAGACCACTGACTCCAAAGATCTGACTTCAGGGAATGAGCGACTTGTGAAGGACCCCTGGACCTGTCCTTGCTCTGACCAGTTCCTGGATGCCTAAGAGTGACATGTGTACCAGATCACAATCATCGATAAAATCCTAGACTCCAAAGATGAAACTCATGCTCTTTTCCTTTCTGAGTCTCCCAGATGTTCTGTCCACAGCTCTCTTTCTATATCTATATCTTCAGTAAACTCTGCTTTCACTTCCTGCTGGCTCCCATTTGACTTCCATCTTGCATAAAGCTAAGGACCTTCTTGGCTAGTCCTGTGGGACCCTCTTTCTGGGTCCTTGGACCTGACCTGCTGGCATCAATGTGAATTACTAACTATGGACTTTATATTATCCTATCAATCCTATGAAGTAGGTTATAATTATCCCCATTTTGCATATGAGGCATCTGAAGCTCTTAGCCAGTAAGAAACTTCCTCCATGCCACTCTCACAGGGCATTGTGCAGGGGGCAGGAGTGTGGCTAGAATCTTTTTAAAAAATTTCCCCTACAAAATCAGATGCAAAAACTTATGTCCAATATTTTAGTTGCCTTCAGTAAACCAAAACAACATTCTGCAATATTTTAACACTGATCATATACTAAAATTCAGTAATTTGGAATGACAGATGTAGGTAAAGAAATGAGAATCCGAGGTCATAAAAAGTGAATTGCAGGCTACTTTTCAAAAGACATGTTTGCTAACTCCACATAGTATCTCTAGATTATTAAAGTTTTGGTTTGTGGATTTCTTTGAGCATCTGTTCTAACGACAGGATTTTGCTAACTCCACATAGTATCTCTAGATTATTAAAGTTTTGGTTTGTGGATTTCTTTGAGCATCTGTTCTAACGACAGGATTTTGCTAACTCCACATAGTATCTCTAGATTATTAAAGTTTTGGTTTGTGGATTTCTTTGAGCATCTGTTCTAATGACAGGATTTTGATGCTGCATTTTAGTTACTGGTAGGAAATTCGAAGGTACCTTTGAGAGCTTTCTTTTTCTCTTAAATGATAACTCCTTCAACTGTGTTGACACTACATATCTATAGACTATGTCTTATAATTAAATTGTAATTATATATAAATATATAGTTAAAAAGAAAATGCCTACTTTGAATGATCTCATTAGTGGAATCCAAATTAATGGGTTCTAATATAAGTGTTTTACACAATTTATTTAAAAGGAAGTAATATTCATTTAGCAAACTTAACCAACCTCACCCTTCTTGTTGACTAGTTTGACAATTGCTGTAATTGACTAATTTCAGATTGCTATTTCTTTCGCTTGCGGAGAAGACCCATTAACGGAGGTACGAGAACAGCAGAAGAATGTCAACTGACCTCACAAGTACAAAGAGGGAAGTGACAAAAAGGCCTCGATGGAGACGGACAGGAAATCTGCATCAGCCAGAGCCATGTAGGTGCTGTGGGAAAGGAGAAGTTGAAATGTGGGCTGAAGAGCAGATTTGCAAACTAATCACTGGTGATGATGGTAACCAGGGCAGCGGATTCTTTCTATACTGGGCTACTATAAGAGCTGCAATTTCATACAGTTCTACTTAAGATACTGGGGGAATATCAAAAGATAAAGATTACTTCCTGTAGATGGTATCGGGCAAAAACTGCTCTGATAATTAGTGCCTAATATTATACACGTATGTAAAAAGTGCTGCATCAGTGAACACAATTAGTAGTAAGTCAAATCCCGTCTGGGAGACTGAGTGTAGCATAACTTGAAAAGGTCATGATCAGGGTCTTTTTGGGCATCCAATAAGAAATTGTATCCTAAAGGTGGGGATGGTGAGATTACGGGGCTCACTCGCCTTTTGGGAAGGCGGAAGTGATCACCTGCTGGGAAGGTGGCCTCAAGCAATCAGCTTTACCACAGTACAGGCCACAGAACAACTTCATGGGCCACCGAGCTGCCACCCCAGCAACCACCCCTGCCTGGTCAAAACTTAGCGAGAGCTTCTGACCAATCCATGTGACACAGGTGAGTGCCTTGGCGGCTCCACCTGACTAAGCCCAGCCCTGGCACCTGTAAGCGGTAGCCACCGCACAAGGTCTTTATTCAAGGGCAGCAGCTAGAGCAGTACTAATCTAGTTCCCGCTGAGGCGTTAAAAAGGAAATGACAGTATTTGCTCAGGAAACCCTGGATATGCTGCTGGTAGATGCAGCCCTGGATACTGATGAGGTGACTAATAGTTTCTTGTAAATGTGGACTTCTATGGCCCTTCTGGAAGTGCTTCCTTCTCATGTTGCCCCATAGTGGTTTGCAAAGTAACCCACCAAACACTACTTTTATATTGTGGTCTATTTTTGAAAATCATATTCGAGATATGACAGTAAATATGTTTCTCCTAAAAGTAGCTCCAGGCAATCACTTACATCTTAAAAAAAAAAAAAAAAAAAAGACCTTTCCTTCTAGCATATAAGGGGAGGGATAATACAGGCTGGTTTAGAAGAGAAGAAAAACGTATGGAAAGACTTAAACCTCTCCTGTATATTATTTCTGTAGCCTCAGAAACTGATGAGAAAGTACCTTTAATTCTCTGGAAATATTTTCATTCATTCAATTTCTCATTGAGTGAATGTGTTTTGACCGCTAAGGAATCGAGGTGTGTTGTCAAGAAGCAGAAATGCTTCCCTCAGGGACAGCCGCAGGTATAACAGAAGCCACAGGGAAGCATCTACTTCATTTCAGACGGAGACCGTGTCTTACCAGCTTTTGTTGTCCTCGGAGCGTCCAGCACAAAGCCTTGTACCTCAGGGGAGCTCAAAACCACTTACTGAATGAAAGAGTACATTAACCTCAAATGGAAATTTTGATAGGCAACATTAAATATGAATAATCATTATAATATCAAAAACAATAGTAACCGATATCATTTGCTGAGCACTTACTATGTCCATATATACGTACTATGGTTAAAGTGAAGCCTTTTGTTAATTGTGCTCTTTGGAAAAGAATATTTCCTGTTCCTGCGAAAAGGCCCAGCAAAGAAGGCTAGATTGGTATGAGATTTTCTCTTTGGTTGCCAGACAATCTCCTAAATTTGTGAAACCTGTCGGTGTTAAGTTAAAAACAAGATGATATAATCTCGTGGAGTTGTTTACACTTAGGTACAAATGCTATTATTAGACAGTGACTGATTTGAGGATATTTGAGAGGTGTCGTGGGTCCCTTCTCTTCAGGCAGAACACCTGCCACTCTAGGTCAGAGCTGTGTCAACGCTTCCAGTAGCTTAATGTCACAGAACTTGTACCCTAGGCAGCCGTATTCCTTACACATTTGCTATCCCTCTGCTCTTTGGAACCTCGAAAACGACTACACAGTGCCCAGCCCTCCTCATCAGTGTGGACCAACCCCATTTGGAGCGGGGAGTGGCCAGAGCTCACACCCTTCCCCTGGGGTAGTGCCCTTCCTCCCCAGCGCTTCAGAAGTGGGAGGAGATGAAAGTGAGGCTTGTTTTTTGACTCCCATCTGATAATTCTGAGTTGGAGCACAGGAGGTAGAGGAAAAGGACTTATTCTTAGGTCAACCTTTGGAACCAGGAAATGAAGCTTTAATCAGAATAAAACAGCACTTTACAGATGTTATCTAATTTAGGCACCATAAAAACTTTAAGAGACAGAGTTCATTTTCTGCATTGAAGTAAACATGGTTACAGACACCAATAACATGCCCAAGCTTGCACAGCTGGTGGCATGCGGTCAACTTTGGTGTGACCGACTCTAGTCTTTGCCAATAGCTAATAACCAAGCCCAGCAGAGGTGCTGGTAGGCACTGCTGGACGAGCAGATCACTGAGGTTCCAGGCTTAAAAAAAAAAAGTGGAGTCAATTTCTCTCTTTTTGCATTTAAATTGAACTAATAATTACTAGGATGTTATGTTCGCTCTAGCACATTATCTTGATTTCTCTCCAAAGTTCTTTTGAGGCCTTACCGACAGGTCAGGCTGCATGCCCTAAGTCACCCAGCCATTAGCTGGTGAAGCCAAGACTTGCATTTCTTGGCAAGAGCGTCTCTTGGATGATCTCTGAGATTCCTCTGAGATCTGTTCTTAAGGATGTCTTCACGGTGCCAGGAATTAGGTCTTTAAGTACTTGGAGATGGAGTGTTCATTTGCATTGACATCAGAATATGTATAATCAACTATTACTAAGGATGTGACCATCAAACCTGTGGCCTTTCTCTCCCGTTTCTTCAGTCCTATCCATTGCTCATTAATATATTCAGGGTGATCAGAGAGAAAATCAATAGCTGCTCACTTTTTGTTGGAAACTTTTTTGGAGCAAACAAACAAAAACACATTAAGAGATGAAATTATTAAAAACAAAAATAAAAAACAAAAACAAACAAAAAAGATTGAATTATTGATGAAAATAATCCTGGAAGAGATACTATGATATAATTTAATCTTTTTTTTTAAGTTTATTTCTTCATTTTGAGAGAGAGAGAGAGAGAGCATGCAGGCATGCCCACAAGAACACATGCCCATGAGTGGGGGAGGGGCAGAGAGAGAGGGAGAGAGAATTCCAAGCACGTCAATCCCAATCTCTGCATGGTCATCCTACAGACCCCGACGCAGGCTCGATCTCAAGACCCATGAGATCATGACCTGAGCCAAGATCAAGAGTCTGACACTTAACCAACTGAGCCACCCAGGCACCCCTGATTTAATTTATTCTGATCACCTTTATTTTTCATTAGGAAACATAAGGAGAGGGAGAGATTATTCAGATGAGAGCTGGAATAGAAAAAAGCCCAAATTCAGGCTTGGGCTTTGAAGTTAGACTGACCTAGTTGGCATCCTCAGGCAGCACTTACTAGATATTTGCTTCTGAACAAGACATTTAATCGTTCTATGCTCAACAACCTTTCTGAAAAGCAGCATGTTAACCTAACTCATGCACTGCTGTGAAGAGTATGCACTCAGAACAAGTTGAAGCACTCAGCAGAGGAATCACTCCTTAGAGGTTAGCAAATACACTTCAGTTGACAGATTTATCCCAGCTCTTCCCCTGCCCCTTGAGCTCAACTTGCTGTTTTTAACCCCTTTGTAACAAATGGACAGCTGATGGCAACATCACATTCTTTTCTACTACTGGGTAATATTCCACTCTGTGTGTGTATGTGTGTGTATGTGTATCTCACATTTTCTTTATCCATTCATCTATTGATGAACACTTGGATTGCTTGCACAGCTTGACTACTGTAAATAATGCTGCAATAAACATAGGGGTGCATGTACCTTTTTAATAAGTGTTTTTGTTTTCTTTAGGTAAATAAAATGGATGGACCTAGAGAGTATAATGCTAAGTGAAATAAGTCAGAGAAAGACAACTACCATATGATTTCACTTATATGTGGAATTTAAGAAGCAAAGCAAAGAACAAAACAAACAAACAAAAGAGACAAAAAACCAGACTCTTAAATACAGAGAACAAGGTAGTTGTTGCCAGAAGGGGGGGGTGGGTGGAAGGATGGGTGAGACAGGTGAAGGGGATTAAGAGTACATGTGATGAGCACTGAATAATTGTAGACTCGCTATATTGCACACCTGAAACTAATATAACACTGCATGTTAATTATACATCAATAAAAAATGGATAATGATGTAAAGCTTAAATTAATCAACTGAGTAGGAATTAAATGCTCTAGTAAGAACTGTTATCGAAACAATTAAAGGTATTGGCTAAAATGAAATTTAGAAGTCGGGATGGCTTTATTCCTCCATATTTTCTCTGCCTGCCAAAGCTATGTTTACTCAGGAGGCATTCCCTCTTTGAGAATAACCTGAAGATAGTCAGTTGTTTTGTTTTGTTTGTTTTGTTTTGTTTGTCAGAGAGTAGCATGGCTAAGATGACAGTCTTTTGTTTTTTTGTTGTTGTTTTTTTTCAACGTTTATTTATTTTTGGGACAGAGAGAGACAGAGCATGAACAGGCGAGGGGCAGAGAGAGAGGGAGACACAGAATAGGAAACAGGCTCCAGGCTCTGAGCTATCAGCCCAGAGCCCGACGCGGGGCTCGAACTCACAGACCGCGAGATCGTGACCTGGCTGAAGTCGGACGCTTAACCGACTGCGCCACCCAGGCGCCCCAAGATGACAGTCTTTTGAAAGCAGGAATGGTGTGCATGACCCACTCTCCACTCTGAGCTGCGTGGTAGCCCCAAGTGACATGAACACTCGCTGGGCTGATGTGGTGGCCTTGCTCTTTAAGACTCCTGCACCCACTTCACGATGCCTAGGGCTGGGGTAGTCACCAGCACAGAGCATAGTCATGTCCTTTGCTAACCCACCCTCACCAGTCACGGAGTGTAGTCACATCTCTCCTCACCCACCCATACCTCAGGCTTCGGGGCCAGCCCTCTCAACAAAATGAACCAATCCATCAGAAACTTTTAGAATCCTAAATGGGTTCAAAGAGTTACCTCCAAGAGATAAGACACTCTTTTCCCTTCCAAAAACAGAATATGGAGTCTCTGGCCACAGGATACACCTTCAGTTGTTTCAGTTAAGAATATAAGGCAAGGGGCGCCTGGGTGGCTCAGTCAGTTAGGTGGCCGATATCAGCTCAGGTCGTGACCTCATGGCTCATGAGTTCGAGCCCCATGTCGGGCTCTGTGCTGACAGCTCAGAGCCTGGAGCCTGCTGCAGACTCTATCTCCGTCTCTCTCTGCCCTCCCCCTGCTCAAGCTCTCTTTAAAAATGAATAAATGTTAAAAAAATTTCTTTTAAAGAATGTAAGGCAGCAGTTGCTTTACCTTCACTACATTTTGCTTTCTTCCCCCCTATTTCCTCACCCTTTTTGCCTCCTTGAAACATACACTTAAAAAATGAAAACACTCTCATTTTAAAGCTGTGGAGAATTTATTTAAAATAGGCCTTTTGTTATCACTCTCATTCTGAATCTTAATAGGAAAAAATTCAAGAACCATATACATACATAATTCAAATGGCTAGATTTGGAATAAATTAACAAACATTTGAGTACCACAGTCCTACAGTCTCTATTGTTAGGGGTGACGATGTTTCTAGAGCAGAACCCAAGTCTGGGTGAAGGCGAGGCCGGAGAAGAGAAGCAGGGGTTCCCATCAAAACCTAAGAGACAGGATGTCCATTCAGTGCGAAAGCTTTTACCTCACTGGGCTCATCCTGGAAGCTCTTCTCCTTACCCCCCAGCCCCGGTACTGCAGGGGATATAAAACTCCTTCCATGCTGCCACAACACTCAGAGAGACCCACGGTGCAGAAGAGGACAAGTCTGGGACCTGCAGCCAGCACCAGGCAGGCTGACGGGGAGGAGACAGGCACCTCCATCTTTCCAGTGCTGTGTGTACCTATGTACTGGGTGGTGGAAACAGAAGGGACAAGTTCAAGAAGTTCAGTTCAGGGAGACTTGGTCCTTAAATGGAGAACTTACAGCTAATGCAGACACATACACTAACAGTTCTCTGCCCCTTGAATAAAAAGGTTCCAGATGATGAAGGATTATTTCAGTGAAGGTGGCCTTCACTGTTTCGGTAGAAACAGAACAGCACTGGACCAGTGAACACGGATGTGCATGGGCCCTGGGAAAAAGAGGGACCAGAGGTATTTTCCTTGTGTCCCCAGAGTAAGGGTGCTACCAACACCCAGTGGCAAGGGCCAGAAGTCAGTACTCAACAGTCTTGCAGAGGCTGTATAGTCCACTCTACACACAGTGGTGAAATTATGCTTAACTGCTTGGTTCTAACCTCACAGTCTAGCTTTAGTCATTAATACTGGGCATTTTATGGTCTTCATTATTTTCCAAATAAAAGAATCATTTCAAGTGTTGTTAAAAATATATATGTGGGGGCGCCTGGGTGGCTCAGTCGGTTAAGCGTCCGACTTCAGCTCAGGTCACGATCTCGCGGTCCCGTGAGTTCGAGCCCCACGTCGGGCTCTGGGCTGATGGCCAAGAGCCTGGAGCCTGCTTCCGATTCTGTGTCTCCCTCTCTCTCTGCCGCTCCCCCGTTCATGCTCTGTCTCTCTCTGTCTCAAAAATAAATAAACGTTAAAAAAATTTTTTTTAAAAATAAAATAAAATAAAAAACTCTAATAACTTTTACCAGGCTCTGGATACCCCAAGAAGACAGAGCAGGTGAATGGCCCTTCATACATCAAACATACTCACAGGCCCCCTAACAGTGCTTAGTCATGTCTGATTGCCTGCCATCTAATATGGGATTCAGAGTGACAAACACTTGTTAAAAATCAGTATATATATGACCCATGCTAAGTGCATGAAGATGAATAAGGTGTAGTCCTTGCACAACAGGGGCTCATAATCTGAGAGGGCGAACAGTTACCCAAATGACCACACTATGAAGGAGAGCATGAGAAGTGCTATAACAAAAATACAAATCCAATTCGCGAGTAGGAGACAGCAGGTTAATTCTTTTTGGGGAAACAGGAGATCGTAGTGAGAAGGTAAGAGAGTGGTAAGCAGGGCCACCAGGAAGAGGCTGTACAGCAAAAGACATCAGGATAGGGCAGTCCAGATGGAGAGGGCAACAAAGCCAAAGGGCAGGAAAATAAAGGAAATCTTTGAAGAAGGGAGAATTTTGGTAACTGTGTAGTCAGAATTGGGGTGAGAGTTGTGCAGGATAAAAGGCATGTTTCTTGCCATTAAACAGTCTGTAATCAAGTTCAGGGGATATGTGTTCATGAAACAGAGCAATTCGATGCTAGAATAAGATTATTTAAAAAAACAATCAGGGCTACTGATTTTGGAGCTGCAAGAAGGTCAGTCTGAGGTGGCCGAGCCAAAGAACCCTCATGGAGAAGGCAGGGTTTGAGCTGCATCTTAAGGACAGGCTGGGGTCAGGCAAATATTTCCCGGGCATCTCAAGAAAAGGCAGAGGCATTGTGAACACAAGCATGAAAGTAGCACCTTGCCTCGTGTGTTGGGGAATGAGAAGTTCAGAGGCTCCTGTTGACAAGTAGCTGGAAATAAAATCGTGGAGTGAAATAAATGCAGATCACAGCGAACCAGCGGAGCGGGGCGGGGGTGTTTGTAGCCCTCGCGGTTCTGAGTACCTGGCTCCCCCTGCCAGGTTGAGTGGGAGCTTCGGATGGGGAAGGGTGGTTGGGAAGACGGTGGAGAAGCGCGAAAGAGTGCAGTCACAGAGACTGGGTGACCGACGGGATCATGGTGGTGTAACACATTCCAAAGGACATATTCTAAAAATGGTTTAGACGCACGGTAGCTAAACTTGTGGTGCGCAGAGCATAACACGGAGAGTTGTGGCATCACTATGGTATACACCTGAAACTAAGGTAATGTTGTATGTCACCTAGACTTCATTTAAAAAAAAAATCACCAAGTTAAATGGTAAACATCACATACAGAATTTTTACAATAAATGTATGAAAGATAAAGTATTAAAAATAATAGGTACCATGTATTACCTACTCTATTCCAACAACTTGTCAAAATCATCTTATTGGGTACCCAGTGCCTTTGGGATGTTTGTTTTTGTAAACTGTCTTATAAGTGAAGAAAGTTTGTGTTCGAGAGACCCTTTAATGTGCTATTATGGATTGTATGTTTGTGTCCCTGCAAAATTCACGTATTAAAGCTCGAACCCCCACAGTGACTGTATTTAGCCTGAAAGACTTTATGGAAGTAGTTACGATTAAATGAGGTCATAAGGATGGGTTTGGCCTGGCTTCTGTTTCCATGTGGTGCCGGCTCTTCATAGTGGCTCAGCTCTATATGCAAACCTAGCCCTAGGAGATATCCTGGCACCATGTGGAGGCTAGAGCCCCTGAGGAGGCTTAACGCCTTTTGGAGGCCTCTTTCTCCCCATGGGCTTCTTCCCTAGAATGGCTTCTTTCTGAAGCAAGAGCTGGTTTTGTGAGAGCTGGTGCTCACATTGCATGGGTTTTATGGGTGGAGGAGATGGTCTGGCTCCATGGGACCATCTGGTTCAATGGCCTATCTCCTTAGGATGCCCATCTGAGGCTTAGTCAACAAACACTGAGTGAGTGCACTTGAAGTCTTTGTTTCTCTGAGAGGAATCTGATCTTCCTGCTGTTGAGTTCTTTGCAGCTAGCTCTGGAAGTCTGAAAATTAGGAGGTACTTCTCAGAGACCCTTCCAGGAAGAGAGGACTGAGGGTTGGGAGTCTGGAGGTGTCTACAGACTCCTGGCTGTGGTTCTGATGTTAGCCCTCAAATGTGCCTTTCACCAGGCAGAGAAATCTCTTTCTACAAATATATATTCATACATATATATACTTGGCTGTATTCATACACTTTTCTAGAGTTACACAGCTAAAACTTGAAACAGGAGACAAGCAAATTCTGATTCATCTGGCTCCAAATTCCACGCTCTTTCTTACTGTACCTTCTCTAAAACATTTATTAAATGTATAAAATGCTACAGATAGTAATAAAAACAGCAAAAGAACATTTCATGAATAATGAAAGAAGAAGAAATATGATCAGGAGAAATGTGGTTTTGGCGTGGGTGTGCACATCACTTCATGTTGTAATAACAACAAAAATTTACACAAGAACAAAGATTAAATAAATTAATTAATTAAAAGGGTTGGTAAGATACAGGGGATATATACAATTTACTGACCATTTAGCATGTGCCAGGCACTGTTTTAGAGGCAGGCTACAGAGACATAGGAGGTGAAAAACATCTTTTAATTTAATCATTTTCAGCTTGAAGATCAGTCTTGTCCACAGTTTGTTTTTAACTGTATTAAATCCATCAACAAACCGTCAGCATTTGTCTATCTTCTCTGTTCAGCAGAGACAAGGAGAAATAAAAATCATAGCTGATAAGAGAGAAAAAATGGAGTAGAGGTGGGAAAGTTTTAAAATATACTGAGTCCTTTATCTAACAAGTCCAATAAATCCTCATTATTAACTTCATATCTTGTGAAAAGATTCTCAACTTAAGTTGTACAGGCTCAAGGCAATCCTACCTCCAACACTGTACAATTAGTAAATAATCCTACTGCAAAAGATCACAAAGAATTTAAAAAGGAATGTGGATTGAGTTTTGGACATCGCTATTGAAATATATAGTTTTGTACTTGTTCCCGGAGTTATTTATAACCAAAGAGAGCATAAAAACTGACCATGATGAACAAGCAAAATGCCTCACTGGGTGGAGGCTGAAGCTTATCTTAATTTCAAGAATAAGAATTTGAGAAACGAGTCTTTCTCATTTAACGCTTTACTGAATGAATTCCGGATACCCTATTTGTTTTGCAAATTCTATTACTCCACTACAAAATTGGAACCGCAACAAAACCTATTACCATCGGGCATGAAATGCTGTAAAGATGCTGAATATGAAGGAAAAATGAAGCTCACACGGGCAGAACACCTAAACTTGACCAGAAAATAAATCGCTACGTGCGCTGTCATAGACCCGTTCTCATGAGAATAAACTGGATGCAGCTGATGCTGGCAGTACCCTCAGTGGATAACATGGTCACTCATCTGTTGATGGAATGCCTATTTAAGCTTGCATAAAAACTCTGCGGCAAAAAGGCCCCATGAACACCCTGGGAAGTCCTTCAGTGAAAACGCTCCCGGAAAACATGCAAGGCTGAGTTAACCAACTTACACCTCAGATGACTAAATGAAAAATAGTTCTTTGCAAATACTAGAATCTCGTGTTCTAGATAATAAAAGTTAAGTCCTGTCCTGAGATATTGTCTCCATTGATCTTATTTTGGTTTTTGCTTCAGCCACCGGGAAGCTCAGAGTTAAGTTCTAACTTTCCTCTTGACACAGATCTTCTTTAATTTATTATTTCCATGACCCTGATCTTTGCTTACTAACTTTTGTTTGGCTTTATATTTCTTTGAATTCACCTCAAAAACTAGAATGAGATGAGAATAGAATTAAAAAAAAAAAACTACCATGATTTTCACCAAGTTTTATTCTACCGTTTTTGTGATGAGTGAAACTTTTGTTTGTTTTCTATAAAGATAATTCTTTTAAGCCCTTGGTTGCTGCTATCTAGTTAAAATAATTGTTAATTGTGTCTCTTTTTAGACCAGATTTTTTTTTACTCCCTCTCTTGCCCAGGTTTTGCCCAGGTTCCTATTAGCCATTTGGAAGTTTTCAAGTGAGAAATTAGCAATTCACTGTGCCACAGGCTGGCCGACTTCTGCCCATGAATGCTGAATTTGTGATTCATTCAGTATGTTTCTTTCTTTTTTTTTAAATTGAGGTATAATCGACATATAACATTATATTGGCTTCGGGTGTACAACATAATGACTCAGTATTTGTACGTATCGCGAAATGATCACTACAATAAGTCGAGTTAACACCCACCACCACATAGTTACAATTTTCTTCTTGTGATGAGAACTTTTAAGATCTACTCTCTTAGCAACTCTCAAATATGCAATACAGTATTATTAGCTACAGTCATCAACCGTATGTTTCTTTGTGTATTTACAAAGATCAGGCATAAACATGTAGTAAATCAACTCAAAATCTTTGTCCCATTACTCTTTATTTCATCCACATCGAGCTAAAACAGAATTTAAAAATGTCTGTTCATTTATTTCACAAAAAGAAACAAAACCAGGGGCAACGTTGCTAAAAATGATATTTTAAATTGTCCCTGCCCACACTCAGGCTCATCGTTCATCTCTCTCCTCCAGCATGCTCTGGTCATAATATACTTCTCACGCTTTTCCAAAGATGCTTCCTTCCCAGTATGTAGCACATGGTAGAATGTGCTAGAAAATACCTGTTGAATAAGGGGGTGGGGGGGATGCTCTGATACCAACTTGCCCTTGTGCAGGGTGTTGACTATTATTTGAGAACCCCTTTTCTCCTGTCCCTGCGGCAGACTCCATTTCATTGGGCCGCTGTGTTATAATTGTCCGTAAGTGTAGCTGTTTTACCTGATAATAACTACTCAGGGCAAGTACTCCATTGTTTTCATCTTTGTGCCTGCCACGTGGACTTGGCAGATGTGTAATAAATATTTGCAGGTAGGTAGGAAAGGAGGGAAGGAGAGAAGAAGGGAGGGAGAAAGGGTGAAACAGTTTTTTGCATTGCTCTTTAAAAAAGAACGTGTGGCACTTTGCTCTCCACTCAGAGTTGCATTCCACAGAGAAAAATGCTTGCCTCCAATTTTTCAAAGCCACTCCTGCAAAAGCAGATTGTATTTTGTGTTTTACTGAATCTATCCATTCATGATTAATTGAGTAGTTAAGCACTTCCAGTTACATGTGTAGCTGGGAATTCTTCCAGCTGTCGTCAATGTTACTAAAGATTCAAATTCGCAGTATTTATCTGCTGAAATGAAGCCACTGTTACTCCTCAGCCTATCAAAATGGAGTAATAAACTGTCTGTTACTGACAAACAACTGAGTATTTTACAAAAGCTACAAGTATGCTAACTCTAGTTACCCCATTGGTTACTATCATAATAAATATGATGCCATTCAGTCTCCTGTTTTCTTCCACAAACAAGTTAAAAAAATGCAGATATACCCTCAAATTACTGAGCTCCGAGACATTCAACAAAAAGACAGTAATAATAAGCAACATCCTACCAACTGAAATGCAAGGAAATACAGTTTCAGCTTCCAGTTTATTAGTTGGGTAGGAAGAGAGGAAGTGCATGAATTCCATGCAGTATCTGGTGATGAAACGTTCTGAAGTATAACACAGTCTTTTCCAAAAAGAAGAACTAGAATACTATCATTTCCGCTCACAGCCTGCAATCATGCAATGAAGCGGGTCATGATCCAACTCATTTTAGCTGCCAGCCTCTCAGCACGGTTCAAGCACGTGCTAGGATGCTGTGCTATTAAATGTAATATATATAGGGGCACCTGGGTGGCTCAGTGGGTTGGGCGTCCAACTTCGGCTCAAGTCATGATCTCATAGTTTGTGAGTTTGAGCCCCACATCGGGCCCTGTGCTGGCAGCTTAGAGCATGGAGTCGGCTTCAGATTCTGTGCCTCTCTCTCTGCCCCTCCCCCACTAGCACTCTGTCTCTCTCTCTCTCTCAAAATAAATAAACATTAACAAAATTTTAAAAACAAATTATATATATTATACACATATATATGTATACATATATATAACATATATGTATAATATGTATACATATATATGTGTGTGTATATATATATATAATATGTGATATAGGCCTGCAGATGAACCTAAAACATTCAACCCATTCTCCAAAGGAGAAAAAATCTCAGCCACCGTGCCTAGTCATTTTCCGCCCCCAAACTGGACTTCTCACCAGCCAGCTGTTTGTCACCCATCGACACCTCATTGCTAACGTATTGTATTATCAATGTACAATTTCTCATACGTGACAGATAATGCAAATGGACTTTGCTTCCACCTAACACACATCTTCCATATGTGCACTCATCTTTCAAGCTAAAAACGCAACTCTGCAGCAGAGAAGAACAATTAAGAAGTAGACAATTTGTCAAAGCCAAGTGTTCTGGGGGTCTTGGGTGATGACTTTGCTCTCTTTAATTCACGGACCTAAAGATGATAACAATATGATAGAATAGCCACAAATATGCATATCGTACCTTGCAATACAGAGTAGGGGTCAGGTTCAGTTTCTCTCTTCAAGGATCAGTTGCCTTCTATCAAGGCAGGGTCTTTAGCCAACAGATAGTAATTCTTCACGTGCCGGGGAATATCACTGATATAGCTAGCCTCAGCAAGAAAAAGATAAAGAAAGCATCCAGAAAGGCCAGTGTAAAAAGGGCTAGACATCCCTGGTATCCCTGACCAGAAACAAGAATGTGTTCCTTACTGTCTGAAGTAATTTCTTAATGAAACTGTTCAGACAGAAGGATTACTCAACTTCTTATATCAAGTTCATATTCAACTCAATGGGCATAAACCCTGATACAGCCAGATGCCCTTTAAGAAAATAAAGTGTGGGGCGCCTGGGTGGCGCAGTCGGTTAAGCGTCCGACTTCAGCCAGGTCACGATCTCGCGGTCCGTGAGTTCGAGACCCGCGTCGGGCTCTGGGCTGATGGCTCGGAGCCTGGAGCCTGTTTCCGATTCTGTGACTCCCTCTCTCTCTGCCCCTCCCCCGTTCATGCTCTGTCTCTCTCTGTCCCAAAAATAAATAAACGTTGAAAGAAAATAAAGTGTTGGGGCACCTGGTTGGCTCAGTCGGTTGAGCATCTGACTCCTGATTTCGGCTCAGGTCAGGATCCCAGGGTCATGGGATGGAGCCCCATGTGGGGCTCTGTGCTGAGCCTGGAGCCTGCTTGAGATTCTCTCTCTCTCTCTCTCTCTCTCTCTCTCTCTCTCTCTCTGTCTCTCTCTCTCTCTCCCTCTCTCTCTCTCTGCCCCTGTCCCCCACCCCCACTCACTCTCCCTCTCTCTCTTTCTAAAATTAAAAAAACAAAAGGAAAAAAAAAGTGTTTAGCCCAAACTCTACCTTGGTTTCTTTCTAGCTCTGCACAAGCAGCTACCTCATCCAGTCTGTACACACGCACGCACGCACACACACACACCCATCATGCTATCATCTACCTACTCAAAAGTCTCCAGGAATTGCAACAAATCCAGAATATAAAAATTGGCTTTTTCCTCAAAAATTTTAGGGACGCTGTATCAGAAAAGAACTACTCAGATGCATTTCTGTTCTCAGAAATCCTCATTTCAAATGAGTGATTGACAATACAAAAACATTTAAAAAGAAGCATCTATCTGCCTCTTTAAATAGTTTCTCATACTTTGTCACATGAATTTTTAAAATAAGAAATAACCAAAGACATTGGCTGCCCTATGAATAAAAGCAAAAGATTGATTTTTCACTCCTTGTCAGGAATAAAAATTATTGTCTTACATATTATTGTTTACGTGCAATCATTACTGAGCATTATTACCCATATAAACACTAGACATAAACCACTGTTTCCAGTTAATAGGGCAAAGGGGAAGAGGCTAAGAATAATCATTCCAACTACAGAGCCAACAACTCCTTTCATGGCAGGACAAGGGTTTGCCATATTTTCAGGAAATACGTGACCCACTTCCAGTGAGCCACTGTAATGGATGGGAAAAAAGGTGAAGGTAAGATGCACCCATATCATTGAATAATTATCTCTCTGCAGGTTTATTCCCCACTGGCTTATACATGCTTTACAAGCAGAAACCACGCTTTATTCTGCTCCTTTTCTTTTCCTCAGGGTTAAGCTCCATACCTGGTTTTATAAATGTTCATTGAATGAGGGAGCGAGTGAACGAGTAAGTAATTTATACATCAGCACAGAACAGAAGGTGGGAAAAATAGCATCAGAAAGAGCACTAATAAATGATCAGATATTTTCATTAGGGATATGGATGAGTTGTAGCAGTAACAATTCTTTCCTGCATGGTAAAGCTGTATTTTACGTTAACATTTTTTTTTTTCATGAATCAGGTCCTTAATATATTGTCCAGTAAATAAATAGAGGCAAGCAACCCCAATTATTCTAGAGAAAAATATGCTTTTAAAATTAACTTTTTGACACCAATTTTCCATTTCTTTTTTTTTTAATTCCTAGGAAGACTCAAAAAATAAAAGTGGCCTTGACAAGACGGGAATGTCGAGGGGCCAAGGGAAACTGTTATGAGTCCGAGTACGGTGTGGCCAGTCTCCTGCCTCAGTTTCCCCAACCTCCATCCTGTGTGTATGAAAGCGTCTGTGTGGGTATGAGGCAGGTCTAGGGCTGAGCTGTGGCCCTCTAAAATAAGTTTTTTATTTTCGAACAATTTTAGATTTACAGAAAAGTTGCAAAGACAGTACGCAGAGTTCGCACATAGCCTTCCCCCAGTGTCCCCTAACATTAACATCTTCTATAACCGCGGCCGTTTGTCCAAACTAAGAAACTAACACTGATACACTACCACTAACAAAAAGCCAGCTATCATCAAATTTTGCCGGTTTTCCACTCATGTCTTTCTTTCTGTTCCAGTTCAGGATACCATACTGCAGGTAGCATATGCTTCTCTAAATCATCTATCGACTTGATTTTGACTAGGAAAAACTGCTTCAGAGATTGATTAAACATCACAGCCCTTCTTCCCGTTTCCTCCGCCTCATGTGTGCCAGACTGGCCGGCGGCCTCCGTCTCTGGTCTCAGCCAGGAAGAGCACTGCAGGTGCTGTCCTGCTTCAACTGCGGGGCACAGCTGTCCACTCCTGTGGGCTAAGAATATTTCAATCAGGTCAGCACACAGTTTCTAAATAAAAGAAACTGAGGTAGAGTAGAGACGATAGCAAAGAAGGTAGCTGGTAATAAAGAGCATCCTGAGTTGGTTTTTCAAAGGGATCACACGTGGATCAAAAGTTCTCAAATACCCTTCAAGAGGCTTTTGTCTGGAAGCTTAGCTTGGTGCAGTGGGTTAGAAAAAAGCCACCCAGGGAGAATGCACGGATGGGATGGGCCTTTGTTGCTGTCAAAACCAAAACGCTAGCAGGGAGGCCGGAGAGGAAGAGCACAGTAGGAAAGAGGACAAAGGCACCAGGGAGCGCCCCATTTCAGCAAAGGGGCCTTTCAAGGTCCATAGGGCATTAACAGCAGAAAATAAGGAGCTCATTTGCAGCTAATTTCCGTGTTCCCAGGCCTTATAAGATAGAGAGCAATATATTTAGGTAGAGGTGGTGAACTTGAACAGTTTGGAAAGTTTGAAAGCAGACATCACGCAGGGACTATTTTTAATGCAAAGAGAACCTAAACTTTTTGCTTGATGATAAAGAAGAGAGGATTCTATTCTAGTCAGAATAGCAGCTTAAGGCCAGTCACGATACCTTACCTGGCATCCTCAGCTCTGCCTGGTTTGAGGGGTCTGCACTGCAAAGGAAAGTGAAGATCCTGAGGGGAGCATGTGGAGGGTTGCAGATCATGGCAGATCATGGCAAAAAAAAAAAAAAAAAAAAAAAAAAAAAAGGATCAACTAATCTGGAGACAGAGAGCCAAGGGAAGATTTTAAAACAAATGCTTTAAGAATCGGAATGGCTCAAACTCAAGGGCTGAAGAAAAGCAATTTTGCAGTAAGAGCTGGGTGGAAGAAACCATGCCTCTTTGCAGCCTCAGAGATTTAAGTCAGACAGAAACATTTTTGGACCAAGACAGTAAGAGTTTTGAGGTGCAGGACTAGTGTTCTGACCCAGGTTATAAAATCTGATGCCCTATTTTCTCAAGTTCCCTCATACTTCTGAGAGTTTACTTAAATAAGACGGGGTTTTAAATATTTCCCCATTTTCTTTAAGTAAGTAAAAATCAAAAGTGGCAACATACAGCGTTTTGTTAAGTATAAGATTTTTTTTTTTTTAAGGCAACAGGTATTATGTTTAAGAAAATAATAGCTGAATATATTTAGGAAGAAAGAAAACTTTCAGTTTTTACTCTTAATTATTCCTCGGTCTTTTTTTTTTTTTTTTCCAAAGGTTTTCAGGTCTCTTACTGTGATTACCTTCTCTTACCTCCTTTTCATAGCACAGAAAGCCCTCTTCTACATGATTTCTTGATATAACCCTTCTCTATTTGTTATAGAGAAAAACAATTAGAGTGGACATCCCTGTCGTGTTCCTGATCTCAGGGAAAAAGCTCTCAGTTTTTCCCCATTGAGGATGATGTTAGCTGTGGGCTTTTCATAAATGGCTTTTATGATCTTTAAGTATGTTCCTTCTATCCCGACTTTCTCGAGGGTTTTTATTAAGAAATGTTGGGGCGCCTGGGTGGCACAGTCGGTTAAACGTCCGACTTCAGCCAGGTCACGATCTCGCGGTCCGTGAGTTCGAGCCCCGCGTCAGGCTCTGGGCTGATGGCTCAGAGCCTGGAGCCCGTTTCCAATTCTGTGTCTCCCTCTCTCCCTGCCCCTCCCCCGTTCATGCTCTGTCTCTCTCTGTCCCAAAAATAAATAAACGTTGAAAAAAAAATTTTTTTTAAAAAGAAATGTTGCTGAATTTTGTCAAAGGCCATTTCTGCATCGATTGACAGGATCATATGGTTCTTCTCTTTTTTTTTGTTAATGTGATGTGTCACATTGATTGATTTGCGAATGTTGAACCAGCCCTGCATCCCAGGAATGAATCCCACTTGATCATGGTGAATAATTCTTTTTATATGCTGTTGAATTCGATTTGCTAGTATCTTATTGAGAATTTTTGCATCCATATTCATCAGGGATATTGGCCTGTAGTTCTCTTTTTTTACTGGGTCTCTGTCCGGTTTAGGAATCAAAGTAATACTGGCTTCATAGAATGAGTCTGGAAGTTTTCCTTCCCTTTCTGTTTTTTGGAATAGCTTGAGAAGGATAGGTATTATCTCGGCTTTAAACGTCTGGTAGAACTCCCCTGGGAAGCCATCTGGTCCTGGACTCTTATTTGTTGGGAGATTTTTGATGACTGATTCAATTTCTTCGCTGGTTATGGGTCTGTTCAAGCTTTCTATTTCCTCCTTATTGAGTATTGGAAGAGTGTGGGTGTTTAGGAATTTGTCCATTTCTTCCAGGTTGTCCAATTTGTTGGCATATAATTTTTCATAGTATTCCCTGATAATTGTTTGTATCTCTGAGGGATTGGTTGTAATAATTCCATTTTAATTCATGATTTTATCTATTTGGGTCATCTCCCTTTTCTTTTTGAGAAGCCTGGCTAGAGGTTTATCAATTTTGTTTATTTTTTTCAAAAAACCAACTCTTGGTTTCGTTGATCTGCTCTACAGTTTTTTTAGATTCTATATTGTTTATTTCTGCTCTGATCTTTATTATTTCTCTTTTTCTGCTGGATTTAGGCTGTCTTTGCTGTTCTGCTTCTATTTCCTTTAGGTGTGCTGTTAGATTTTGTACTTGGGATTTTTCTTGTTTCTTGAGATAGGCCTGGA
The DNA here is from genome assembly GCF_018350175.1 of Felis catus. Taxonomy (NCBI): domain Eukaryota; kingdom Metazoa; phylum Chordata; class Mammalia; order Carnivora; family Felidae; genus Felis; species Felis catus. The sequence continues at coordinate 142,386,127 of NC_058375.1, forward strand.
TTGCAATGTATTTTCCTCTCAGGACTGCCTTCGCTGCATCCCAAAGTGTTTGGATTGTTGTATTTTCATTTTCATTTGTTTCCATATATTTTTTAATTTCTTCTCTAATTGCCTGGTTGACCCATTCATTCTTTAGTAGGGTGTTCTTTAACCTCTATGCTTTTGGAGGTTTTCCAGACTTTTTCTTGTGGTTGATTTCAAGCTTCATAGCATTGTGGTCTGAAAGTATGAATGGTATAATTTCAATTCTTGTATACTTATGAAGGGCTGTTTTGTGACACAATATGTGATCTATCTTGGAGAATGTTTCATACGCACTTGAGAAAAAAGTATATTCTGTTGCTTTGGGATGCAGAGTTCTAAATATATCTGTCAAGTCCATCTGATCCAATGTATCATTCAGGGCCCTTGTGTCTTTATTGACCGTGTGTCTAGATGATCTATCCATTTCTGTAAGTGGAGTGTTAAAGTCCCCTGCAATTACCACATTCTTATCAATAAGGTTGCTTATGTTTGTAATTGTTTTATATATTTGGGGGCTCCTGTATTTGGCGCATAGACATTTATAATTGTTAGCTCTTCCTGATGGATAGACCCTGTGATTATTATATAATGCCCTTCTTCATCTCTTGTTACAGCCTTTAATTTAAAGTCTAGTTTGTCTGATATAAGTATGGCTACTCCAGCTTTCTTTTGACTTCCAGTGGCATGATAAATAGTTCTCCATCCCCTCACTCTCAATCTGAAGGTATCTTCAGGTCTAAAATGAGTCTCTTGTAGACAGCAAATAGATGGGTCTTGTTTTTTTATCCATTCTGATACCCTATGTCTTTTGGTTGGCGCATTTAATCCATTTACATTCAGTGTTATTATAGAAAGATATGGGTTTAGAGTCATTGTGATGTCCGTAGGTTTCATGCTTGTAGCGATGTCTCTGGTACTTTGTCTCACAGGATCCCCCTTAGGATCTCTTGTAGGGCTGGTTTAGTGGTGACAAATTCCTTCAGTTTTTGTTTGTTTGGGAAGACCTTTATCTCTCCTTCTATTCTAAATGACAGACTTGCTGGATAAAGGATTCTCGGCTACATATTTTTTCTGTTCATCACATTGAAGATCTCCTGTCTTTCCTTTCTAGCCTGCCACGTTTCGGTAGAGAGATCGGTCATGAGTCTTTTAGGTCTCCCTTTATATGTTAGAGAACGTTTATCTCTAGCTGCTTTCAGAATTTTCTCTTTATCCTTGTATTTTGCCAGTTTCACTATGATATGTCGTGCAGAAGATCGATTCAAGTTACGTCTGAAGGGAGTTCTCTGTGCCTCTTGGATTTCAATGCCTTTTTCCTTCCCCAGATCCAGGAAGTTCTCAGCTATTATTTCTTCAAGTACCCCTTCAGCACCTTTCCCTCTCTCTTCCTCCTCCAGAATACCAATTATGCGTATATTATTTCTCTTTAGTGCATCACTTAGTTCTCTAATTTTCCCCTCATACTCCTGGATTTTTTATCTTTTTCTCAGCTTCTTCTTTTTCATAATTTTATCTTCTAGTTCACCTATTCTCTCCTCTGCCTCTTCAATCCGAGCCATAGTTGTCTCCGTTTTATTTTGCAGTTCATTGATAGCATTTTTTAGCTCCTCTTAGCTGTTCCTCAGTCCTTTGATCTCTGTAGCAAGAGATTCTCTGCTGTCCTTTATACTGTTTTCAAGCCCAGCGATTAATTTTATGACTATGATTCTAAATTCACTTTCTGTTATATTGTTTAAATCATTTTTGATCAGTTCGTTAGCTGTTGTTATTTCCTGGACGTTTTTCTAAGGGGAATTCTTCCGTTTTGTCATTTTGGATAGTCCCTGGAGTGGTGCAGGACTGCGGGGCACTTCCCCTGTGCTGTCTTGAATAACTTGCATTGGTGGGCAGGGCCGAAGTCAGACCTGATGTCTGCCCCCAGCCCACCGCTGGGGCCACAGTCAGACTGGTGTGTGCCTTCTCTTCCCCTCTCCTAGGGGCGGGATTCACTGTGGGGTGGCGAGGCCCGTCTGGGCTACTTGCACACTACCAGGCTTGTGGTGCTGGGGATCTGGCGTATTAGCTGGGGTGGATCGGCAAGGTGCACGGGGGGGGGGGGGGGGGGCGGGAGGGGCAGGCTCAGCTTGCTTTTCCTTTGGAGATCCGCTTTGGGAGGGGCCCTGTGGCACCAGGAGGGATTCAGACCCACCGGAGGGGTGGATCCGCAGAAGCACAGCGTTGGGTGTTTGTGCGGTGCAAGCAAGTTCCCTGGCAGGAACTGGTTCCCTTTGGGATTTTGGCTGGGGGATGGGCGAGGGAGATAGCCTTTGTTCACGGCCAAGCTGAGCTCTGTCATTGTGGCTCAACAACTCTCCCTCCTGTTGTCCTCCAGCCCTCCCATTCTCCGAGCAGAGCTGTTAGCTTATAACCTTCCAGATGTCAAGTCCCGCTTGCTGTCAGAACACACTCCGTCCGGCCCCTCCGCTTTTGCCAGCCAGACTCGGGGTGCTCTGCTTGGCCGGAGGGCCGCCCCTCCGCCCCGGCTCCCTCCCGCCAGTCCGTGGAGCGCGCACCGCCTCTCCGCCCTTCCTACCCTCTTCCGTTGGCCTCTCATCTGCACTTGGCTCCGGAGACTCTGTTCTGCTAATCCTCTGGCGGTTTTCTGGGTTATTTAGGCAGGTGTAGGTGGAATCTAAGTGATCAGCAGGACGCGCGGTGAGCCCAGCGTCCTCCTACGCCGCCATCTTCCCAAGATCCCCCAACAATTAGAAATACATGAGAGATCAAGAAAGATGTAAATTGAACCAGTTTACTCTATATTTATATGAACACTTAGAAGAATAAAAAGTGATTAAAGCATAGCATTATTCACGCCTGTTTTATTTTATTTTACTTTTAAGTTTATTTATTTATTTTGAGAGAGAAAGTGTATGTGCGTGGACACATGTGCGCACGTATGGGGGAGGGGTGGAGAGACAGGGAGACAGAGAATCCCAAGCAGTCTCTGCACTGTCAGCTCAGTGCTCGATGCGGGGCTGGATCTCACAAACTGTGAGATCATGACCTGAGCTGAAATCAAGAGTCAGATGCTTAACCGACAGAGCCACTCAGGTGCCGCCATGCCTATCTTAAAAGCTTTCCATTGAAAAAGACATATTATGGAATAAAACATGAGAATTTATCACTAGTTTTAAAATAGTCAACTAAAAACATCTTCCATCTTATCTGGATTATAAATTGTTGAAGGTAATGAGTTGTGCATATTTATATTTATCTCAGAAACATGCAATACTTAATGATTGCTCATATTTAACAAAGAAAGCAAAATATTGACCTGCATACAACTTGCCTGCAGAACCTCAAGGAAACAGCAGATTTCCATTCTGGTGCAAGGTCAAGCTTCTTAAACTATGGGCTTAGAACAGTGGTTCCCAATGAGGGGGGGGGGTAGTTTTGCACCCCCCAGTGGACATTTAGTGATGTCCAGAGATCACTGTGATTGTCACACTTGGAGGGGAAGGGGTTGCTACTGACATCTAGTAGGTAGAGGCCAGGGATGCTGCAAACATGTTAGGATGCCAGGAATAGGCTCCCACAACAAAGAATTATCTGGTCCAAGATGTCAATAGTGCAGAGGTTCAGAAACTGGCTTACACCATGGAAAACAGTATGCGTATTTCTCAAAAAAGTAAAAAACAGAACTACTGTATCATCCAGCAATCCCACTTCTGAGTATATACAAAATAACTGAAATTAGGATCTCAAAGACACACCAGCATTCCCACACTCACTGCAGCACTACTCCTAATAGTCAAGATGGAAACGACCCAAGTGTCCATCAAAAGATGATTGGATAAGGAAAATGTGGTGTATACATGCAGTGGAACATTATTGATCCTTATAAAAGAAGGAAATCCTGCAATTTTAACAACATGGATAAACATGGAGATGAAATAAGTGAAATACACCAGTTACAGAAGGGCAAACACTGCCTGATTCCACTTATATGAGGTACCTAAAATAGTTAAACTCATAGACAAGAATGGAGGTTGCAGGGGTGGGGTGGAGAGGGGGAAATGGGCATGGTTCAGTACATATAAAGTCTCCATTTATATTAAGTGAGATGAGTAAGTTACAGAGATCTGCTATATTATGTAGTGCCTATAGCTAATAGGAATACTGGCTATAAACTCACAAAGGGACACTGGGAAGCTTTTGGAAGTGATAGATATGTCTACTGCCTTGATTGTGGTGACTGTTTCATGGGTATATGTTTATATCCAAGTCTATCAAACCATACACATTTTTTTTAAAGAAACTCTGGCTTAGAATCATCAGCTTTGCCCTTAATGATCAGTTTATTTTTTCAAAATTAAGTGGACATATTTAGAAACATGTTTGTGTTTTTCTGATTAACAGGGAAACTATTTACCAGCAACCAACTATAGCTTGACCTTTCAATAAACATCTCAATAAGAAGATAAGTAGGATGTAAGGCAACTAGTAACAAAGTTTGCCAATATTTATAAAGCTGGAGTTGTGATCACACACACCTTGCATATCCAGAAGAGCATGTAGGTATCTCCTGGGAAAGAACTGAAACCATCACAGATGAAAAGACAACTGCCAGCTTGGAAGACTTTGGGAAGACCCAGCAGATCCCGTGTGACTGGATCTCAGTGGAGTCCCTATATATGACACCTGCTGCTGGAGTAGAAGGAATGTAACGATAAAACAATCGCCTGGAAGGACTCTGAGGTGAATTTGGGTCTAGTAATGTGCTGGTAATGGGTTGAATAAAGAGGAACTGCCACATAGAGCTTAGGACTATGTGCCATAGAGAGCTCAGGGCCCTGCAGAACACAGAGTAAGTGTTCAAAAGTATATTAGCTATAATGAGGATAATGAAAACGATTGTCATTGTTATTATGAATACCAAACGAGTCTTTCCAAAATGAGCGCCATTGTTTACCCTCAAACTTCTCCCTTCCATATGCTTTGTCTGTGACAACTAGAAGGGCATTAAAGAGAAAGCTAGCTGGAAACCTCAATACACTGACCAAAAGAGATCTTTTGTCTTGACTCCTCCTCTCAATGTGGCAGAAACAAACATTTTGAAACAAAAGTGGAAAGGGCTGGGGGGGAAAGGATGCTACCAATTTTCACAGTAAGAACATACAACAGCTACCCTCAACCATATGTACTGGTTTGTCCCCTTCCAAAATATGTGGTTTGCCATCGTGGAGGCACACCATGTTTTCCATTTGCCACAAAAGCGTGCGTTTATTTTTTTTTAACACAGCATTTATTCAGCATTGACTAAAGTCTGTTAGTTCATTCATTCCATCAACAAGTATGTGTTAAGCACTCACCTACAGGCAGGGTACTATAGGAGTTGCAAAGATCTGTAGACTGTCTTTCCTCTCAAATTGTTCACAATCAGGCAAAGAGAATGGCAAACTATACCAAGAGACAAATATGGATGACTCCAGAGACTCATTTTCTTTCTGTCCATTTGGCTAGTTGTGCAGAAAGCTGGCTCAGCTCAACAGAAAATAAGCTGATACCAACCACTGGGCTCCAGAGGCTTTCCTCTTCTAATAAGGTCACTTCCCTGACCAGGGAGCTTCCACTGTTATACAATCACATCAATGTACCCTGGCCACAGGCCCTATAAATACAGAGAACGTTATCTACCAAAGCTGTGGCTACAGTGCGTGCAGATATTCACACCTGGATTAAGCTATGGGAGGAAAGTTCAAAGGACTGCATGCATTCTACTGTGTCTGCTAATTATTTATTCTCTAAATAAAACCCATGTTATATCTGCACTGTGTAGCATTAGCATTCCTGCAAGTGACTCCTTGCATATGACACAGAATTGGCAATGGCAGCATGTCCAGAGATGCAAATACCATGTTAACTACATCTATAGTTTACCATCCCAACTTTGTATAGATTTATGACATTTAAAATTTTTCTTTTTGCACAAAATAGATTCAAATTATTATTGACTGAAGAGTTTCCTAAAATCAAAAGGCATATAAGAGAGTTGAGTGAATCCTGTTCTCTAAAGTTCTGTAACACATGGAAGGTGTGCTTTAGATTGGAGCCGACTGTAGAGTCAAGTTCTCTTGAGGGGTGAGCCTAGAATCTTGACCAGGGTAGCCTCAGGAAGTATGGTTCAAAGGAGAGATCATGTTCAACTGTGGGTTGATCTGGGGCCATACTAAGGTAAGCCTTCTGTGAATTCTGCTTAGCAACTGAGGGTCTGCCAATGGGGGTGGTCTGGAATGCATGAGGAATCTCAGGACAAACCTGATTTGCAAATACAGACAGGCTTACATCTATCATTACAGCCATCATCGGCCATGCCCTCACCTTTGAAGAGAGACTATTGAGGCAAATGAGGTGCCTTGGTTGCAAAGTGTAAGAAGGCATTCACTGTCAAAATGGTGCCAGTGCCAACTCAGCATATGCATGATCCTGAGAGTGAGTGCCTCCTTACAGTTGTGCCCTGGGCACCTCTGCCTTGAGGAGGCACCACCCCCAGGATCATGCAAGTATAGGTTGGCATGTGCACATTTCAGAGAGTAAGCACTTCCTTAAATTTTGTACCCTAGGCTCCTCACTTGCCTCACTGCTCACCCCTTCCCTTCTTCCTCTTTCCCGTTTGGTGCCCCCTTAATTTGTACATTAGTCCTCCATGAACATTTTGAAGAACTAGGATCTAGCAATGTCTAAAGGAAACATCAAGACCAGACCCACCATAATAACACATCTTAACTTTGAAAAAAAACTACCCAGACTGAACTCTTCCCTCATGGAAAACCAGAATATACCTTGAAAAGTTCAGATAAAACAGGACTGAATTCCTGACTCATTTTTCTTCCTGCCAAGATGAACACTCAAAAATCCAGCTTCAAAGCCATTTTGCAATGCTTGTGGTTTCCAAATTGAATGCCTTGTAATTAGCTCCTCCTATATGTTTGGTAATCCTATTACAGCAATTCATTAAGCATCACACCAATTTAGGCATTATTAGGTGTCAGAATGTGTCTTTCTTTTGTGAATATTAATTAATAGAATAGTTGTGGAAAGATTTCATGTTATATTTCTTTCTTTCTTTCTTTTTTTTTTTTTTTTTACTTTATCAGTCCAGAGTCTTTATAGTACCCTCAGACCTATACCAGTCCAATGTAACTTATAATTTGGTTCTTTATTTACCAAAGAAGAATTTCCATCTAAACATGAAACTGTATTTTATGAAAATGATACAACTGACAAGCGAAACAATGCTAAGTAGCTAGTTACGATCAGTCTTCAAGATTTTGACAACTGGCCTTAGAATCCTTAGCCTTTGTCACTTAAACTCATTTGATTGGTTTAGGTAGTTTGAAAGAGCTTCACAAACATTGCTCTTTGGAAACAAGTCACAGTTTCACCATCAAAGGATGATGTTTGTTGCAAATGCCAATCTAACTATCATATGGTGAATCTTGGTTTAAAACAGCATAAATGAGAGTGGGTGAGCCACATGGATCTTGTCATGTCTCATTTACACATTCTTCATCCAGGAGTGTATTCATTTCCTATTCTTGCTGTAACGAATGACCACAAACTCCGTGCTTAAGCCAACACAAATTTATTATTTTATAGTTCTAGAGGTCAGAATTACAGAATGTGTCTTACTGGCCTCAAATGAAGGTATTGGCAGGGGTACATTCCTGCTGGAGACCATAAGGGAGAATTCATTGCAGAGGGTGAGGGGGGAATACGATTCCTTGTCTTTTCTAGCTTCTAAAGGCTGCCCATATTCTAAGCAAGTAATGTGTGGTTGAGCCCTTCAGGTGCTGCCAACTCTCTGATTCTTTCTCTTCTGCCCCTCTCTTCCATTTATAAGGACCCTAGTTATTACAGTGAGTCTACTGGGATAATCCAGGATAATCTCTTCATCTCAAAGTTAGCTGATAAACTACCTTAATTCTCCTTTGCCATGTACCCTAACATATTCACAGCTTCTGGGGATAAGTATGTGGACATCTTTGGGATCCACAAGGAGTTTATATAAAATCTGCCCTGTGTGAGGCAAGGGTTTTTAAGACTCATGACATTTCTTTTTTTTTTTTTTTTAATTTTTTTTTCAACGTTTATTTATTTTTGGGACAGAGAGAGACAGAGCATGAACGGGGGAGGGGCAGAGAGAGAGGGAGACACAGAATCGGAAACAGGCTCCAGGCTCCGAGCCATCAGCCCAAAGCCTGACGCGGGGCTCGAACTCACGGACCGCGAGATCGTGACCTGGCTGAAGTCGGACGCTTAACCGACTGCGCCACCCAGGCGCCCCAAGACTCATGACATTTCAAGTGTTGGATCTTTGGCATATACAGTCTGGAGTTTTCTGACAATCAGAACTTTCACAAAAAAAAATTTTTACAAGGCAGTTGTAAATCACACAGGCTATTTTCCTATCATCATTTTGAAACCTTTTGAACTTCACAAGACAGTTTCATAAAGATTTGAGTTGATTCTTAAGGACCAGGTCTAGTCAATACCCAAGATGTGTAGATTTTGCTTACTGTGAAATAACTGCACATTGGAATTTATCCACATTTCTATTTGTGAACCTATGAGGATTGTCAGACTGTGTAAAGGAATGGTGCTTGCTCCCTAACCCACTCTGCAATGACGGGGCCCCTAAAGAAACAGCAACCTGGGCTTCTTAAGTACCTGTCTGAATGTCTGTGAGACAACAGCCAGGACCATGGTGAGATGGAGAGCCTGAAAGTATTGCAAGTAATTTTTTTAAAATAATAATTATTCTCAACAAAATATACTGCAGGTCATAGGTGGCCCCCAGCCACCCCTGCTAGAGGCTGCTTCCATTCTGAGCATGGCTCCAATTCCCACAGTTCCAGAGGATTCATTATGGCTACTCTGCTATAAGAACTTCACTCTACTTTGCCCTCCCAATTCCTTCCCATCCTTAAAGAGTCTGACATCTCATCTTGCTCTTCTACACAGGCACTAGATCTCTCACGAGTTAGCTTGATTTTTGCTGCATTGCTGACCAGACTCTGAACTTCTCCTGTGCTCTGCCCCGGTGCTGGCATCAAGACTATGATCCCATGTGGCCCCAGGCTTGCGGACTGCTAGAGCCGTTCATGTGGCCTTTCTGTAGGAGCCACTATGTGAGAGGGAGCCTCACTAGAGGCCAACGGATGGCCTCTAGCTGATACACCATTTTTCAAGTGCAAAATATTTATATTTGGCTAAATAATCTCAGATTGGCCTACAGAAACGGGTCAGACAATGTAATCACATTAATAAAGCAGAAGCAACAGCACAGGACTGAGACAGGAAACTTGGATTCTATTCCCAGTGCTCTTCAGATCAGTGGAGTAACTCTAGGAAAGTTCCTCATCCCCAAATTGGCCTCAGTTTTCTTATACGTAATATGAAGAGGATGGGGAGATTACTTCCTGCCTCAATACACCCCAGTATTCGTAAAGCGAGATGGGAGCAAGTGATAATATAACACTGAACTCAGGCAGTCTAATTCCAAAATTTCTAATAGTTTTCTATGAGTTTCCACTTCATCTCCACTCAGGAGTGCTGGTTTTTAGATATAAATCTCTGATATATTTATATTTATATTTGTTTCATATACACACACTTACACTTAAAACTATATTATATATATATATATGTGTGTGTGTGTGTGTGTGTGTGTGTGTGTGTATGTATGTATGTGTGTATGTGTGTGTAAAATCTATTCTAAAATCTCCTAAAGTACAAACATACATACATTTCCCACAGAGAAAAGTTGTAACATGGAGGTAAATTACATATAAGGTAGAAATCCTAAGAAGCTTTAACGATCTCTGAATCAATAAGAGAAGTTCTGGAATATAGCTACTTTAGGAGGTTTCAGAATAGATCCCACTTTGTCAAACATTTCAGACAGGCATTTTTCCAACCTAGGGTGTTTACAATACTTATGACATCCATTTTTCACCCTTTAGAATTCCAAGCCCTAGAACACAGCTGATTGTATCACTTTTTAAGGAATCTCAGACAATGCCTCAAGATTGAAACTTCCTGACTAATTTACACAAAGCTGATCATTCCTTCTTTGCATTGTACTATTGTCGTCTGTAATCCTACCACTACTATTATGGTGCATATCACATTGCATTGTACCTGTTTACTCCTCTGCCTCTTCCACTTGTCTGTGATCTCTCTAAGGATGTTCACTGGAGTTTATTCATCTTTGTATCCCCAGCACCCAGTGGAGTGCCTGGCACATAAAAGCCATTCAACAGTATTGATTGAACAAATGACTAAGTTAATTGCTAAGAAAGTTTACCTGCACTCTAAGCTACTTGAGGCATTTCTATTATTTTCTGATTAAATATCAGAGAATGAACAGTACAACGATGTGGCTTTTAGCTAAAACATTCTATGTATTTAGTAGTCACATGACAAAAATAACATAATAATTTGGGGATCTAGGTCATGATTTTATTTGAACATCTGAAGCAATTTCTGAGCATCCTTTAAAAGTGAGCTCCTGGGGGTGTCTGGGTGGCTCAGTCAGTTGAGCATCCAACTCTTGATTTCAGCTCAGGTCATGATCTCACAGTTTGTGGTATGGAGACCTGTATCAGGCTCCGTGCTGACAACACAAAGCCTACTTGGATTCTCTCTTTCCCTCTTTCTGCCCCTCCCCCACTCATGTTCACAGGTGCTTTCTCTCTCTCTCTCTCTAAACAAATAAATAAATACACATTAAAAAAAATGAGCTCCTGAAGTTGAGGTACCCACTTCATGTCAACCTTCATGCCAAACCTGTAGAGCTACATTTAAAATTCCATCAGGTTCATGATGTTGCTGCTGAATGAATTCCATAAGTCACTCATGGGAAAATATCCATCATTTTGGAACTGTGTACATTATGAATACCTGAAACTTAGATGAGCTTTGAATACAGTTAGGGAACTATGCATATTTCTTCTGAATTCAAAGGAGCAGAGTGAATGGGATGCTTGTAGGATTTGTGAACTTCAAACTTTAAGGACAGAAAAAAGGAATGGGGGGAGGGTGAAGATACCAAGTATTCCAGGGAAAGGCCTCGGAAGATTGTGTCAGGGTAGCAACAGTGAGGCAGTGGAAAATGGCAACACCCAGGACATACTTTGAAGTTAGAAGTGACAAGAGTTCCTGATAGACTGCTTTGTGAGAGGAAGAAGAGCTCAACCTGATTTCAGAGTGTTTGACCAAAACAACTAAAAGAACTGAGCTACCGATTGCCAAGATAAGAAAGACTGCAAGAAAAGCAGGTTTGGGGAGAACACTGGAACCCAGATTTGGACACAATGAATTGTTTGCCTCCTAGGCAACCAGGTGGAAATATTGAGTAGGCAGCTGGATATACGAGTCTGGACTTCAGTGGACAGATCAGGGTTGGAGTTATCATTATTGGATGGGAACATTAGAATAAAATGAGTATTTATTATTATTTTTTTTAATGTTTATTTATTTTTGAGACAGAGAGAGACAGAGCATGAACAGGGGAGGGTCAGAGAGAGAGGGAGACACAGAATCTGAAGCAGGCTCCAGGCTCCGAGCTGTCAGCACAGAGCCTGACGCGGGGCTCGAACTCACAGAACGTGAGATCATGACCTGAGCCGAAGTGGGACGCTTAACCGACTGAGCCACCCAGGCACCCCTAAAATGAGTATTTAAAGCTCACAGCTGGATGAGATGAACAAGAGAATGCATAAAGATAGAAATAAAAGATATCTAAGGATTCAGTCCTGGGTCGCTCCAAGATTGAGCACGCAGATGATGAACCAGTAAAGAGATCTGAGTACTAGTGGCTAGAAAGGTAGGAAGAAAACCAAGGGAGTATATATATATAGATAGATAGATACATATAGATATAGATATAGATATATAGATATGGATATGGATATAGATATAGATATAGATATAGATATAGATATAGATATATAGATATAGATATATCTTTGAAGTCAAGTGAAGACAAGCATATCAAGAAGAGAGAATGATTAGTTGTCTCAAATACTGCAGATAGGGCAAGGAAGATCATTGGCTATAACAATATGGAAGTCACTGGTGACCTTGATAAAAACAGTTTCAGTCAATTTGGGGGCAAAAGCCTGACTGGAGTGGACTCAGCAGAGAAAAGGGAAAGAGAAGAAGAAAGCAGAGACTACAACAACTCTCAAAGGGATTTTTGCTATCTAAAGCAGGGTCTCTTAGATTAAGGTGACCAAAGAATCTATGGATAGTATTCAGAAAATTCATGAATTTAGATGGGGAAGGGATTGCATCTTTATTTCCACTATTCTCATTTTCTTCAATTATTAATGTAAAATCAGCAGTGTCTGTTTCTTTGTCCCTACATCTAGAATTCATGGATATTTTCATATCATATTACAGTTGTTACAGATATCTCAAAACATCATGATCATCACTATTTCAAATGTACAGTAATTATTAAACCATCGCTAGATCTCATGAGACTATGCTCTTCTGCTCTAAGTGTTCATACCAACATGGCTGGCCAACTCTTAGCAAATGTGCCCAGAAGTTCAGCCACCTGAGTAGTGAAGGGACATTTTCTCACAGTGGTGACCCAGGCAACTTTGTTGCTTTTCAGTTTTCCTTTTCTATCCATAATTGCTTGTTGGCCAATTCATGGAAGGAGATGAATGATTTGCATTGTTTAAAAGTAATAACATTTGACAGATCAAATAATAATTTTTAACTCTGGTAAGATAGAGTTTTGTAACAGAGGTACAAGGTGCAAGAGCTATGATTGAAGAGAATCTCTGTAGCAAGATGTCTTTAAAAAACAAATTTTAACTTTAGCTTGCCTGTATTTGAGATGTATTATCTAATTCATTAATAAGAATAATATGTTACCACTTCACAATAGCTGAAAGTTATTTTGATAACTATATTCCAATATAATTTGTTTCTTTTGCAATCCTATGTTTTATTTTAAGCATTTAAAAACATTATTCTGAGGAGTCCATGGTCCTTAGCAGGGCATTAAACATATTCATAACCAAAAAGTGAAGAATGCCTGCTGAAAACGGAAGGGAGAAATGATAATGCGAGGAGGAGGAAGCATCAAGAGCATGTTCTAACATGGAGACATACAAAGATATCTGCACTGAGGACGAGAATGATTCAATAGAGAGAGACAAAGAGATGATGTAGGAATAGGGGGAATTGCTAGAGCAATGCTCCTGAGTAGGCAAGAAGAGATGGACCTAATGCACAAATGGAGGGGTTGGCTTAAGACGCAACCATGGAGCATTTGTGCAGTTACAGAAGACAAGGCAGAGAACATGGGTGAATAGCAGGTACGTAGGAAGAGATGATGACAAACTCCTATGGGAGTTCTCCTCTGATTGCTCCTATCATTGCATTACAATGAGAACAGAAGTCATCAACTGAGAGTGGGGGAGGGAAGGAGGTGCTTGAGGTTTGAGGAAAGAGCAGAAGGTATAAATGAAATGGTCGTCCAGAAGAGTAGGAGAGTGAATGGACTAGTAAAATGCAGGGTGACTGGTGACTAGTACTGGGGACCCGCCTGAGGGTAATGATGACAAATTGCATGTGAGTCATCACAATTGCGTGCTTTACTCCAGTTTCATCTAGCTGCAGCGATGCAGGTGCTGAGTAGGTGGAGAGTTGGATGTACCAGGGTTGTGCAAGTGAAGACAAAGCGAGAGAATGCCAAGAATGTGGAGAGTGGCCAACGGCTAGAAAATAAAGAGCTCTGATACAGAAGAAGTGAATGTGACCAATCAGACTCATTTTCTCTTTCTACCTTTCCTGTCTTCTTCCTGTCTCCTGCTTTTCTGGGAGGCAAACATGAGAGAAAGGAAAATTATCAGACAAGTGACCTAGGGAACAGAAGCTGAAATACTGTCTAGTGGAGAGGCACAGAGCAGGCTGTGAGTAAGCACAAGTCTTTTTTTTTTTTTAAGTTTATTTATTTATTTAAGTCATCTCTACATCCAACAGGGGACTTGAACCCATGACCTCAAGATCAAAGGTTACACATTCTTCCAACTGAGCCAGCCAGGTGCCCCAGGTAAGCACAAATCTTAAGTCAGAAATCAAAGTTGAGTAAGAGGTAACAGAAAAAGAAGACTTGGTCAGGTGAATGGTTGAGCATGGAGTCAAGATCTACCAGCTCCTGCTGTTCAGGACACAACTTGCTCAAAACTGGTCCCTGGAGCTGCTTTAGAACCTGAGTACATCACAGGTGTCATCCAGGGCTACCTGGATGAGAGGGTATACAAGCAAATTGGAGCCACTTATTACCTGATTTTTTAAAATACCTTTTTACTACTGAATGACTTTCAACTTACAAATGGGAGCATTAGACTTCCTCGATGCCCACTTTTGCATCACTTTCTATTTTGTGTGCTAAACTGTACATATCTAAGTGTAAGTATCTGAATAACTATAACATAACAGAACCAAAACCAAGCCTCGCTTATTCCCATGTCTCTTAGGACATCCTATTATGCTTGGGAGGCAGTCCACAAATGCATAGGTATGATGACACTTAAGGGATTACACCCTGATTATGTCTCATCTATTTCTGCCTCCTTGAGAAACTGAGTTGCGTAAGTGGTCAGCCAGGTAGTTGAAAAATCAAGTGTGGATTTGCAATCCCTGCACTTTATTTGGCAATACTGATATACCTTGGAGATATCACAGGGCTTGTTTCCAGACCACCACAATAGAGTATCACAATAAGGCAAGTCAAATGAATTTTTTGATTTCCTAGTGCATGTAAAAGTTATTTTACACTATACTTTAGTCTATTAAGTGTGCAATAGAATTATGTCTAAAAATTACAATGTATACACCTTAATTTAAAAATACCTTATTGCTAAAAAATGCTAACCATCATCTGAGCTTTCTGAGTGTTGTAACCTTTTTGCTGGTAGAGGGTCTTTGCCTTGACGTTGATGGCTGCTGACTCATCAGGGTGGTGGTGGCTGAAGGCTGGGGTGGCTGTGGCATTTCTTAAAATAAAACAATGAAGTCTGCCACATCAACTGACTCTTCCTGTCACAAATGATTTCTCTGTAGCATGTGATGCTGTTTGATAGCAGTTTACCCACCACAGAACTTCTTTTCAAAACTAGAGTCAGTCCTCTCAAACCCTACTGCTGCTTTATCAGCTAAGTTTATAGAATATTCTAAACCTTTTATCATTTCAACAGTCTTCACAGCACCTTCACCAGTAATTTCCATCTCAACGACTTCTTTTCTCATACATAAGAAATAACTCTTCACCTGCTAAAGTTTTATATGAGATTACAACAATTCAGTCATATCTTCAGGCTTCACTTCTAATTCTAGTTTTCTTGCTGTTTCCACCACCTCTGCAGTTATTGCCTCCACTGAAGTCAAAGTCATCCATGAGAGCTGGAATCAACTTCTTCCAAACACCCATTCATGTTGATATCATGAACCATCTATTGCAGACTATGAGTCTGGAGTTCTCTCTTATCCAACAAGACAGCAGACACAGAATTGAATACAAGAGAGGCTAATGTCTGGGAGGAGACAAGAGACCCAAACAGGGGTTTCATCTCCATATTTATTGAGAACTCAAGATCTTACACACGTGGTGAATATAAAGAAAACAATCAGACAGGAGTCATTAATTTGTGTGTATAAGAAGCAAAGGGTCTGGGGGGCAAGTGGAGTTTGTGATCAAGGTACATTGGTGCCAGATGGAAAGTAATTTCCTGCAGGTGATATAAGTTTCTCGTGATCCCATTACAATACCTCACTAACCAACCCCGGGTGCTTCTTCCCCGTGGTGACGGCTTTCCGCCCTAAGCTTTTTTTCTAACCCATTTATGTAAGTAGAACTTATTTCCCCACACCATCAATGTTCTTAATGACCTCTACAATGGTGAATTCTTTCCAGAAGGTTTTCAATTTACTTTGCCCAGATCCGTCAGAGAAATCATGATCTATAGTAGTTATAGCTTCATGAAAAATGTATTTCTTAAATAATAAGACTTGAAAGTCAAAATTACTCCTTGATTCATGAGCTGCAGAATGGATTTTGTATTAGTGACCATGAAAATATTAATCTCAGGCATCTCCATCAAGAGCTCTTGGATGACCAAGAACATCATCAGCAGTAGTATTTTGAAATGAATCTTTTTTACTGAGCAGTGGTCTCAACAAGGGGCTTAAAATATTCTTTAAACCATATTGTAAAAAATAAAATAAAATAAACCATATTGTAAGCAGACGTGCTGTCATCCAGGCTTTGTTGTCCCACTTACAGGGCATAAACAGAGTACAGTAAGCATAATTCTTAAGGACTCTAAGATTTTCAGATTGGTACGTGAGCACTGGCTTCAACTTAAAGTCACCAGCTACATTAGCCCATAACAAGAGTCAGACTGTCCTTTGAAGCTTTGAAGCCAGGAACTGACTCCTCTTCTCTAGCTGTAAAAGTCCTAGATGACATCTTCTTCCAACAGAAGGCTGCTTCATCTATGCTAAAAACCTATTGTTTACTGTAGCCACCTTCATGGGTTATCGTAGCTGAATCTTCTGGATACTTGCTACAGCTTCTACATCACCACCTGCTGCTTCATGCTGCACTTTTAGATTATGGGGATGGCTTCTTTCCTTAAACCTTATGAACCAATGTCTTCTAGCTTCAAACTTTTTTCTGCAGCTTTCTCACCTCTCTCTGCCTTCACAGAATTGAAGAGAGTTAGGGCCTGCTCTGGATCAGGCTTTCAGTTAAGGAAATTTAGCTGGTTTTAGCTTCTATCCAGACCACTAAAACTTTCTCCATATCACCAATAAGGCTGTTTTTGCTTTCTTATCATTTGAGGTCCACTGGAGTAGCACTTTTTAAACTTTTTTAAGTTTATTTATTTACTTTGAGAGAGTGTGCACATGAGAAAGAGCATGAGCAGGGGAGGGGCTGAGAGAGAGGGATAGAGAGAATCCCAAGCAGGCTCCACGGTGTTAGTGAGGAGCCTGATGTGGGGCCCAATCCCACGAACTGCAAGATCATGACCTGAGCTGAAATCAAGAGCCGGACACTTAACCAACTGAGCCACCCAGGTGCCCTAGAATAGCACTTTTAATTTCCTCCAAGAACTTTTCCTTTGGAGTAAAATCTTGGCTAACTGACACAAGAGTCCTAGCTTTTGGCCTATCTTGGCTTTTGACATGCCTTCCTCACTAAGCTTAATCATTTCTAGCTTTTGATTTAAATTAAGGGACAACTGACTCTTCCTTACTCTGGAACACTTGGAGGCCATTATAGGATTATGAATTGGCCTAATTTCACTACTGTGTGTTTCAGGGAATAGGGAGGCCCAACGAGAGGGAGAGAGCTGGGAGAACAGCAGGTTGGTGGAACCGTCAGAACACACACACCATTTATTGACCTCCCCATCTGTGGGCATGATTCGTGGCACCCCAACACAACTACAATGGTAACATCAAAGAAAACTGATCACAGATCACCATAACAAATATAACAATAATGAAAAAGCTTGAAGTACTGTGAGGATTACCAAAATATGGCACAGAGACACAGAGTGATACATTGGAAAAATGGCACTGATAGACTTATTCAATGCAGGGTTGCCACAAACCTTCAATCTTGTAAATGATAACAATATCTGCAAAGCACAATAAAGCAAAGCAAAATTAAACAAGGTATGCCTATAATTCAGAACTAACCAAAAATGGGAGTACAGATGGACCCACTACTCTGTCTAAACTCAACAGATAATGGCTTTGCCTTTTGGTTTGTTGTTGTTGTTTTTTAAAGCAAGCTAGCTATAGTCTGTCTCCTGAATATTCTGCTGAAGGTACCACCTGCCAACCCAGAGCTTCCCCTACCCACTGCCATTCCATCAAAAGGCTATTAAGCCACCATTGTGCTTGCAAAATTCCACTCAGTTACTTGTGGGGAGACAAAGGGAGAGAGTATCCTCTAACTGCCAGAGGAAAAGGAAAAGCATGCGTAAGTTCCAGAAATAAAATCACTTACATGAGTGTATGTCAAACATTTTTTCACCACAATCTGCAGTTAAGACATTAATTTCAGTGTGATCCAGCAAACACACATGCACATACACACCCACAACTGAACCCACAGATTCTGAATTCTCAGTGTGGGTAGTGCCCTCGGATAGTTTTCCATTTTTATTCTATTTTATTTCTGGTTTCAAAAGTGCAAGTCATAATATATTAAATGGATTTAATGATCCACAAATGATTTGTCACCTACAGTTTGAAAATATTAACCTATGTGAATTAGGAAACAAAAGGTACTATGGTGTCTCTGTTCTGTAATAGCATACAAGTAATTTTTTGCCACGATAGAAAATAAATCTCCACAGTTGAAAGGAATAGGCAACAATTACCATTATTTGCAGGTAATACGATTGTACACCTGAAAACCTCAAGAGGATCAACTAAAAAACTAGTATGAACAAAATGAAAGTTGAGTAAATTGTTGGTTACTATATTAACACATAAAACCCAATAGTTCTCCTTCACACAAATAATAACCCAACAGACAACAGAGAGGGAAAAACCTCCCATCTAGGATAAAAACAAAATAGTATAATACTTAGGGGAAAATACAGATGCCCAGGCCCTATTTGAAGAAAAGCATAAATTTTCAGCAATGATCATTCAAGAATTGCATAGAAGGACATGCACTGCTCTGGGGTGATAGGAGTCAAAATTGTGAAGATGTACTTTTTTCCACATTAAATTTAATGTAACTGTAATCAAAATACAAATGAACTTTTTGGAAAGAATTTTGACAAACTCATACTCAAACTCAAATGGAGAAATAAACTTGTGAGAAATGCCAGAAAAACTGTCAGGGAAAGAAAATATCAAATGGGAAAACTAACCCTACTAATTATTTAAATGTATCATAAAGCTATAGAATTTAAAAAGTTTGATAGCACAGAAAAAGACAAAATGACTGTAAATACAGAGTTCAGAGAAAGTCCTAAATGTATGGATGTTTTGTAAATAGTAAATGAAGTCCTTCAAAATTGGGGTGGGGCAGGCAAACATGTCATATTAATAAAAGATGTTAAGGGGCACCTGGTTGCCTCAGTCAGTAGAGCATGAAATTCTTGATCTTGGGGTTGTGGGTTGGAGCCGTATGTTGGGTGCAGAGATTACTTAAAAATAAACTCTTTAAAAAAAAGATATTAGGATAGCTGGTTGGCTTTGGGAAAGTAGTTAGATTGGACTCTTATTATTATATTCCCCTAAAATGTCATACAGATCAAAGACTTAAATAGTAAAAAATTTAAGTTAAACCAGTGTAAGGATAAAGTATATACAGCTTTAAAATTTTCTTCATCTGAGGAGTATTGAAGCATGACCCGAATTTCAGAAGTCAAAAAAATAATTAATAGATCTGTCAATGTAAAATGGAATACACATGACTGCACAAAGATAGTTGTTTAACTTGTAATATTGGATGTAATATGAAAACACTCAAAAGTACATAAATGCTCATCAGGATGGAACTGGTGAAACATTACAGCACAGCCCAACCAAGGACTGTTAAGCAGCAAGTGAGAAGAATGAGTGGGTCTAAATGTACTGACATGGTGAAAGGGAAAGTTCTAGAACATATACATTTATGTATACATATATGCACATGTAATATGAACACATATATATATGTAAGTGTCTTAACATACACTATAGATACATGTAATATTCACATTACAGTTTACTATGTGATATATATAGCAAAATACTATATGTATTGTTTCGTCGTTTGCCTTTTTTCATTTAACAATTCATCTTGAAAATATATGTATTACACAAGAAAATGTTAGCTACCTCTGGGGATTAAAATTCTGGGATCCCAGGTTTTTACTTGTCTTACTTCTGTACCATTTGAAGTTTGTTTTATCGTAAGTTTTTCAAAAGAAGATGAGGGGCGCCTGAGTGACTCAGTCGGTTGAACATCTGACTTCAGCTCAGGTCGTGATCTCACAGCTCGTGAGTTTGAGCCCTGCATCAAGCTCTCTGCTGTCAGCGCAGAAGCCTGCCTCAGATCCTGTCTCCCTCTCTCTCTGCCCCTCCCCTGCTAGTGCTCTCTCTCTCTACCAAAAAGAATAAATAGTAACAACGACAACAAAAAAAGGTGATGAAAACAAGCCAGTACCACATCCAAATACACCATGCTCCGTCCCCCTCCGTTTTAACCATGCTCTGCTCCTCTTCAGTTAAAATACATAAACCTATAAACTCACTTCCTGCAGTTGAACTCGCAGGTTATCCTGGGTCACTGCAGTACATGAGCTGGCCGCTAACCAGAAACTGCTACACAATCTGCACTGTGCTTGCTCTGACAATGGAACCAGATTATGAATCATGCTAACTAGTGAGTAAAACACAATGTCTGGAAGCCTGTTACTGATATTTCTATGGACAAACTAAGGCCTGAAATGGCTCTAACATGGCAGGGGACATCAGTTTCAGCTTACTTATAAAATCCAGGTCATTTTTAGTGTGTTCTAATTATTTTTCCTGAAGAGCCTGCTTGCCCAGTCTAGCTGGCAATAACATATGCAGTATGTGACACATGAAGGCTTACTTTAAGGCTCACAAAAAGAACACGGCAGCACCAAGTTATGAAACTCAGGCATCATTAAATTACAAAGTTCAAAGATGCTTCCAAATCACATTTCACACTTCCCATTGGTCCCAGGCTCTCCCTCTGTCACCTTCCTGGAGGCACAGGGCAACACAGTGGCAAAGGGTTTCACCACTCCATGAAACCCTGCCAAATATTCCTATATTGATAAGAACTGAAATTTTGTGGGTTCTGTCTTTAAAAATAATAATTCTTCAAGTTGCACAGTAAGAAGACAAAGAAATGATTTCTACCCCTTCTCAACATTGCCTACAATTCAAATGGGAAAGTGGCAATCTAAATTTCCACCGGTCAGTTTTAAAAATGAGTAGAAAAAAAGCGCAATATACCCATATATTATGCAACTATTAAAAAGAGACACAGCTTTTGATCTATGACCTGGATGCAAGCAAAATGATAAATATGACACAACCTTATTTTCTGTAAAAGTAAAAAGCCAATAAAATGACAAGAGATACTGTAATGATTGAACATGAAGAAATAAATGAAAAGATAGACACTAAGTTACTAGTATTGACTTACTTTTGGAGATGGTGAAAATGGAAGAAAGCTGGAAGAGATGGCTAACTTCTGCTTTTATGTATCACTGGGTTGTTATAACAACGAGTACACATTACTTTTATGATTTTTTAAATTACAAAATAAAGGAGAAAAACATTTTTTAATGTTTATTTTGAGAGAGAGAGAGAGAGCGCACAAGCAGGGGAGGGACAGACAGAAGGAGAGAGAGAATCCCAAGCAGGCTCCATGCTATCAGCACAGAGCCCAACATGGGGCTTGATCCCATGAACTGTGAGATCATGACCTGAGCCAAAATCAAGAGTCGGATGCCCAATTGACTGTGCTACCCAGGCACCCCAAGGAGAAGGGAAGTAAAATAGACCACTGAACAAGTATGCATCCTGAAAGAATCTGTAGGAGTGGCAGATTTCTACCACACATAAAGCTACGAGTGAGACGTGACCCCAAATTCCGAAATAGCCAATGCACAGTAGTTGACAAATGCCATCAGTGAGTGACCTCTGGTGCAGGAGGTTATAGACAACCCTAGAGAATATGTATCTTATGTGAGTTGAATTGTGTCCTCCCAAAAAGATACATTGAGGTCCAGTGGATCAGAATGTGACCTTTTTTGGCAATATGATCTTTGTAGAGGCAATCAAATTAAAATTAGATAACTTTGGGGCCCCTGGGTGGCTTAGTCGGTTAAGCCTCTGACCCTTAGTTTCAGCTCAGGTCATGATTTCATGGTTTGTGACATCGAACTCCACCTCAGGCTCCGTGCCGACAGTGCAGAGCCTGCTTGGGATTCTCTCTCTCCCTCTCTCTGCCCCTCCTCCGCTCACTCTCATTGTCTCTCAAAAATAAACTTAAAATATTTTTTAAAAAATAAAACAAAATTAGATCATTTCGTAAGAGTATATATATGTGTGTGTGTGTGTGTGTGTGTATGTATATATATATATATATATATATATATATATATATATATATACCTTTATTTTTCTTTTCCTGTTGTCATTGGACCTAGCTATTACAAATCTCACAAATGTAAGCATGGAAGAGCCACAGATTTCAGACTTCTAGCTCTCAGAACTACAAATACAATAAATTTCTGTTGTTCCAAGTCACCCAGTCTGTGGTACTTTGTTATGGCAGCCCCGAGAAATGAATACAGTATCCAACAAGTGGTTCATAAATCTCAGTATCTCAATGCTAGTCTTGGTATACATTCAACACAATTTAGCATGCCATCCATGGAATTACATCCTCTGATTGCTCTGTAGACACATGCTGTCTCCAATGAGACAGGAAAACACCTTGACCATGTCTTGTTTTACAATGATAGCTAGCACTTTGATTACTTCCTAAATATTAAACACTGTGCTTTCCATGCATTGTTTTATATAATCCCCATCACAACCCTTGAGAGGTGATCAGTTTTATTGTTATCATTCCTCTTTTTACAGACAGTTTTTTGGAGCTGCAGTTCCCCTAAGCAATGTACTCCAGAGCATACAGTCAGAAGCTTGGACTCAAACCTGGGTCTGACAGCTTCAAGTTCACTCTTTGAGCTGCTAAACTGCACTGCTCCCACTCAGGCTTCCCACAGTGCATGGTACTGTGGTGAGGCAAGGATGGCTTACAACACCTGGGCTTTTCAATTAAGTGTTACACTTGATAACCCATTCTATATATGTTGAGATTTTGTTTCAGTTATAGGATCACCATTAAAATAACTATTCTGAGGATTCTTTTAATTGATGGGGAAGACTGCCTAAGATACATGTTCCTAATAGGTAGCAGCCAAATATATGAAACTTCAGACTTGAAAAAGTAGGCACTATATTATATATATATGAAACTGTCAGACTTGAAAGTAGGAACCGCCTTGGAATATGAAACCCACAGTTTCGTGGCTACAATGTGAAGCTGGGTCTTTCATCCTGAGGAGAACTAGACTGTGAGGGGTATAGATTCTTCCGTACCTACGCCAAATAAAGATAGCAGTGATGCTTTCCCTTGTGTAGTCAATAGCGATCTCCGTACCTCCCCAGAACTTACCTGGACCATCACGGGTAGGTGAAAAATAGATATGTGTTGACTGGCTGATTAACTAAATTAGAACTCTCAGAACCATTAGAACTTCACGACATGGTCTTCATTTGCATGTTACTATGCAGTGTGACACAAGGCTTTCTTGTGCAGATGGAAGGAAAGTTCTTATACAGAAGAGATTAAATGAGAGGTTTTAGAATCAGAGACCTTGATTTACATCTTTGGCTCGGCTACTTACCACCTGTGCTTTTGGGTGGGTAGCTAATTTTCTAAGCCTCAGTTTCTTCATTTGTAATGAGACAACTACAATATACACAGCACAAAGGATTTCCATAGTAAAAGTGAGACATGTATCAAAGCACTTAGTATGGGACAGAATCCATGGAAATTATCATATAGTCTAAAGCAACATCCCTGAACATATGAAATTTTGTGCTCTAATTCTTGGCTTGTGTAGACTTTCCTATTTTAACATAAGAATGGCTTAAATAAGACTGGGTTATTTGAAATTAGTGAAACAAGCTGGTTCATCTTAATAAACTTTTGGAAACAACCATTACATAATTGGGCACACCACTATAGAGGAATCCATATGTGGATATAGAACTTGAATGCAGATGCTGAACTCACTAAAGAAAATTCAAATTATTTCATATTCATAACACTTCATTACAAATCATCAAAATTTGCAATGTCATGATGGACCTGAAAATTGTTACAAGATTTGGTGAAATAGTATTTACCAGGCAGCTAGATATTCCTCATGGTAGGGTATGTTCTTTTATTCATTTAAAATATCAACTTTCAAAAAGGTTTCCTTTAAAAGAAAATGAAATGCCTAGAAAAAGGAGATATGGATTGCCTTCTGAAAGACTATGGTTACCCTTTTGTTATAAGTTTTTGTATAAGTGAATCTACCCATTTTTCAAATTCTCCAACTATTATGGATCCAGTTTACAGATGCTAATGCATAATTCTTAAGCCAACTCTGAAAAACAAAACACACTAAACAATATCAAAACTATGTCAACTTTACCTTAAGATTCACAACTCTTGGTCAATTGAGCAATCTGGTCCATAACAAATTAAATCAAAGTTGTGGAGTAAAGTACAATTCATGAATTTTTCTGTGCTATTTGAAACAGAAACATAAACAGCTTTTGCAGAGTGCCAGGAAGCCCACGTTAATTTTCCAAGGAATGGAAGTTCAGACAGCCCACAGTTAGTAATCCTTGACTGAAGAATTCTGGGAAGCAGCCAACTCTGTTTATTACACAGAGGACTGTGGCTTATTTACAATGAAAAGTCATGTTCAGGGCTCTAATGGGCATTCAGGGATCATAGTGCATTCTGTTTCTGCTCACTTCTTCAGGGAATCTTGGCCAAAGACCCCGGCCAAAGAAACATGAAATCGTAGTCTGACCTCCAAAGAAATTCTGTGCAAATAATTTTGTTTAAGTGGTTCCCATTCCATGAGGAATAGTAAAAGGCTCTGGGTCCTGTTGTGAAAATAACTATTAAAAATGAATCATGCTGTTTCATTTCAGCTCTGTGAATTAATGTGTTCTGTGCCTGGGATGTCCTGGGGTATTTGGTTCTGTGGTCATTTGTGTGTCAACTGCCTCTTTCAGGGATGAAAAGCAGCCTTCCTGGGAGCAAGTCTAACACTGGTTAGGAAGTCCCTAGGGCCTGGCCCACCTCTCATTAGGGAAACAAGATGCCTATTACATCATCAGGTGTAAATTCAATCTCCTCCTGCAGACTAATATGCTGTGGTCTAAAATGAACCAGAAGAACTGCCACTAAAAACCTCTAAAAGCCCTGCTGTGTTTCGAGATTATAAGTGTTCTCTGGGCTCTCAAGGCATAAATCACTGAAGATGCTTCAGCTGATTTATGGAGGTCACTTCATGAGAGTGCATTTGGTATCTTTATATGTCTCATTGAATAAGGTTCTTTTTGTAGGGATCGGAAGTGGCCTTGTCAAAGGGAACATGTGGTAGTCATGGAAAAGATACAAATTACCTTTTAACTCAATTACAACAATGAATAAATTCCATTCTACACTCAAAGAGTTTCCTATTTGGAAATCACTAAAATCAACACATTTCAGTGAATTCCTATCAGAGCAGGCCTTGTAAGTGGTTAGGTTAGATATCGACTTACATGACAGGAAGGCTCTACTCCCTTCCACTCCTTCCTCCCACCAAATCTCTTTCTGCCAGTCCCAGGATTAATTTCCACTCTTAGTCAGTTATTCTTTTAAGTGTTAGAGTTTTGTTTCATTTTATCTTGATCATCCAGAACTCCACATAAAAATCCAAAGACCTCTGGGAGGGGGCTAGCTAGCTACATTAAGCCTTTTTCAACTATCAACTCACTTCCCAGCAACCCAAGAGTCAGTTATGGACCTGGAGGTGAAAGAGGAGGGTAAATACAGGGATCTGAGATGTGAGGTTCTTCCAAAAGGAAGGAAACCTTTCTCAGCTAATTTCTATTTACTATGTGTTTTTGCATACTATGGAGGAGATCAACAGGATATTATGGAATGATACCAACTCAGAAATCAGAGAAAAAACTTAAAGGTCTTCTAAGAAACCAATGCATCATCTTGGCATCTATGGTCTGGGGAATGCTATGCCTGGGGTCGCTCATGGTACCCTTTTCTGTAGACGATGGATATCTGGTGACTTGGAGAATTTGCAATGAACCATGGAGTTTTATATTCTGGTGCCATATTTGATGACTGCTAATTGGCCACTGATGTAATGATCAAATGCCAAGTCCAACTTTATTCAGCTGACACACAGAATCACTTCATTTCAAAGTTGGAGGACAGACACCTTAGAGAACATCTAGTTCATTTGCCAATTTAAGAATCAAATTCCACTACACTGTATGTTAAATAACTTGAATTTAAATAACTAAATGTTTGAAAAAATAAAATTCCATCTAAATAATAAACACTAAGTGGTCTTTTAGTCTCTGCTTGAACACCTGCAGGGCTGGGGAGCTCACCCATTCAATTTTCAGAAAGTTCTGAAATTTTACTCTTATGTATTATAAAAATCTGCCTCCCTGAGATTTCTAACCATGAATGCTAATCCAATACCCTGAGCTCCTACAGAACAAGCCAGACACGCATGACAGTCATTCAAATATCTGAAGACAGCTGTCATGTCCCCTGAATCTATTATGTACCAGAAATGGTGAATAATAAATGCACTGCCTTTGATCTGAAGAAATTCTAGCACATTCTCTGCAAATATGAGTTAATAAGGAGAGCAAAGGTCTTGTCTGAGGTCCTCTCTTGGAATATCCTAACTCTCTACTATGGTGACCTAAACAACCCTGTCAATTTTATCCAGTAGACATAGCTATACAAAATGCACCTGCCTATCTGAAAAGTATGGGTAGGCTATTCAAACCATTCTTAACTATTTGTTTCTTCTATTATAGCTATATATTTGCATCTTCTTTTGGGAAAGACTACAAGATAGAGCATTTTGAATTCCTGGACCCAATTTAACTAGCCCCTGACTGGCTACATAAAACCCTCCTTAGTCAAAGTTTCCTTTTGCATCTTTCCAAGTGGTGTCATGTCTGAGTAAGAGACAGTACTACCAAGGAATGGAACCTTCCCCCTTCAGCATGGATGGGCAAAGGGTATCACTGTTGCTTAGAAATTCATCTATTTTTACTTTCACCTTACATTGGATTTCTAGAAATAAGACTTTTCCCATTGTTTCAGAATTTTACCTGGGTGTCAGAATGTCAGTGAGATAAAAAAAAATTTTTTTAAGAAAGACATTTAAAGTATGAGTAGGGCCGAACTACCACCATTCCTCTGCCACACACAAAAATAAGAATAATTTGGAATTCTCTTGCATTAGGAGAATCTGGAGAAAAGGACAGTAACCTAATTGCAAACAACAGCCTCAGATGTCCAATACTGTGGTAAATACAATGGAAGAAGTCAAAGATTAGAACCAGCAATGCTTTCTGGTGAGAGAAAAGCTGTATTGGGAGCTAGGAAACAGATTCTTCCTCAGCTCTGCCATACTTTGAGACTTTTTTTAAACATTTTTTTTTCAATGTTTATTTATTTTTGGGACAGAGAGAGACAGAGCATGAACGGGGGAGGGGCAGAGAGAGAGGGAGACACAGAATCGGAAACAGTCTCCAGGCTCCGAGCCATCAGCCCAGAGCCTGACGCGGGGCTCGAACTCACGAACCGCGAGATCGTGACCTGGCTGAAGTCGGACGCTTAACCGACTGCGCCACCCAGGCGCCCCCATACTTTGAGACTTTTATCAGATCTCCTCACATATCATTTCTTCGTCTATGAAATAGACATAATACTTTCCCTATACACTTCCCAACGTTACTCTTAAGAAAATCCAAAAAGTCTAGTATATATCATTATAAGATCTTAATCTTGGGGCGCCTGGGTGGCGCAGTCGGTTAAGCATCCGACTTCAGCCAGGTCACCATCTCGCGGTCCGGGAGTTCGAGCCCCGCGTCAGGCTCTGGGCTGATGGCTCAGAGCCTGGAGCCTGTTTCCGATTCTGTGTCTCCCTCTCTCTCTGCCCCTCCCCCGTTCATGCTCTGTCTCTCTCTGTCCCAAAAATAAATAAACGTTGAAAAAAAAAAAAAAGATCTTAATCTTTTGCTTTTATTTTTTGCCCTTCCTTACTGGAGCCCTTTCCCCCTCAGTCAGTGTATCCGTAACGCCTCAAGGGGAATTAAAACTAGCATCCAAAGAGTAACAATTCAGTGAGAAAATAAAAAAAAGTCTATCCTTACTTCCAACCTCAAAAATAGATTTAAAAAAATATTTACATGGGAAAGGAGCTTTGAAAGCCAAAACACTTATTTCAAAGCAGTGGGTTTTGTTGAGAGAACAAAAGTACCCTTGAAAATTAAAGGGAAGATATTCAAGGAGTAGGTCAGAGGCAACCAGATGATGGTAACCTGGATTTTGAGGGTTGGGGGAGAGGGAGGTAGCCCAGGCCTGACCTTGAGGTTTTGTAGCGGGGCCTCAGAAAAAGGGGTCAGGTCTGAGGGGTCACTGGAAATAAATGGAAATGGCCCAGGACTTTCTTTGAATGAATGACAAAGTCTAAAGTCTCCAGCAAGGCATTATTCATTACCATTTATGTGATCACCTTGGGTCCCTTAGGTGGAACTCTTCTCCCTGGCAAGTGAGGGACTTCCATTCACAGCTGTGGGCACCTCACCTGGGAATTAGCTCACCCAAGTAGCCATGATGTAGCAATTTGCTGAGACCCTTCCAAACTTCTTTGTGTGAGTATCCCCCTTCTCAGTGACCCAGGATACTTAAAAGCACCCTTCACTACCCAGAAAAAAATTGATGGGCTAAGACAATGGTGAAACTCACTCTGTTATGACATAGAAATTCTTCAGAAAAGCAATAATAATAATAATCATAATCATAATAATAATAAATACTATACAAATGTAAGAAATTAAGAAACAAATAAGGGGGGGAAGTTCATTTCATTAATTTCAACTCATTTCTTAAAGTAAAAAGCCTCACCTCTTAGATAAGAAGGGCTGAGAATTATATCAAATCTTATATCAGATAATCTGTCCTACTCCTAAATTATACTCTTGTTAGTTTTTCTCCCTCCAAGTTTTATTTATTTAAGTAATCTCTGCGCCCCATGTGGGGCTTAAATTTATGACCCTGAGGTCAAGAGTCACACACTCTTCCAATGGAGCCAGCCAGGCACCTTGACTCTTGTTAATTTTATTTTATTTTTTTTTCAAAGTTTATTTTTATTTTTGGGACAGAGAGAGACAGAGCATGAACGGGGGATGGGCAGAGAGAGAGGGAGACACAGAATCGGAAACAGGCTCCAGGCTCCGAGCCATCAGCCCAGAGCCTGACGCGGGGCTCGAACTCACGGACCGCGAGATCGTGACCTGGCTGAAGTCGGACGCTTAACCGACTGCGCCACCCAGGCGCCCCGATTCTTGTTAATTTTAAAATTGATCCAGAAAAAAAAAGTTGTTCCAGCCTAATAAAATTCACCCAAATAATGATTCCTAGTTTCTCTATATTACTGGCAGTCATTAACATGTATACATACGCACAAGCAAAAAGCAAATTAATAAGCAACGGAATCTAGTTTCTTTTTTCCCTGTGAGGAATGTCTCTTAGTTAATGTCTCCTTCTAGTTAATGTCTCCTTCTAGTTAATGTAACATTAATAAATAAATAGTGTTCTGAGTCTTTACGCTACACACAAGAGATGTGAGGCGCAAGGTGCTGATCTCAAACCATACAGCATGACACAGATTCTAGAATCTCAAGAATCTCCTGAAAAAGAAGTCTCAGAATTGGAGTAGAATGTAGGTAGAAAATGTGTAAGTGGTACCAGAAGAGAGAAAAGGCATGGATGCAGGTGTAAAGGCAGGAGAGGGATAAGTGTCGAGTGAATGGAAAGTCTCAGCTAACTGCTTTCCCCAAAACAGGATTCTGGAGTAGGAGGCCAGATTTCTGACTACTGATGCTTTAGGACTTGGGGCAAATCTGAGTGCTGGGAGTGTCTCTGGGGCATCTAAAGACTTGAGAGCTACCAGCTGGAATTTAAGTCTCAGGTTCAGCATTTACTAACTACTGGGCTTCAGATAAGATATTTATCCTATCTGAGCCTCAATTTATTCATCTGTAAAATGGGCATAATACTACTACCACCTGACGCAGCCTTGAGGCAGAAATATTTTTGCCAACTATAAAGGTTAAAGAAAACAAGGGAGGGCTATGTGCTTTAACAGTTTAAAGTGGAGATAAAAATGCCTTTTGCCAAATGCTTGTGTTTGTAAGGTAGTGTGATTCTAATGAAAGAGGGATGTGTGAAGGTTTTATTTCATTATTGTCCCCATAGCCATAGCACCCTTCTTTTGGCACAGAACGGGGCATACAAAAATGCTCAAACGGGCATTTGCTAACAATAACCTCACGTAATAATCTATTGGTTTCCTCCGTAAGTGTGCTGTGACTAATGACTAATTACCCAGATCCTCTGAAATGGATTTATAAACATAGCCAGTGTCTTATTTTTGGAAACTCTAAGTTGTGGACTGAAGGAAGCCTTATTCTGCAAGTATTAGACTCTCCCATGCTATTATTTATGAGACAAAGAATTCTTCCGAATGAGCAAGGAACACTGAGAAAGTAGATTTCCATTTAGTACAGCCACAGAAATATGTAAAATGAATCAAATCAGACCAGGAGTAATTGGGAAAGAGAGACTTTTCTTCAACTGCCTTCCTAGTCCATTTTGATGACCCCAGAGAAGCACTGAGTTATTCGTTTTAAAATGGTTAATTTAATTTCATGTTATGTGAATTTCCCCTCAATGAAAAAAAAAAGGGAGAAAAAAAATCATAAAACTAGCACCTCCCCTCAAGAAGTTTACGGTTAAGTTCTGATAAAGACAACAGAAATAACCTTTACTCATCCAACACATATTTCCCAAGTGTATGTTTCATTTCAATACCAAGAAATGTACAGTGCAAAGCACCTTCAGGTTAGGGGTTAAATTGTGTTATAGAAAAAAAATGAATGCCTAGAATTAATGGGAAGGAGATGAGTGCTGGCTTCTTAAAGGAGGTAGAACTATTCTGGCCACGAAAGAGACTATAATGAATTTAAGTAAAATGTGAAAAGAGCTTTCAGGGAGAAAGAATGAAAAAAGGCCCAAAAGTCACCCTGAGATGACATAGATGCTGGATAGCAAGGAATCCACCCTGATATCTATGCTCTTCTTTTGTGATATGGCTACAAGAAATACTATTTGGAAATCATCAAGCCGCTGAACAGAGTAACTCACAAAATGGAGAAACACAGACCGCGTTATAGTTAGATGAATGTGCAAGTGTCTGAACACAGGGTACCTATCAGTGTATCAAATATTAGGCAGGAGGATGGATTCCATTTCTGTGCTGTTGGTTCTGAAACATGTCCTGCCCAAGATGTCATTATCAGAAGCTTGGCTGAAGATATAAATGGCACTGATGATCAAATTTATGGTTGACCATGACACAGGGAGAGAACATTCACACATAGGATGACAGATGGAAAATCCATAAAGAACCCTTCTGGCTGAAATGATGGCCATATTGGACAAGTTGAAATTTAACATAGATAAATGTATTTATTTCTGGGGGAGGGGGACTATCCAAGTACAGTTATGAGAGGCCTGACTTAAAACAGTACAAATAATTAAAAGAGCTTGTGGTTTTAGCTGACTATTAAATTAATGTTAACCATGTCAGCTCCCCACCCCCCCAAAAAACTAACATGGGCTTCAGTTCTAAGTGGCTCATGTTAGGAGGAACTGCATCAACCAGGAGAGCCTCCAGCAAAGAACCAGGAGGGTAAAGGATTTTTGAGGATCATTTAAAGAAACTGAATATGTATCATTTGGAGAAGACAATGTATGGTAACTATGTACAAATACTTAAGGCCAACAGGTGAAAAAAAGGCAGAACTAAGGCCAATGGACAATTATTACAGAGCCTCTGATTTTATTTGAAAAAGACTTTTCTGGCAAATAAAGTGTGTGAAAAAGAAACATGCTTCCATACGTTGCCTGTCACTAAGGCTGTTAAAATTGCTCCTGAGTGATAATTTGTGTGGGACACTGATCATCAGATAGAAACAGGATTAGACTTTTAAGGTCCCTTTCAGTACTGAGCTTCCACGATTCAGAGATAAAGAATGCAGTAGAGGTGAAAAGTTAGTCGGAGTTTCTCAGGTCTGATCTGGAGGATCAGAGGAGGATCATGTCTGTATTGAGCAGAAGACAGACATGATAAAAGCTGTATCTGAAGACAGGAGGGAGCACCTGGAAGGGAAAGAAGGAGAAACACTGGAATCCAGGAAGTCAGAAATAGGGCTGTGGCAGTGGTCCAGCTATAAGCCACGAGGGTCTAGACTGGGTCAATATTAACAAGACTAAGAAAGAAATGGCACACTACATAATACAAGAAAAGCTGCCAGGATTTAGTCACTAGCTATTTATGAGACATGGAGTAAAAGCTAAGCTTTTTCGGGGTACCGGACCTGAAGTGATAAGATACTCGAGTAGACATATCTGGTAGGCAACTGGAGACTGGACAATAAATCACAGATAGAGCTAAAGATTGGAGGCTTATTAGGATAAAAATGATGGTTGAAGCCATGAAACAGATGAGCTTCTCGAGGAATAAAATAAGAAAAGAGGAAAAGATCGAGTCTAAAATAAATCTCAGGAAAGAGTAAGTGCAAGAGTAAGTGTGGAAGAGAGGTGGAAGAGAGGACGGCAAAGGTCACAGAGGAGGGACCAGAAGGGCAGAGGAGACCACGGACAACACATGTCATGAAAACTATACCCAGGGCAGAGCAGCTGTGCCAAACACAGCTGTCCTAGTGGTCCAAGGTTGGATGTGTCAAGACCACCAACAGTGGAAGAAGCAGTTTATGGTGGACAAGCCACCCAATTTGTCACTCTACAATAGCTCTGCTTACCGTAGAATATTCCTCCACTATAACCATTTTATATGTTATATGGTTGTTAAGTGCCAGTTAGACACATAGTAAAGTACAACCTGGTCTGAGTTATGGATTTGGGGACCCAAAGCATAAGCAAGGTGAGCTTGCCAAGTTAGACTATATCACATTCTCCATTGAAGAGAACCATTTTATCTCATGACTGTACAGAATTATTAATTTAGGAAGTTTTAGAATTATCTTTTACTCATGAGGCAAACCAGTGACAGAACTAAACCCCAAAGTAGCAAGTTCTGCCTTGTAAATTGTTATGGACTGAGTTGTGTCCCCTCAAAGTCGCATGTTGAAGCCCTAAGCCCTGATATATTTGGACATAAAGACTTTAATAATGAGGTAAATAAGGTCAACTGAAGCCACAAGGGTGGAGCCCTAATCCAGTAAGACCAGTGTCCTTAGAAGAAAAGGAAGACACATCAGGAATGCCCCTCCCCCACCAACAAAGAAAATGTGTTGAAGACACAGTGTGAAGGTCTATGAGAGGTCTAACCAGCCCTGCTGGTACCCAGTCTCTAGAACTATAAGAAAATAACTTTCTGTTGTTTGAGTGTATTTTGTCATGATAGGCCAAGCAGACTAACACACAGTCACAGACCTACTTTCAATCTTGCTTCTGCTCCAGGGTCAATAACCTGCACATCATTTCATATCTTCACCCAGTGTCCCAATCATTTGCTGAGATTAAATTCAATATTTATTGGAGGTTCTACTAACAGAGAAACCCAGACTGCAAGCACCAAGTAATTTTCTGCAGGTGCTTGATGAATTTGTGTGTTAAAACAATTTCTCAACTGTCCCACCAAACTAAAAGCTCACCAAAAGGAAAGCCACAAAAGGGGTAAGGGAAAATACTCAGGTTTTGAAGGCAATTCTATCCGAGGACTACCTCCCACAGGGTGGCCTTACTCAGAGGTAAAACAGGCAGACACGTGACTGGCAACTTAAGGAATTCTGGAAAGTGTCTCTCCTGCATGAACTTGGGCATGTGTGTCCGTATCTCAGTTTCCCCATCTACAGAATAAGGATAATGACAGAATACATCTATAGGGCTGTTGAAAGGAGTAAATGAGCTAATACGGGTGTAGAAGTTAGAATAGCACGTGGCACAAAGCACCATACAAATACTAGCTAGTATTATTGCTAATGTTGTTGTTGTTATTATTATAAAACAGCTCCCCAGTGAGGCTTCAGAGATCAACCTTCCGGGTTTGCCTGGGACATGCCCAGGATGTGCCCAGGATGCGCACATCAATCTCAAGCAAACTTGGGTGGGCTCAACCTAAGAGGTCTCAAATTCTTACGTGTTCACTTCACTGAGGTTGCTACTGAGATGCAAATATTATCAGAGGAGGCAGAGCTGGTTTAAACCATTAGCATTCCTTAACATTTTACAATCAGATCTTCAACTTAGCTAGCAAAATGCTGAGAACAGCAGCCACGTGACAGAGAAGTTCTGAAAAACTTCAGCAGTCAGAAAAAGATCGGAGCTTCAGGCTGTGTGGTTAACAGCCAAGTGCTCTAGCAGGGCATCAGGCAGCTGGCAGGAGGAGGCAGAAAGGGGGCTGGCATGCCAAACAGGGATGAAAGAAAGAAGCAAACAACAGTCCCAGAAAGATGCTGTTTCTCCCTCTCAATTTTCTCGGAAACCGTCCTTAGGTGGGGGGTACTTCATCAGAGTTGTAAGGATCCCTTCCCTAGATCCTTAGAGAAGTGAGATTAGGACTCGGAAGGATTGTGCTATTCTGAGTCCTTTAGAAAACAAAATCTGAGTAAATCCCGATGCTCCGTGCCACAAATCCTGATGTGACATGTGCTCACAGCCTGAGATTTGATTTCAGTCCAATTCCCCGAAGAGAGACACGGGATGAAAAACATTCTGTGTGTGGCCAGTGTGAAGAAAAGAGCGGTCATCAGAAAAAGCAATGCGGCTGAAAAGAATGGATTAAATCAGATCTCCAGGAGAGCGCTCTACAGCCGGCAGCAGGTGCTATGCAGCTGGTCCTGTCATTCCTGGATGGCAGGGTTACCCAGGTGAGTCAACAGGGAAGGAGCTCTGCAGGTGTGCAAATAGATGTCTGGAGCTTGCCTTTCAATGTGTGCTGCTCTGTAAACCTGCAAGGCTGTGGTTCTGGTGCTTTTTAAAGGCGGTGCTCCTTGCTGCCTCTAGTGGATCCTAAAGGGGGTTCCACAAGTTGCATTCCTAACCAGCTTCCCAGGTGATTCTACTGTGATCTGTGGACCATACCTTCAGAATCACTGCTGCAGGGGTTCTGGGTCACACGTGAACTAAACAACTTTAGAAATGGTTTCCAAGTGGCCTGAAATGTGTCTATGCATTTTTCAAAGGTGCTTCTGGAAGCATTTACGGCAGGGCTCTCTTAAGGAGAAGATCCTTTGATTTGCATAAAGCTGTGAGGTCTTCTGGCTCTGGCCACAGAGGTTTCTAACTTGGAATGAGTACTGCCTGCTCTGCTTGCCTTCTGTGAGCCCGCCCTGCACTTTCCGCAGACACCTGCCCCAACAGAGAGTCATAGGAGATCAGATTTTAATCATGTTATGAGAAGGGCTGTTTGTTGGCTGACTAGTCTCTGGTTTACAGAAACAAGCAGCAGTAGACTTAAAAAGGGAAGGAAAGGCTAATGAAAGAGCACAGAAGTAGTATATTAAGAAGTCTTTTCTTAGCTGCGGCTGCCAGAGGAAGGTAGGCATTCCAATATTCCACCATTGGAAGCTCAAGGAGCTCAAGGAGCTCAGACCAATGATTCACGAGGAGGCTTTCTTGGGCCTTCAGTCTGGGGCATGCATAAAACAATGTGGGTATGGATGTTGGGTCATTAGTGCATTTATCACGTTTGGATTGGCTGCTTAAAAATCCCTTGTGAGAAACTAGGAATGAACCTACTGTCATTTTCTCTGTAGAGACCTGAATTTAAAAAGTCTTCCTAGCCCCATGCCACACTCCCTAAGTGAGCCTTTCTTTCCTATTTAGCTGCAGAGCCAGAAGGTAGCGGCACCACCTAGCAGCTGCCTGCAAAGTACGAATTATGTAATGTGTGCTATGTAAGCAAAGAAGAGCAGACACTTAGGCTGGGCAGAAGGCAGCCACTCTTACTTTGATCTCAAATGTCCCTTTATGTGCTGTGACCCAGAGGTCGCAAAAACAGACTAAAAATGATGGGACTAATGGAGCAGCTATACCTGCCAAGTGTCTTACACCCTCAGGGACTTGGAAAATACTAGTTCCTCTGCCCCTGGCCACAGTGCTGAATGGGTGTGGAATGGGGTGGGATTAGAGAGGCATTCACTCCAAGACCTCAAGCCCTTCATGCCTCCAGCCTTTCTCCCTCTCCCCTTCCAATATGCAAGCACATGTTCTGATGCAATAAGTCTGAAATTTATAGAATAAATGGCTGCATTTTTTTTTGAAACTAGGCATCGATGACCTAGCTACACTCTGCCTTCCCTAGTTTCGTTCAGACATCTATTTTGAGAGCTCCTTTGTGCCAAGAACCGCTGCAGGTGTTTGAGACACATGATGAACTAACAGTCCAGTACCTGTCCTCCTGGAGTCTAGTAAAAGTCATAAAGAAGCCATTAAAATACAGTGGAGAGTACCAAAAGTTCAGACTGGGGAGTCATGAGGGACTCTGGCAGGATAAGGGTGTTTGAGCAAAGCCTTTGAGATGTGACAGTTAGTCCTGTGGGCGAAGGAGAGAACATGTGCACAGGCATTAAGGTATGTAAGAACATGACCCATTTGGGGACCTACAAGTAGGCAATGTGGCTCAAGTGTGATGCCTGTGGGAGGAAGGGAGAAACTGAAGCTAAAGACCCCAGCCAGGGCCAGTGCGTAAAGGTCCTGATGTGCCAAGGAAGGAAATCTGCAATGTATTCTGAAGGCCATGGTGAGCCATTTAAGGATTTTAACTAGGTAAGTAACAAGTGAGGGTTGCACTTTAAACAGCTAATTCTGAGAGCAGACCATTCCAAGGGAAGGACTGGAAACGGACAACAGCAGAGGGAGAGCAACCAGTGATGAGGTCATCTCAATAATCCCAGTAGAAGATGGACTGTGGAGACATAAGAAATTCTCTGTTCCCATGGGTATCCAGCTATGTTTTTTTATTGCTCAATATTGGTCTCTAGAAGACATCCTACTGTAATTTTTAGTCTTGTTTCAAGATGCATAACTTTCAGTAGAGACAGTCATATGTTCTTTCCTGTCTTCATGACATCTGCCCTAAAGTTCTCTATCAAAACTAACGACCCCTGCTTTAGCCCCTGTGGAAGACAGTTTGTCAGTTCCTTAAAAGCTAAACATAGAATCACCATATGACCCATAAATTCCACTCCTGGGTATATACTGCAAAGAATTGAAAATAGGTACTCAAACAAACACTTAATATAAAAATTTCCTAGCAGCAGAAGGTAGAAATAGCCCAATGTCCACCAAGAAATGAATGTGGTATATCCATGTAATGGAATATTATTCAGACATAAAAAGGAAGTACTGGTACATGCTACAATATGGATGAATCTTAAAAACATTATGCTAAAGTGAAAGAAGCCAGATATCGAAGGTCACATATTGTATGGTTCCACGTGTCTGAAATATCCAAATAAGTTAAGTTCACAGAAACAGAAAGACTGGATGCCCAGGGTAAGAAGAGAGAGGAGTGGGGAGTGACTGCTTGATGGGTAGCAGGTGTTAACTGTGGAGTTATGAAAATGCTTTGCAACTGGACAGACATGGTGGTTAAATGACATTATGAATGTACTACATGCCACTGAGTTGTTCACCTTAAAATGGTTAATTAATTTCATGATATGTGAATTTCACCTCCATTTTAAAAGATTGTTTTTAAACCTAATGCCCTAATTTCACTCTCCTCTTTCTCCAGCTCTCTTCCCCTATAATCAACCTCCTTATGACTGAAGTGTTACAGGCTTGAGTTGGCCAGAGCAAGCCCTCCAGAGTTGGCACACACACAGGTGACGACATTTTTCAATTTCCCTTAAAGATGCTGAGAGTTTAGAGGAGCTGGCAGAATTAGAGAGGTCAACAAGCACACGTTCCAGTTTGCTCCTTTAAGTGGTGGCATCCGATAGTTTAAGAGAATGAGATATATCCTAAATCAGGGCAACAAGATGAAGTCCATGCATAGGAGGAAAGCTTCTGCATCACAGAAACACATGCGGCAGGCTTCAGGGAAAGTAGCTTGAGAGATGCTTGCAGACTGTAGTTTGGCTTCTGCTGTGGCTGTGCCCCTGTTTCTTCCTACTAGAAAAGAGTAATGATGAAAAACTGGAGTGCTGTGCACAAGGAAGCTGATTAAATCTCCCTCCTCCAGTCTTCTAGAAGAAGGCATATTCTCAGAGACCTCATCTAGTAAACAAAGCAGCATGATATTACTTAGGCTCACCTAGAATTGAAACAGTACTTTCCAGAGCTTGGAAAGTAGCATTGCATACTAGGAAGGCCCAAAGGCTCTGAGTATGTGCGTGGATACTGCCATGGACTAACTGTGTGACCACCAGAAGTTATTTACTCTCTCTGAGCCTCAGTTTCCCTGTCTGCAAAATAGGGGTAATGATACCTATCTCACCCGCTCTTGCAAGAACTAAATGATATATGTCATGCAGCATATTCAGAAAGTGCAGGGTGATATTCAAATTGTGTGATAACTAGTATAATATCAATACCAACTAATCAGAATAAGTGCTGAAATAAGCAATTCAATCAGAATAGACATCATCTATGCCCCACTGTGTGCTTTACAAATAACCATATGTATCAGCCCTGAAATAACCCATGGTTCGCAGTAAGCCTTAAGTGAAGAGTAACCATTATTTGGAAGAGGCAGCTAGAAATAGGATTCTGGAGGTCACTGTTTCTATAAAACACAGACCACTCTTGGACAGCTCTAAGTAGAACACAGACAAAGGCAAGCAAGTACAGGCTGGAAAAGATCTTTGAAGGTCCTCCTTCCCTGGGAGCCTCCTCTTTCTCCTGACCCCTTACCACACCCCACTTATGTCAACAGGTGATCTCCAGGGAGGGTAGCAAAATGGATCCTGTTTCCCAAACATTTAAAAAGGAAGCCCAAAGGAAGTGTAAATATGCATGAGGTATATTTGAAACGGACTAATAATTTGGTTCGGAAAAAAAGGACCTCCGAAGCAGCTAGCCCAGGACTTAAAGGCTGCCCCCAAAGGAGACTAGAGTGTGCACCAGAATGCAAATCAATGCCCTGATGTCTTCATTGGAGAAGGGTTGCTATGGAGTGGGGGGAGGTGTGAGCTGCGCTAACAGCACATTTAGTGATGTAGTTGATTCACATTCTGGCATTGCTCTCAAAAACATTTGAAACATTTATATTCCTAGGAATCGAGGGTAAATTTCAGGGAACTGTGTGAGAAGGAAGAAAACGGCTTCTGGCTCTGCTCAGCGTTTTGCTAGCATGGTCTTCAAGTGTTCAGACCTGGCTGAACAGATATATGGATGAGTGTGAGTGAATGGCTTGTGGAGAAGAAAGGACAGGGTATATTTAGAGAAGAAACCGCATATTACATGGAGTACTAGAATGCAATTTCTGCCCTAGGCTTAAGAAAATTAAGAGATAACAGAGCTGAGATTAAAGATTCTGCCCTGACACAGTAAGTGTACATTAAGAGGCTCGGTCCTCATCACTAAGAACTCAAACAGGGAAGAGATGCAGTAGTGGGAGACCACCATGTTCCCAGGACTCTTCCAGACGCAAAGGAAGCTCTCCCTCCAGAGGCTCCACCTCCCCTCTGCCTCCAGATCAGTCCAGAGGCTTGGGTCCGAAAGCCATGCCCAATCACTAACAGGTCTCCCTCCTTATTGGTCTGTCGGTACTTTACTTATTCTTCTCCTGTTGTTCTGTTTCTTCATTTGATCTGCATGCCCCACCCCCCCAACCCTTAACTTCCCTTTTTCAGGAAGAGGCTCTGAGTCAGATACTTGGATTCAAGTCCTGGCTCTACTGTTTACTGTGACCTTGGACAAATCACTTAAAATCACTAGAAAATGAGTGGTAAAAGTATCTACATCATCAGGTTGTTGTGAAAATTAATGGAAGGAATCCATGTAGAGCACTTAGAACAATTGTGGCCCACAACACATGGTAACTATTATGATTAGTGGTCTGGCTTAAATATCAGCACTTTACGAAGTTATACAGAAGAGTCTCATGCCTCCAAAGGCTTTCTACGATTCCCAATTCCTTTTGTGCCTGGGTTTAGACTCTATGCCAACCCCCCTAAACCTTAGGGGGTTGTCTTCCTATTAATCTATTAATAATAATAACAATAATACCTATACTTTATTAAACTACTATGTGTCAGGCACTTCATTTAGCTCTTTACATATGTTCTCTAAATTGATTTTATCACCACAATAACCATGTAAGAACATTATTATCCTCATTGTACTGATAAGGAGACAAACTCAGGGAGGTAAACAATTTCTCCAAATCCCAACAGTTTGTAAATGGCAAGCACTGTGATGGATCTAATTCTTTTTGCAAGAATAAAGCCCATCCCATTATTTTATGGCCCCTCCTCGTTGTTTCACATAGATGAATCTGGTCCCCTTACCTTAACTAAGCATTTTCACATGGGGCACATCTTCTATTTCCATTATTCTTACAAGAGCCACCACCCCCTACGGTGTTAGACATGCCACAGGCACTACATGTTTGTTTAAATGTTCAGAAAGAAAGTGCATCTGTAAACAATTCTTTGGTAACACTTTGATTTACTTACTGGTCCTGCACAAAAGCCATGAACAGATAGGTCTAGGATTAATTTACAAAGCTGATGCCTTAGTTTTACACAAGTAAGAACTTAAGGAAGTCACCCAGACGGCCCCTTGTCTTTACATGAAGGGGCCTCAGGATCCAATCATACATTCCTGCTGAAGGGATCTACCTGTTCTACCTATTACAGTGAAAAAGCAAATCAGGATGGCCCTGAAGTAGTAAGTACTTGGGTAGCAATGACCAACTGCTGCTACCCGAGAGTTCTTTTCAACATCACACAAAAATTAAGGCTATGAGTTAATAGAGTAATTTTATTTATTATTTAATTTTATTTAGGCAGAATGACTTCCATGGACCTTTTCATAATTAACTTGTAAAGAAAGAACTGAGATGATTTGTTTATACTCTCATCTATAGAGAAATAACTGAAGAGTAGGTTTTATAGGAAAATGATTGAAATTTTCATTGCCAAATACAGGAAAAACCAAAATATCTTTGTTCTGTTTCCAATTTTTATACCTTTCTGTCTCGTTTCCTGTAATCTTTTTGTTTTCATTTGGGTTTACAGATTAACATAAGGTCCATTTATGTAGTGCTCATTCAACTGACCTCATTTGCAGAGTCATAGAAATTTCGGATATGACCATCACAGACATAATGGCTCTGATAATGACAGAGTTGCTAAATGATGATCTGAGCTTGGAAATAAAAGAGAGGAAGTTGCAAGGATCTTATTTTCAAGACAACGTCCCTGAACATGTCCTTGCAAATGAGAACAAGTAAGAAGAAATGAAGAGAATATATGATGTTCAGACAGGATTATTTCTATACAGAATGCCTTTCAGCATTTTCTGTGACAAGTCAGCAGCTCTTTAAATGAGCCCCTCACAATTTCAGAGCTGCACCTGGTTTAATTGATGACTCTCGTCATTTCCTCACTGGTTGGTGCAAACCAGTCCCATTTTCCTATGCACTGAGAACATCAATGTCATGGAGGCTTTGAGCTACAGCATTCATTCACTGATTCAATATTAATTTTACTCTTACCCTTGGTGTAGTTGGGGTTGAAGTAAGGGAGGCACAAAAGAATGAAAGGACTTGGTCCTTGCCCTCCAGCACCCTGTATTTGCAGAGATAAGACACAGACGTATGAAATAGTGAACTAGTCAAATGAGGCAACAGGTGGTTAATGCCCAGGTGAACAGGGTAGATGCTGCTATGTGAGTTCAGAAGATTTGGAAATGCTGGGAACAGTCTCACACAAGTGGAATAAGAGTTGGACCCTGTACAGTACGAAAGCTGTAAAGGGGGGTGGGCAGAGAAGAGCTCTCCCAAAGGAGGGGATGGTGTCTACAATTCTTGCACTTGAGACTGAGCACTGTCTATGTGAGCAAGTCTGAGAGAATCACACTGACTAGAGCAGGGTTACATGGGAATAGCTGAGATATGGCCATATAGGTCAGTGGAGTGGGATTCTATGATACTTTGAATCATCAATACAGTAAAACCTTCCTTTGCAAGCATAATTTGTTTTGGAAACATGCTTGCAATCCAAAGCACTTGTAGGTCAAAGCTAATTTTTCCATAAGAAATAATGGAAACTCAGATGATTCATTCCACAACCCCAAAATATTCATATAAAAATGATTACAATAGTGTAATATACTACAAAATAATAAAGAAAATACAAACTATAAAGAAAAATAAATTAACCTGCACTTAACTTTGAAAACCTTTGTGGCTGGTGTGAGAGAGACAAGAGAGAGGAGGGTTATGGTGTAGAACAACATTCACTATCACTAACAGAATCACTGCTATCTATTGGCTCAGTGGAATCTTTTTCTTTTCAAGCAACTTTAACAAGGAACCTATCCAATGACCTAGAATGAAGCAAAGCATTCCTAAGCTTACTCTTGTATAGAAAAGCAAAGGACTGTCCATAGGTGCTTTGAAGTGACAAAAAATACACTAGTGCCAGTCATGGGCACCTTCCAACGTTCTGAAAAATCACTGACTTCTGCCAAACACCTCAGCCTGAGACCGAGCAGCAGAGCATGAAAGACGATCACCCATAATCCCGCAGCAAGAGAGAGAGAAAGAGAGAGAGAACCACTGGCTCAGTTGTGATCATGCGACATTTGCCATCATGTACTAATTGTATTGCAAGACATCACTAGTTTATCAAGTTAAAATTTATTAGAAATGTTTGCTCGTCTTGTGAAACACTTGCAGAACAAGTTACCCACAATCCAAGGTTTTAGTATATATCTCTAGTATGTCTCAAATTATTAACAATGGCTTACATTTTAAAGTGACTGGTCAAGAAACTGTTAAGTTCCACATACACACACAAACTTGCTACAAATGTTCATAGCAACACTATTCATAACAGTCCAAAAGTGAAAACAACCCAAATTTCCATCAACAAATAGATAAATAAAATGTGTTATATCCATACAATGGAATATTACATGGCAATAAAAAGAAACGGAATGCTGATACATGCTACAACACGATAAACCTGAAAACATTACGTTAAGCCAAAGAAGCCAGTCACCAAAGGCCACATATTGTGTGACTAATTCCCCATGCACAAAATATCCAGAACAGGCCAATCCACAGAAACAGCCCAGGCCTGGGAAAATTGGCAGGAAATGGAGAGTGACTACTAACACGTATGCAATTTCTTTTTGGTGTGATTAAAATGTTCTAAAATTGACTGTGGTGATTGTTGCACAATTCTATGAATATACTAAAACCACTGAACTGCATACTTTGAATGGGTGAATTGTATGGTATATAAATAATATCACAATAAAGCTGTTATTTAAAAGCAAACTGTTAAGAGAAGTGAACTCTAGGGAAAAGGGTGTAAGGAGTGTAGGGTGGGAGGGAGGCTTCGTGTCACCAATTTGTTTACAATCAGCATAACCCCATTGGAAATATCAGAAGAGAAGACTGAGTTTCCCTTATCACACTCTGGCTCTTCTAAAAATAAAGGCCTTTTAGGGGCACCTGGGTGGCTCAGTTGGTTGAGCATCCGACTTCGGCTCAGGTCATGACCTCATGGTTCGTGAGTTTAAGCCCCACATGGGGCTGTCAGCACAGACCCTGCTTTGCATCCTCTGTCCCCTACTCTCTCTGCACCTTCTCCACTCAAGCTTGCTCTCTCTCTCTCTTTCTCTCAAAAATAAATAAACATTAAAAAATAAAGGTATTTTAATTTCCTAAATCTGCTAGCCTCCATTTTAAAATTTACTTTGATTTTTCAAGAATAAAATAATAGCGTGGCTGGTATGTGTGTGTATATATATGTATATACATATATATACACACACATATGTGTACACATATATGTGTGTGTGTGTATATATATATATATATATATATATATATATATATATATATATCTCCATCCATCCCTTGGGAATCCCTGACAAATATATCACATTCAATCATTTCTGACCACTCCCTGGGTTCCTCTTGATTTCTCGAGGAATTAAGGTTATTGAATTTCAATTCCTCCCAGCAACCGTTTATTGAGTGCCTGTCTTGTGGCATGCACGTGAGGTTTGCAAGGCTATGTAAGGGCAGGGAGATGAGTAA
Organism: Felis catus; assembly: GCF_018350175.1. Taxonomy (NCBI): domain Eukaryota; kingdom Metazoa; phylum Chordata; class Mammalia; order Carnivora; family Felidae; genus Felis; species Felis catus. Next base: position 142,430,415 of record NC_058375.1, read on the forward strand.
GAAAGACATTTCTATTTCAAAGTGCTTGCTACTCCAGAGGGAAATGGGACAAATAAATTAGGACCTGAAAGAAAAGGGAAACTAAGTACCGTGTGCTGTCACCAAGGTGCTGAAGTGTCTACATGAAAATCATCTCTCGAGGGTATGTCAACAATGCAAGTCCTAAGCCCCATCCCAAACTAATTGAATCAAAGTCTCTGAGAAGAAGGCTCCAGAAACATATATGCTTTTCTAATGTAAACTCCATTCCAGCCCATAAAATCCACACAATTTAAGACATTGAGAATGTTTCCAGCAAATAAGTCCAATGTAAGTAACTACACCAGCATTTCCTCCAGTGAATTCTGCAGCATGCTAATTCTTCAAGTAGTTAATAGCTATTCCTTAAGGGGAAAAATGGGTTCTGAGGACAAAGAAGTTTGAAATATCTTTGGGTTAAACAAAATATATTTTTTAATTTATTACAGAATGCTACGAGACTTTAGTGGCCTATTGTATGCTGTGAAACTTTGAGAAAGGGACATAGAATGTGGTTATTACCAAACTTATTTGACTAGGGGATCATTTTTTTTTTCCACATACATCAATGGGCACATCACATTAATGGTCAGAGACTCATCTACTAAAATTAAGAGATAGGGGCACCTGGGTGGCTCAGTCAGTTAAGCGTCCGACTTCGGCTCAGGTCATGATCTCATGGTTTGTGGGTTCAAGCCCCTTGACGGGCCCTGTGCTGACAGCTTTGAGCCTGGAGTCTGCTTTGGATTCTGGTTCCCCCTTCTCTCTGCTCCTCCCCACCTCACACGCTGTCTCTCTCTCTCTCTCTCAAAAATAAACATTAAATTTTTTTTGTAAAAATAAAGAGATAGAGATACTCTGGGAAAATATTATGATCTTCCACTCCTTAATAGAAAAATAAACATATACAACATTATTTTTTTTAAAGATTGTTTTTAAATAGTTTTTTTTTTCCTGGTTACTATCTGAGCAATATCCCAAATGCCCCCCTTTTTTTAATAATCTAGTTGTTACTTAGAATAATACTCATTTACTGTGGAAAAAGATGATTAAAAATCAATTTGAAGGGGCGCCTGGATGGCTCAGTTGGTTAAGTGTCTGACTTCTGCTCAGATCATGATCTCAAGGTTTGTGAGTTCAAGCCCCACATCGGGCTCTGTGCTGACAGCTCAGAGCCTGGAGCCTGCTTCGGATTCTGTGTCTCCCTCCCTCTCTGCCCCTCCCTTGCTCACATGTCTTTCTCTCTCAAAAATAAACATTAAAAAAAATTTTTTTAATCGATTTGAACATTCTTTGCTAAGAATAAGAAGTTCCTCAAGATGGAGAGCACATTTCCTCTATGGTTTCCAGATATGCATATATTAGGATATATAAAGATGGGCACAGGGGCCAGAATGCATAGAGCCAGAATATAATTATTCTACAGCCAGTTCCTGGTCACTGTGGGTCCTGGCTGTCTAGAACAAACCTATTTCATGACCTTGGAATGAAACCAGTAATTTTCTTAGCCAGGAATCGAGACCAACAGCTGAAGGATTGAAAACTTTAGAACCTGGACCCTGCTTCTAACCTGAGCTCCCTTGGGTCAGTTCAAAAGGCATCAGAAGAGGGGCACCTGGGTGGCTCAGTCGGGTAAGCCTCTGACTCTTGATTTGAGGTCAGGTCATGGTCTCACAGTTCATGGGCTTGAGATTCTCTTTCTCCTTCTCTCTCTGCCCTTCCCCTTGCTCATGCCTTCTGTCAAAATAAATAAACTTAAAAAAAAAAAAAGTCATCAGAAGAAATGGCCTAGTTTGCCAATCTCAGTGGCACCATCATCCAACCAGTCAGTCACCCAAGCCAGAAGTTGGGGGGTTCATTCCAGACTCCTTTCCCTTCCTAAGCTAATTAGTCATTAAACCTGCTGCATTTATGACTTAAATATTTCTCAGTTCACCTCCTCCTCTCTATTCCCACTGCTACTGCCCTAGTTGAGGCCTACGCCACCTCACACCTGTACTATTTCGACAGCTTTCTAATTGGACTCCCTGCCTGAATTCTCCCTCCTCAAATCCATCTTCCACTCTGACCAATGCACATCTGATTACACCTTTCCCGTTTAAAAATCTTCCACCAGCTCCTAATTACCTACCGCAAATAATTTCCCCCAAAGTGTTCTGCAAAACACTAACACAATGTGTAATCCACAAAAAAAGAGGGCTCCTTGAAACTGAAAAGTAGGTACAATGAGGGAGAGTGCCTTTTAGTGTCTCATCTGTCTCCACTATAGCAGAAAGGTCTAAAAATGCCTTGGAGACTCAGCACCCAGAAGTAGGTCCAATCCATAAATAAAGAAATGCTTCCAGAGTCTATCAATGTCCTTGGCTAGGGGATCTTGGAAGTCACGTAACATAAACGCTTATGGGGTAATGGGCATTTTTTATGCTTCTCAGAAATGGTAATAGATTATAGCCAGAGCCTACTGAATATCCTCAAGTCTTCTCCAGGAAGGCATTCTTTAGCTTTGAAACTATCCATCTTCTGTTAAGTATGCAGAAGTGAAGTTTTATGTTCACAGCATCTCTGCAAGCCCTAAATTAAGAACCGAAAACTCAAATACTCTAAGAATCAGATAGATCACAACTGAGAGGATTCTGGCTGAGTTTCCAGAACAAGGTATCTGATGTGTGCCCTCCCCCTCAACGTCCTCAAGATATCTTCTTACTAAACTAGTCACTGAGTTAGACAAATCTTTAGTATTTGAGTTGGCTGCTGGCTGGCATTTGAAAGCCAGCTTCTCTATGTAAATGCAACACTCAAATGAAAAATCTAACAACTAGTTGCACATCTTACTGCCAGAACATATTTTAGTTAAAAGGGATATGAATCAAAACTTTCACAGAATCTAGGTTATGCATTTCCTTGTCCTTTTTCTACCTTATTTATATTCTTTTCTATTTTTCCTTCTCTTAAAATTCTTTGGATAATTTATACTAAGTTTGGAATGTAGCATGAACAACTTTTTTTAGCTACCTTTCTATCAGTGTATATTTCAAAACCAGGGCAAAACAATACATATTTATCAACATACTATTCAGTCCTAATAAAATCTTGATAGTTATATCTTGTAGAGTTCTTTATATTGTAGCTTTGATCCAAGGCATTTCTCCCTCTCCCTCTCCCTCTCCCTCTCCCTCTCCCTCTCCCTCTCCCTCTCCCTCTCCCTCTCCTTCTCTTTCTCTCTCTCTCTCTCTCTCACACACACAACACCATTCAAAATACCACAGCTAACGAAAGCATCTATAACAACAAATGGCAATAGTGTACTTCAATTATAAGACCCACCTCACCCTTCTTGCAAGACTGCACTCTGTGGTAATAATAATTTAAGTATTAGAGCTACAAAAATAATATAAGAAACCAATCTCTAAAAACAACATGTTATTTTAGAAGTATATACATTCTGAAAATGAAAACATTCAAGCAGTGTTCATATAATATGTACCCTAGCTTGGCTTTAATGTAGCTCCTTACATATATTTAAAGACTTACGCACTACTTCTCTATTGAGTGTGGACACCCATGTACCAAGTGCACACCCTTCCAGGAGTGAACATCTGAACCTTAGGACCTTATTCCAATAAACTTCATCCACAACTCGCTGCAATCTTCATTTTATTCCCTGTCACCAGAATGGACTCTCTGCTGAGGCACTGGCATGGTTCTAGAAGCATATGGACCAGGTCTCACCGCTGAGAACAGCTTAGCTCTGACCCTGCAGACCATGCTAAAGGCAGGGAGAAAAGCTACTTCCCAGAGTCTCCCTTACCTTAAAAATCATGGTGTTCAGAGAAGTGAGATATCTGCCACACACGGGTGTGTGAGCACTACTATAACGACCTGTCCCAGGGAGGGCATGACACAAAAGGCCAAGATGAGCAGCTACCAATGAGAGAGGCTTCTGCTCCAGACACTAGAAGGATATGGTCTTCCTATCTCTCAGCAATGAATCATGTGTCCCATCCTTGGCCAACTGGCCCACTGGTCAAGACTTATTGCTCTTTCTGAACCCAGAACTCCAGCACATAGTCAGAACGTGAATCTACTCCCTTCTACATTTCCCAAGTCCTAACAATTAGAAACAAGAGCCTTTATTATATACAGCTCCTAGATTCCCACTAGTTAGACTTATTTTCCCAGAAGAGACCCCTAAAATTTCTAATTGAAGTATAACGCACATACAGAAACATGCATATATTGTATGTGTACAATTCAATGGATTCTCACAAATTCTGCACACTGTATAACCAGCAACCAGTCAACACTGACTTCTTAATAAAGACACCCATGGTCTGCTTACCTTTATTAAAAAGGGAAAGGCCTAACCTCCATCCTAATATTTTCCAAGGATTTCATCTACCTTCAAAAACAAGTTCTGCTTCCAACACTGTAAAGGAAACGCTCCTCTTGACTTTCCTGCCCCCCACTTAGTCCATATATCCTTTAACAAGGAGGCTGTTGTCAAAAGTGCAAAATCTCACAACACTAATCCTTACTCCCACCAATCCTCCCACTGTTTTATGTGGTGGGAATCACAATGTAATGACATTAGGACACATCCTAAGAATTATTCTCATCTGGTCATGATGGTGGAGCACAGTGGGGCCACAAGTTGGTCTGCTACATGCTTTTCTCTCTCTGCTCATTATCAGCAGAAGACCTTTCTGTATTTGAAGGCAATCATGGAAGCCCACATAACTTGGCTTCTCAAACCTTCTCCCCAACACTGACATTTAAACCTTTTATTTTATCCCATTTCTAGACCTTGTTGAAGTACTCTAAATCTTGATAATAATTTTAAAACAGAGTACAGGAACGAAAAACTCAGGTCACCATTGTAGTGGAACTATTGGCACATCAAAGCCAACACATATCTCCAATGGAAAACCACTAACAGCATCTCTTTCAGAGCTTCACTAACATCTTCAGAATTGTGGTTTAGGAATGCCTTCAAACTGCATGATGTCATCTACTGAGACCAATATAGTCAGACAGGGCCCATCAGTGATGTGGATGAAATCAACATCCATTTACCTCTCCAGATCACCTTCCACCCCACCCCCCTCTGCTTTTGCACCGTGTTGCTGACCCATAAGCTCTGCTCTTTGGCTTCTGGTTGTGTTTGGCCAGTCAGAACCTTAGCATCGATTAGAGTGAGGGAAGAGAAAGAGATTCCCTGGCTCCCCCCACCATGTGGGATGGCAGTAGGCTGCCTATATCCCTCCCCAAGGAAGACTGTATCCATATCATGATAGCCTTCTTGGCAGAACTCAGCTCTCCTGGGTTCCTGTAACCATGCCCTTTCCTAATTGTGTCGCACCTAAGGGAGGTAACAGTTCTGCAATTACCAGGCCTGGGAGTACTGTGGTATCCCTTGTGGTTTCCTTATACCCTAACAACACCTCTTCTATTTATTAAACCTCTCAAATTATCCTAATTTGAGGATGCTATTTTTCGTAGGGATTCTGATTGATTCTGAAGGAATCCCATTCATAACTTACAGTTCCTTTGGCCTTTTAAATATATTGATATCCCTTTTTACTTTTTAAAAATATCACTACTAAAAAAAATGCATCACTACTAACTCATGCAAATGTTTCCCTGAATTGAAAGTCCATGGAGAGAATTGACAACGAGAAAAACAAAATAAAAATGGAACTTTGGTACTCTTGGCTAAGGCCAAATGTAGCATCCACGTGCAACTGTCACCAAGACCTGCATACAAATAGTGAGAATTCTAACATTTCCCTAAAACACAAAACCTCTTTCTGACATTCTCTAGCACTGAGCTTTTATGTACGTTTAGGTTTTGTGGATGTGCTGTCATTTCAATCCATCAAACTGGAGACTTTCAACCATACCAGAAAGCAGTATCAAACAAGAAAGCTTGAAAGAAACCAGGACTCTAATCTGGATTCCAAAGGTCTCTCCATTGGGGTCAGAGAGCAATCTGTTCTCTGTTTTGGAGATTCTCCCAACTCCCAACTGCTTTGTAAGCTGTCAAGCAAGCACCATACAAATAATGACTGTACCACCCTTCAGCGGGTTATTACAGTTTTTTTATATTATTAACCCTTGCATTTGGCATCATGAAAAGACCACTGCTCTAGTTAAAGATCTGAGGACAGCTCTAGGTCCAGTTCCACAGTAAATTGTCTGGGTCATTCTGCACAAGTTGCCTAACTTCTTTGGGCCTCAGTTTTTTTTTTCATTTATAAAGTAAAGAGAGATGAGCTTCATAAGTTTTTGTGGGTTTTTAAAACCAAATTATAATAAACAGAGACTAAAAAAATTCTTCTTATGAAACCTGGAGGCCATAGCCTAATGCTGCTTCCCACAACCAAGAAACTTCTTTGGAATCTTCTATTTCATTTTGAGCTAATTCACTTTAGTCTTAATTGAAAAAGAATGTTTATTTCAATATAAAAATATTTTACAATACACACCAGTACACATATATAAATCTTTAATTTTGCTAAATTTTAATTTTAATTTTGCAAAATTTTAATTTTACACATATATAAATCATTTAACTCAGCAATTCCACTTCCAGAAAGCTATTCTGGAGAAATGCTCCATGTGTACACAAAGATTCATATGTACGAATTTATCTACAAGATTGAAAAACAGGAAATATTCTAAATCTATCAGTGGGCTAAACTTGCTACAGTAAATCCATACTGTACATCAGCTTATAAGAAAGAATAAATTCATATGGAGAAAATCCATGGTACACTTTTTGGTGAAGAAAAAAAGTCACAGGAAAATATTTATTATGATCATATTCATACTTTTTAAAATTACAAATGTGATATGTGCATTTATAAGTATGTTTTTCTAAATACCCATGTTTGTCAATGCATAGAAAAGAGTCTAAATGGATACCCACTGAGTTGTTAAAAATGGCTGCCTGTAGAGACATGAACAGGTCGGGAGGTTGTTAAGGAAAACCAATTTTTCATACTATGCAGTTTTGTATTATTTACATATTTCCCCCCCCCCAAAACCTCATTTCACTTAAGATACCAATGATTTAAAAAATCAACATTAGATTACATATCACTAAGAGAAAAAAAAACACCAATAGAACAATAGTTTTAAGATGTAGCTCTATTTTAGATGTATCAAAATGTTGGGGGTGGAAGGTGGGGAATGTGTGCCTTAGTATCAATAAAATACAACATATAACTTCAGAAATTGTTACCATATTAAAAATAAATAACATTAGCACTTTAGGAAGACACATCATGTTTCACATACCAACTTGTTGGTTTTCAGTTAACTAATAATTAAACATGACCATCGAATGGTCTTTTCTTTTTAAAATCAAATATCTAGGGACGACTGGGTGGCTCAGTTGGTTAAGCGTCCCACCTCGGCTCATGTCATAGTCTTTGAGTTTTGAGTCCCACGTCAGGCTCTGTGCTGACAGCTCAGAGCCTGGAACCTGCTTCGGATTCTGTATCTCCCTCTCTCTCTCTGCCCCTCCCCCCCTTTCCTTGCACTCTGTCTCTCTCTCTCTCTCTCCCAAAAATAAACATTAAAAATTTTTTTTAAAAAAAATCAAATATCTAAGCTAGCCCTTTTTGATCTGTTTGGTTTTATTCCTTACTCTACTTTATTCTACTGGGCAGTATCCTAGCACTTCAAAAAGTGCAACATGATAACTAACACATGTTCTGTGCTTCCCTACCTTATCAACTTTACTCTAATTCCATTTCTATATTCTAAGCATTAACAATATGATCAACTGTAATATGATTTGGATATCTGATAAATTAATTCTTAATTCTGTCCCTTGGATCAATAGAGCCATTGAATCAAATAAGTCCAAGACATTAATCTCTGGGACTTCAACTGAAATTAAATGATATTAAGCTATCAACAATGACTCTTTGGAAATGAACTGGAGAACTAATTTGTTGACCAGGTATTTTAGCATGATATTCACCACATTTTTCTACCTTCATGATAAATATTTGCTTCCAACTCTTACTTTATTCAAACAATATTTAAGGAACTATTTAAGAGATTGGGCTGAAGTAAAGATTGTCCCCTTTATCCCTTTGACTTTCATTTTATCACAGAGAAAAATTAAACAGATTAGGCATAGTTACTGCTTTTAAAAGAAATGAATGACTTAAAAAATAATGAATGTCTCCTAGAATTTATTATATTCCTGTGGTTTTCTAATTGATTGATTATCGCTTTTAGTACAACCCAAAGGATAATATTGATGAACTGAAGAAAATTTTGTAAAGCAAGAAAACACCCAAAAATAAACATTCTTGATGATTAGGCAATGTTACAATCATAAAATCATTATTTAAACTTTTTTTTTTGGGGGGGGGGGGTTAGGGGCAACAGTCTCCTAGTGCATAGCTCAGACAATTTAGCCAATAAGGAAAGATAGAGATCATTTAAAGCAGAAATACCTCTCCTCAATTATCAATAAGAGTTAGGAGAAGCTCAATTCTCAGAAAGCATTCGTCTTTGATTTTTTTTTCTTAGAGATGAGACTCAAGTGTCTTCAGCTCAAATCCCTGTGGGCTGGGCATGCACTGTGGGTATTGGCAAGCAGATGAGCAATATGCAAAACACCATTCTGGCTTTAGAATTAAAAATCTTAAATAAAACATCTTTCCTCTTCAAAAGTCTAGTCCTCTCAAAGGTGTGCACCAGACACAACTTCCTACTTCAAAGAGTCTGAAAAGGCCAAATGTTCAGACTCTGGGACCAAATATGGAGACCTTACTCAGTATATACAAAACACCACGGTAGTTGAGCCTTTCAAAAAGTAAATGGCATATGGTGGCATTTGTATCCAAACTGAAGAAATTGCTTATCAGCAAACAGAACAGAATTCTCGATGTGAAGAAACCTTAGAAATAATCTAATAAAGATCTTAGAAAATCTTAGAAAAACTCTAATAAAGAGTTTTCATTTTATAGGAGGCAAAACTGAGAATTGGAGGGATCAAATGACTTGCCCAAGGTCACTACTAATCAGTGGCAAAGACCAGGAATTCCACTTCCTTGTGCTCCCTCGATTAGACTCTACTGCCCCCCTTTCTGAAACAAAATACAACAAACTAATCAGAAGGCCTGAAGAGATTAGTACATTCTTTCACTTGACAACCACTGTAATATTTTTGGAAAGCACTGTCAAAAACCATGTAAATGCTCTGAAAATAAACCAAAGGATTTGATGGAAATATCAAAACCTGTAGAGAAAGGACCATGCCAAAAGCTTAAGTATATTCATGATGTGAAGAATAATAATAGCAGAAAACACATGTTTTAAGGGTTACGCATATTACCTTATTTAATCTTCAAAAACACCCAAGATGTAGGTTTATTATTATTAACACTTTAATAATGTGGAAACCGAGGCACAGAAAGTTTAAGAAATGTACCCAAGGCCACAAATTAGGAAGAGGGGAGCTGAGACATAATCCCTGGCAATCCTGCACAGAGTCTCCGCTTTTAATCCCAGCATTATTACAATACATTATTAGTTCATGATACAAAGTACAAAGAGTAATTTTTTAAAAGATTGTGAAAAAAATTTAAATACAACCTTTTTACTCACCAAACTTTTCAACAAATCTGCTAATAAAGAAAAACACTGAAGGTCAGAATCTTTTATGTTATATGATGCTCAAGCTAAAAAGAGAAGAAAAATTAAGGAGTAATAGGATTCAAAAGGCAAAATAAGAATTAAATTATTCACAAATTATACAATCAAGCTCCGGAATAATTGACAGCTGCCGATATTTGTGTTAGGATGTATCTCTTACATCAACTCTCCTGAACAAAAAGGCTGAAAGCAAATTCAAAACATCCTGTTTTAAGTTTAAGACGTTTCGCTATTTCTTTTTTTTTAAGGTTTTTTTTTCTAAAGTGATAATAAAGTGATATCTATACCCAATGTGGGGCCCAAACCCACAACCTTGAGATCAAGAGTCACATGCTCCACCAACTGAGCCAGCCTGGCATCCCTCCTGAACAGATGCAAAAGAAACAAAAATAGGACGCAGGAAGTACTGATACTATGGCACCGTTTAAGACGAGAGAAAAATGCTTATTACTAAAACTATATATTTATATTATAAAAGAATACCTGAATGCAGAGTGAGCCCAAGCACTTTTCTATTTAGATCTTGCAAACTATCACGTGAGCTATCTGAGCCGCCTTCCTTTTGGTCTACCTGTGAGAACTGCAAGAGTGGCTGCACGGTTTTAGCTTAGACTCACACTCCAGAATCTTAAAAAGTTCAAAGTCCAAGCCATAAAAAATCTACAACTCCCAACCTGCTTGCCATTATTTTATATGAACTGTAAAATCCCTTGAGTTTACACACCAAGCAGTGGCCTACTGGTGCCTGGTCTCAAGTAAGGTCACATGCCAGTGTCCTTACCAGTCCAGCGTTTAGAGTTGTTACTGTTTTTCAAGTCAGCGTGGCCCAATGCAAACACGTCAAAGGCAAGTAAATCAGCCTGATTTAGATCAGCTACAGAGTATCTACAGAGCTTTCTTGGCATAATTTTTAACTTAGCCTCATGGATATCTGAGCTCATGACATGATGATCATTGCAAAGGACTGGTGGAGGAGGGAAGAGAGGTAACAAAAAACAGTTAACAGTCCAGTTATGTCTTCTTGTCCTCTTCCGGTGGCTCAGTTTACCCCGGTAAGGGATATTAAAGGGAGATGGTGAGCAGAATGATGAGAGAACCACCCACATAGAAATAAGGTCTACACTGAACTCTGATAGAAAAGGAAAGGGTAAAGCAAGGATGCTTGCTCACCTTCACCCTAAAAGTACGTGTTTTCCTAGTAATTGTCGACCTTCCTACAGAATACCTTGTACCATAAAAAAATGTAGTGTTCACTAAGCACATGTGGAGGGAGTCACAGGGCTATATTCTAAATCCTGATGGACTCATCATAATCTAATAGGAAGAAGAACACCCACAGGAGAGAAGACAGCGAAGTCCCAGAGAAAATGTGGGGATCAATCCTAACACATCATTCTGTCACTTGAAAGTGGAAATGGCAGAGAAAGTGATGAGACTGATGACCTTGGAGAGGCAAATTCATGGGTTCTAATCAGATTTAAGGAATTTCTATAGCTCAATGACAACTACATCTAGAAATCATTTCAACATATATTTTAGAAAACCATCATTGCTAAGAACTGATTGATGAAAGAGAAGTTTCTGTTCATCATTCACCTAGATTCTGAACAAATACCAGAATCACTCAGCTGAGTAAAACAGGTTGATTTTCTCAAATTTCTTACACAAACCATGAGCAGCATTTGTCTTTCCTCTCTGGCCAGTGAAGCCAACAGACCTTGGATTCTTTAACGGAACAGGTCTCATTCTCTAGAAATAGGCCAGAAAGACTTTCTAACCCCAGAAGGTCCTCTGATCTGCCAAACCATAAAGACCTCCAGCCTTCTCATTTCCAAAAGGCATCTAATCCTTAGTATCTCTAGAGTCTTCTTCCAAAAGTCCCTAAACACACAAAGCCGTCTGTCTGAAGTTGATCCTCCTTCCTAGCAAGCACAAGGACATATCTTCATATTTAAAAGAACTATATTATATCTTTGAAAACAGCAATTCTTTATTCTCTTGTGGATGTGTGTCTTTCAACCCTCTCGGGTATCTTTCTTTATGTCAAGAGCAGTTAATTTTTCATCTCCAAATGCTGTGTCGCAGAAATCTCCCACTTAGCGTTAACCATTAATTAGCAAAGCACGGAGCATATCTATATATGAATGTACAGGGCATACAGTGTGCATACACCTGCAGGAACACAGACATTTAGGCAAACATGCAGAGTTGTGCAGCTTATAGAAAGTGAGTAGTTTAAATAATTAACATATAGTTATAATAATGTATAGGTACATATAAATGTAAATATGTGCTTTTATATGTACATACAGATTATGTATAGTTTGTAAAATTCACCTTCACTTTAACTTTTACGTCTGTAACATTTCTAACAGTATCAGTAAATACATTATGCTCCTTTCTGTGACTTACAGAGAATATGTTTTCCTCTCTAGTAAATGCCCTGAATTATGATCTGATCATCTTTTTCACTGAAAAAGATCATGTCTCTCCCTCTCAGTACTTTAGAATTTAAGCATTTGGAAACAGAAGCAATTGTGTTGGAGAAATCAACTATTAATTCTATGTGCAAATAGCCCTGGCTTCACTTTACAAAATACTCTAAGAATCTATACTTCATTTAAATTGCTCAAAGTCACAGAAGGTCTGTGCAGGAGTTTTAAATTTTGCAAAGCATCTCTTGCACGGTCCAGTCTAGTCCTAGTGTGCTGAATCTTTTATCAAATGAGAACATCATTTCACAGCATAGGATGCAATACACACACAGTAGCAGGTTTAGAATGGCATATTCACGGATATGTGCATTGACAGTTTGAAAAGATACAAGGCAGTATGATAACAGTCATTATCTTGGGGTGGATTTTTAGGTAACTTTTTCTACTTATTTGCTTCTTCCATTTACCCCCATAAGAACATCCCTGCTATTGTGTGTATAATAAACCCCTGCTGAATAAAAAAATAAATCTACTCATAATGATCTCACAACAGCCAAAATATACAGTGAATCCATTTATGAAACATGTATACCAATGAGCAGATCTATCAAAATCTATTTTGATCGATAAAAAGTACATAGAGTATACTGGAGGCTCAATGAGTGGAAAGTATCTTGGCACCTGGACTTGTATTAAGACCAAGTGCAGGTAGTGAGAGGTGGAATAAGGCAATCCTGACACAGAAGACAACATAGTACAAGTCTGTGTGCATGATCTATTGTAACTGGCCTGGTCTGGGTATGGACTCATTCAGGAGCACACATTCCTTTATCCATGGCAAGGCAACAGAAGGAGTAAGGTGATGTTCTGCGTGAAATCTCCCATTCCTGCGCAGAGCCCTTGCTGTGGGGCACTGAATCATCTTTTGCACTTCCTCGTATTCTGAATGATGCAAACAATTAACTACTCTCCTGGAAACCAGGGCAGAAGCTAACGGACTTGTCCAAAAAGGCTCCATAGAACTCAAGAATCTAAAATGCCCAGACTCAAGTGTGTTCCCACAAGGCTCTTGTTCCTCTCTCTTTATACATATAAAGCATGAAATACGGAGATTACAACTGAAAAGCTAGGGTATTAGAAGTCTAATATCTATCTCTGGACCAGAATCTTAAGAAAAACCTTGCATAACAGTACCAAAGTCTCTCTCACACTGCGGGGATGTGAGGTGCTAACAGTGTATAATAATGCTTTATTCTTACTCAGAATAAAATATCATCAGTCCCTAGGCAAGATGATCTCATTACAGACTTACTGTGTGAACACGCTGAATACAATCACTTATCACATGTTAAACCCCCACACACCCCGCAAAGGCATTTTCAACAGCGCAGAGTGGTCGGAAATATGTGGATGGCAACCCAGCCCCCCAGAGAAAGTGCCGTACTCAGCTTTTAGTGCCTGTATATTCTTGGACTGCAGCTGGTCATTGGAGAAAAGCCTGTCCACACCTATCCACCAGACCTGATGCAAGAGCTTTGCTTCAATCTGGGCAAACCCCACACTTACAGCCATAAATGCATTGGCACTGAGAAAGACTGCTGAGGATGTGGCACTCCAGGTGTGGCTTTATTTCTCACTTCACCGGGTCAGCTATTTAGGCCTAGTCTTCTCCATTGGCTTGAAGCTTTGTTCACACCATCTTGGGTAACACATCACATTATTCTTCCTTATAAAAACAAATAAACTCAAATGAGCATTCTGAGTCAGTTCACCCCTCCAAACACCTCTGTCTTCCCCTCTAATTTAAGTGACACGCTTTCAGTCCCACCCAACCGAAAGCTTCCCATACTTTCAGGTGAGGATTGGCCAGATGTCTTTCTTCGTTCCTTGGGTTTCCCACCTTCCTCGTCTCCGCAGATCCCCGAGGATCTCAGGCTGCTGGCCACCACTGAGTCACCAGGAGCACAGCACTGCAGTACCTAGCACTACCCGCCATCAACTACCGCCAGAGTCAAATCACTGCACTCTTCACTCTCTCCCCCTCCCTCCAGAAAAACTCAGCTGTCCTGTGAGGCTTGACCAAAAGAAAAAAAAAAATGCTTTCATACTTCTAATGGCTCCCCTCTGAACCAGTGCATCGGAAATTTATACAGTTCTAGAGAACAAGGTGCTGGATACATTAGTTCCTAGCCGACTCTGTTCATTCCAGCCAGTTTCAAAAATAACCTGTTATTCCGAAATAACTCCGATCTACCTAAGTGCAACACAGTGCCCGAGGTAAAATCGATGGTCGCGAATAAAAATTACAATCCAATAAGGCATCACATGTTTCATAACTGAGTGTAGAGAGAAGGGGTGTGAGAAATAGTCAGGCTTCCTGAAGAACCCCAGATGGTTTACTGAACTCCTATAGTTGCATTTTCCATTCTTCCACCCCACTTGCACGTGTGGACTTTCTCTATTTCAGCCACCAATGTTTCAAACTACAGTCCCTTGCAATAAACTGGCAGTGTGATAATTTACAAGCACGCTGGGCAACACTCAGAGAGACTTTGCAGAAACAGAGTTAGAGTCAAAGCTAACACACAGACAGGAAGGAAAAATGGAATGCCTTATCAGAACAGAGAATTTCTATCTTTAATAGAGTACATCATTTGATACATATGTCTGCATTGATGTGTACCATGGGGCTTTTTTGTTGTTATTGTTGTTATGGTCTGTTTATTTGGTGGGTTAGCCAGGGAATCTTATATAACACATTTCCTGTTTCAAATGTAGCAACATGTATGGCATTGCACTCCTATAAAATTTAGACTCCCCACAGCGGGTCCCATTAGCCACCCCAAATCATTTTACCTTGCACGGTTTCTAGATGATTGATGAAAAATCAAGAACTGCCACTAGCCATAGTAAAAGATTCGGCAATCAGCTTTACCCTATATTTGAAAGCTAACATTCTGGTGGTATGATTTTAGGGATTTCAGAAAACCATTTTCATCCTGATTTTAATAGATTACATGAGCCTGACCTACGGAGGGAAAGGAGTCCAGTTTTCTCAGCCAAAACACACGTGAGCCTACTTCAGTCTTCCAGGGCAGAGTACAGTGACTCTACCCTCTGCCTCTGCACTGGGGTGTTCTATGACCACAACCTTTGTATCTGATTTCCTTAACAAAGAAGCAGATCTGCACCACTTGTTTGGCCAGAAAGCACGTAACACAGCTACAGCTGAACAACTTCCATTCATGCTAGCTCAATAAACAATGTGTATTATATAATGAATGAGCCTTTTCTGTGAACCCTTCTATTGGAAAACATAGGCACTTTCTGCATAGTTTAAGCCAGGCTACAAGGAGCAGTTACCCCTCATGAGATCAAACGCGGACTGAGTAATGTATAAATCCGAACAGCCTACACTCTCAGATGCCTTTGCAGGCACCCTAATTTCTTTTTTGCATGACAAGAAATTATATAATAAAAAATAATCTCTGTTCACTCTAAACTACACAGAGAGCATTTACACAGCAGCTAGCAAGCACCCGAATGATGTTGGCTTTCAGCTCCATGTTCCCTGCGTTGCCTAAGAAATGGGGTTGGGGGGGGTGGTTAGTGAGAGGAGGAAGAGGAGGGGAGAGGGAATCAGCTATCTATGAAAATACTTACAGCCTCCGAGTCTTCAATTCCATGCAGGTACAAATTGTCATACATGGAGGTCTGAGAATCCAGAGCACTTCTTTCAAGGCAAAAATAAAATTGCTACAGAAGCCCCAGCTACAGCTAAGAGATAGAAAAGGCCTGTTGGAAGAACTGCGTCTGCCTTATCAATTCCTGTGGATTTACTAGGCAAGATGCTATTCATTCACATCACACAGGGTGAGGTTATCCCCAGAGGCAGTCCAGCCCTGGCATTTTATCTGCCTTCCCAATACAGAGCATAAAAAAGCAAAACCCTTCCTCAACCACAGACTGGTGACTGAGCTAGGAAAGCGGCCTGTGATTGGCTCAGCTTCCCTGCTTCAGTCAGCTGAAGAGCGTTCCCTTGGAGAGTGGAGGGCGCCTCAGAGCATCCTACTCAGCCAAGAGCTGCTTCCTGTTTCGCCCGTACTGTGTAGTTCTGCAATATACACTTATCGATATCTGAAAGGCTGCTTGGAATGCTTGGAAAGGCAGACTCTTGAATACTTCAAACACAACTCCTCACCTTCTTAATTAAATTCACAATGGGTGGGTGGGGGGTGGGGGAGCAAAGGAGAAATTTTATTTTCAGAGAATATTGTATAAAGACAGGCAAACAGATACTAATCTCCATCCAACATCTCTGCTTAACAGATGCAATTTAAGTCAAACAGGCAATAAGTCATTTAAAATTAAAAAAAAAAAAAACCACCAAGGTAAAGGAAAATGTTAAATAAACAGATGGTAAGATTTCTTGTGGGAATTTCTGCTGTAAAAGTTTTCAATGTTCTCGCTGAAGTCTCTCTGCCCCACTGGTAAGAAAATACCTCCGTGACCCAACTGTTGAAGTTTGAAAAAGAAGCCCAAAGACTCTCAAAGCCTTGTAGTTAGATGCAAAATGTTCAATGTCTTTTTAACTTGACATTTTTAACCTCCTATAAGTGACAACTAGTATTTTAACTTCAATCTCTCACCCCTTTCCAATACTTAGACCTTTAAAATTCCTAAGACGGCACTGATCATCTCCCAAAGCCCAAACAGAAAATGCCTACTCTCTCCCTGTGCTCCCACCACACCACAATTCAGCTTGACCTAGGACAGGGCCCACGCTGGAGCTTACCCAGATGCTTTCTGGTCAACCAATAAGGTTCTGCAGCCTTCAAACAGGAGACCTCTATAGCTCACACTAAGAGAAGTCAGCTAAATTTGGAAAAAAAGAAGTTAGTGATGGGCAAAGAACATAATCTAGAGAAACTGCATGACTCACTGGGGTAAGCAGTGACCCAGAAACTCAGAGGCTCTGAGTCCAATATCAGCTTCAGCATTAATTGGTTGGATGACTCTGGACCAGTCACCACTTCTACAGGCTTTAGTTTCTTCACCTGCCAAATTGAGGTAAGAAATAACTCAGAGAAAGAACTTTGAAATCTAAAGTGCAACATAAACACTTATCAATGACAACCCTGCTTTGTCAGCCGGAAGGCATTGGCTGCAGTTCACGGGAGCTCAGCACAGGAGTAACTGGCTGGCCCTGGACCTAGGAAATAAGACCTGTGCTTCTAGCCAGTATCTCTGAAAAGCGTAACTCTTAAAGGAACAAACCTGAATCACAAAAGGCAACCCAAGAGTTACAGCTGTTGAGCAGAGCACTGTTCTTCTGGGTCTGCACTGACCTACCGATATCTTTCAATCATAGTTGCATGCCTAGGAAACAGCACCAATACTTAGTCACTTTCAAATATAAAAGATGGCAAAGGGATTCATCTGTCCTTCAGAACCCCAAATGTCCTTCAGAACCTTCATACAGGATGTCATCTGTGCCATCGCAGAGGGAGAAATGGCAGAAGAGGATGGGGGCAACTGGCAAGATTTCAGAGGGAAAAAACCCAGGGCCAGCTCTACCTGTTGACAACTGTGGGTCCTGGAGCAAGTTCCTGCCGGGCTGAACCTCAGCTCTCCCCTCCATAAAGCAAGAGGACTGTGTCAAAGGATTTGGAAGCTCAAATTCTTGTATCAAACTCTGTTATTATAATTAACTACAGCCACATGGTATTTCAACCAGAATCTGCAGAAAATTGCGGCAAGAGGGTCTTTTCTCTCCTTGGATTTTCTAGATCATTTCCTTGCTTTACCACTTCAATTGGGAGTATAGGTATTTCTGGAGTATCTTTAAATAGGCAACTAGGGGCGCCTGGGTGGCGCAGTCGGTTGAGCGTCCGACTTCAGCCAGGTCACGATCTCGCGGTCCGGGAGTTCGAGCCCCGCGTCGGGCTCTGGGCTGATGGCTCAGAGCCTGGAGCCTGCTTCGGATTCTGTGTCTCCCTCTCTCTCTGCCCCTCCCCCGTTCATGCTCTGTCTCTCTCTGTCCCAAAAATAAATAAACGTTGAAAAAAATAAAAAAATAAATAAATAAATAAATAGGCAACTAAATTACAGGTGAAACGAGAGGCAGTCCACTTCCATAACTCACCCAGGTGAGAGAAACTGCTCCCTACTGGGAAAACTGGGCACGTCTCCTGCATTTCCTGGCCTTGGAGTGCTCCCGACAGCTAATGTGAGAGTCCAAAGGAGGTTTTTAAGGAGGAGGGGCTCATTCTGTGATACACAAATGTATGCAATAAGCAAGTGGGACACCAGGAGGGAGGCAGTGGATAGAGCAGAGCATCCCGTAGTTACTCCTGCAACTCAGCCTCTCCAGGACTAAGAACAATGTGAAGCAGGGGCAGGCTGGCTTGGTCTGCTTCCCAGGACATTACAAGAATGCTGGACTCAGAACCAAAAACTGTTAGAGGTGGGAGGACCTCAGAGGTCACCTAATCCAGCCCTCATTTTAATACCCAGAATGGTTAAAATGCTGTATTGAAAGCCACATTTTTTTATACTTGAGTGTTCCTTCCCCACTCCCTTCTTTTTTTTTTTAAGATTTTATTTTTAAGTCATCTCTATACCCAACATGGGGCTCAAACTTACTACCCTGAGATCAAAAGCCACATCACTGAATGAGCCAGGCTCCCCTCCCCACTCCCTTCTTGATGGGGTTTTCAAGATAAGGGATGAGAAGCAGTGGGCATGTTCCCAGGAGGAATTTGGCAAAAATAGAAGCAGGTCACTTTGGTGGGGAAAACCCCTATCTTTTCTTACTTTCATCCTAAAAGTGGTCCCATCCCAAGTCATTTGGTCACCCGCAGCTGACAAGAGAGAAATCAACGAACAGACTGGGGAATCTGCCCCTAGGATTTCGATCTACACAGACTAAGCACCACACCCGCAAATCACCTAAAGACTTCAATCCAATACTCAGGCTAATCTTAGAGTTCCAGAAGAACTCTAGTGAGAGATTCATTCTGGACTTCCCCAAAGGAACTCTGAGGAGTTTCTAGGAAAATGAACTCCAAGAGAATTTGCAAGTGACAATCTCTGTGCCTATATTCTCAGAACTGAGAGCTGGCGGAGAAGTATTGAGAGACCCCTGGGAGCTTCCTGGGTCTGTTTCAGATCATCTCAAGTCCCTAGTTTTTGATAAAAGGGCCTTGGGATTGCAGCAAGTCTAAGTTCCAAGGGCCACATTTCAATTCTCGCTGCAGCATGAGGTGAAAGCTAGCTAAGGGCCTGGCACCCTCAGGGTTTTAACTTGAAGAGTTCTCTAGTTCAGTGACTGGCTGAGAGGATAAAAGAGACACCACCCACAACCAGTCTCCTTCTCCAACGTCAGGCCAAAGTGAGAACAAGTCTGAAAACCTTGTGGCTCAGCTTGTGTTGGTGTTTCCATGAACACAACTACCTCTCATGTTGAGTAGCCTCCAAAACTGCATAGCCGCCTCCCAGAAAGGCTGCCTTCCATTTTGAAGCTGCTCTGCGGAATGTGTGTTTCACCCAATTCCATTCAAGCCACCTCTCATTACGATCCACAGTTCAAAGTCACAAGACCCCATGAAATGGCATTGCCTACCTGATTCTATTTTGTAAAGTCCATGTGATTCTTGGTATGGAGGTAGTTCTTGCAACTTGACAAATGTCTCATCTGAGCTCAATTCAGTGGAGGAAGTGTTATGGCTCTCGACAAATCAGGAAAGCTCTCTTCGGTATCTCAAGGGAAGAGTTTGGTTTTTGTTGGTTTCAAACCTACGGATATGGAGTTCCTTTCCCTTACCCGGGCTGGGCTTTGTGGTCAGCAAACCCATGGAGTCGGCAGTGCAGTCAAAGGTCAAGCATTTCTCCTTTGCACTTGTCTTGGGAGGCGGGGCGGGAGGGAGAGAAAAGTGAAAAGCTAGCTGATTAGCTCTGAGCTCTAGAAAGCCATGATCAAGACAGCTGGTACTGATTTGGAAGCAAAAGGGAATTCTGCTATCTGATTTTCCATCCAGATTTCTCCAGAATTTCACTTTTCTAAGCCAGCGTAGTTATATGTTCTATAGCAGGACTCTGAGAGGTCAGGGAGAGACAAAGGAACAGTGTTTGGATTCTTATTGGCTCTATGGGCTAAAGCACAAACCCAAGGCTTTTCCTTGCCAATTCAGCCTTGGGGTTGTTTTGCTCTTTGTTTTTGTTTAAGGTTTACTAAGTGAACACAGTGTGCTAGATGATTTTCTCCCTCTTCTGTTCTGCAACTATTAATCCACTCATTCACCTCTAGAAATCTGTGCGGCACTGTAACATTAATATTGTAACCCCTGTTTCCTCCCTGATGTGATTCAGACAGGTGGTACCTGCAGAGCAGACAAAGAAATGGAAACAAAAATACAAAACACTACCATCAATTCCCCTTTTAGTAGTTTTCTGAGTTTGAGTTTAGACTTTACTACCTAGAGAGGCACATCCTGGACTCTCTCTGGGCCTCATCTGTAACATGGAGATAAGAATAGTTCTGGATCGAATGAGTTAATATATGAAGGGTGCATGGAACGTGCCTGGCACATTAAAAGGCAGAAAGGAAGAATTGGTCTTTTTTTTTTCCCAAAGGAAGTAGTATGGAATCAGGGCCACCTACCTCGCCCAGCTCCAAGGCCCCCCACATACTGCAGTTTGTGTGAATGGTACTCCCAGGCACGGTGTAAGAGGAATACTATGGAACAGAGTGGTTAAGAGCAGGGACTCCTAACACATCCCCACTGTGCCACTTCCCAGCTGGATAACACTCAGCAAGCCACTTGGTCTTTTTGTGCCTCAATTTCCTCATTTATAAAATGAAGATTATCCTAAGATTATCGTGCAGATCAAAAGCCTTGATACAGGAAAGTGCTCAGAACGGTGCCTGGTACAAACTCAGTGCTCCACAAGTTTGAGCTGCTTCTTTAAATTCTGGCCTAAAGCCGTGGGATGGGATTTGCCTCTGGGATGGGATTCCTACTGCCTGCCTCTGATGCTGGCCTGGTCCTCTCCATCCCCACCTGGGTGCCTCGTCTCAGCCAGCAGAGCTGAAATCAGCATCCTGCCTCCCGCTGCCCTACTTAACTTCATGCCAGCCTCCTCCCGGTTGCCTACCTGCTTTCTCTGGCCAGGCTGGCTGCTCCTTATGCTGAAGCTGGCATGCACGCCCAGGCCTTCTCAGCTTGAAAGCACCCCGACCCTGCAGCCACCACACTGAGCGCCACATTCTCCTGTGTGTCCCAGCACACGAGATACCCACGCTCCCGGATACCCAGCACTCCGGCCTTCCCAACGGACTGACTTCCGTCACCCCCCCCAGCCACTCCTGGACTGCCCCAACCTGTCACAAACCACTGCCAAGAAAAGGTCCCCCGTGGAAATCCTGTAACACATGCCACTATTGGTTCTGACCAAGGAGGCAAGAGGAGTGTGAGAAAGACCGACACAGAGAGAGACAGGGATAAAAAGGCAGAGACTGAAAACCCTAGAGACACTCAAAGTAAGGATGAATATATGGAGTAGCTCCCTTCCTCCCTGCCATTCTTGATGGCTCCAGGAAAAAAATAATACTTCATAATTCATAAAAGAGCAAGTGTGGGTAAGGTAGAAAATTCCCATGGCCTATTCAACTTGACAGAAAATGACAGATCTCTCCCTGTGATTGACATATTACTCAGAAATCTCTCACTTCCTAAAATTTCCGTTAAAAAAAATTGCCAATCTCTTGACAAAAACATTCCACATAGCCACAATTTTCATTAATGCTACGTAACTCTACCTTCCATTCTTCTCCAAAATGAACTGAGGAGACTAGTCCAGCTGGCCTCCTCTCTGTCACCTATACATCATTTAGCTAATATTATTCATGCTAATTTAACAGTTACAGCTTCTACACTGCCACCTGCTCTGCACTACTTTAGAGGCTGGGGACTCGAGTATCAGCAGGACAGGACTGCATCCTCCTGGAAGCTGACAGAGGGACGACACGGTAGCGATACTGGAGATCTCGAAGACAGAGACTGAACCAAGGAGATGGTTGCAATCCTGGAGAGTAATCTGATTCCTTTATCTGCAAAGCTTCAGCAGGGGAGAGAAGCAGGAAAGGGGGAAGGAAGAGCTCAGTCTCACCGATGCGACAGGGCAGAAATAAATCAGTCACCAACTTACTACGGGGCTTTGGGCAAACCACTTTCCCAAGCTTCCTAATTTGCTATCTGGGGTAAACCTTAGTTTAGGGTTTTTTTAAGGTGAAACTTGTTATATTGCATTTTCTCTACTGTTACCACTTTTAGGTAGAAATTCATGTTTTTCCCTCCCAGAGGGAGTTTTTCTCTCTGATTTGACAACACAGTTTATGTACAGATCCATTTGGCCATCAAATAAACATCCACAAATGTGTATTGGGTACCTAATATCTCCTCCAAACAAAAATGAGATTGTGTCAGATCCTGTCTGAAATTTTTCAAGGCTTCCTGTTGCTCTTAAGATAAAGACCCAAATATTTAATGTGGTCTAGCATGGCTTGATGTTTCTCTTCTGTCACCCCTCATTTTGCCCCCTGTGTCCTTTATTCTCTTCTGTACAGCCAGTCTGCTCTTTTTGGACACATCACACACACCCCACAACCACTCTGCTTTGTCTATTCTGAGTCCTTTGCCTGGAACCCTATCCCTTCTCCCACCTTACCCTCCATAAATATGCATTAGTGAAACTGATGAATTAATACCTTTCTCCAGAATGTGAGTTCTATGCAAAGAGAAAACCTGTAGCTTCTTATTCACCATTATATCCTCACTGTCTAGCACAGAGCCTTGTGCATAGTTTTCAATAAATATGCGAATAATTCATGAATGGCCCTGAACTCCTTGGCTACTTCTGCACTTTGGCTACCAAAACAGTGTAGTGAGTAACACACACATACACACACACACACACACACACACACACACACACACACACAGAGGCTTACAAAATGAAATATGGATATTTTTTGAAGATAAGAAAACCCAGAACATGAGCATCCCTAGAGGGTCACACCAAATTGTCTTCATGCCCTGACTGGGAGAGCAGTCCTGTTCAGATTTAGATTCTTACAAATTAAATAATCTAGGTATGATGTACTGGTGTTGCTTTAACAACATCTTTATTTCAAAGAAAACAATTATCTCAATTTACAATGTGCTGATAATTTGGGGGAGGGGGGCAAAAGACTCCATGATCATTCATATCTTCAGACCCTTGCTCACAATGTTCACTCTATCTGGGAAGTCTCGTCCACTATGCCACACTCCACCCTCAACTTTTTGTATTTGGTGAAGTCATTCCTTCTTGCGAGTCCAGTGTAAATGTCACAAAGACCTTCCCCAACTCCCTCATACATTAAATACTGCTTCCTCTATATTCCTTTAGCACTCTGCCCTTCTCTACTTCTATTAATAGGCTTAACACATGACAATGTACTTTGTCCAATAAACCTGCTCCTTCCACTGCAAGATGAGCAACTAAAGAACAAGAACCATGTCTTACTCAGTTTTGTACCCAAAAGCTTCATTCCATAGAAGATCCTCCACAAATACTAGTTGCAGGAACTAAATGACACACACGAAAAGAAAATCCACATTTCGAGCTCTAATGACACTGCCGTCATCAAAACCCATGCAGACTATGCTGTAGATGTTTGATTCTTAACGGAGTCAAAAGAAAAGGAAATGAGCCAGGAATCTGTGAGGTCAATTTAAAGGCTGCTGTAGATTTAGGGAAAAAAGCCACAAAAATGGAAAGGGGTGTCAGAAACTCAGGTATGAGCTGGACTTGGGTCAGTTGCAGAGTCTTTTCTTAGGTGGAATCTATGAGCAAAGGGGATATTGGTACATGATGGACGAATAGTAGTGTTAGGGTCCTGAGATGTTTCCTAAAGCTTTGCTGCCTCAGAACATAGTTTTGAAGAAATACCTATTTCCCCTTGGAAAAAAGTGCCAGACCATGTATCCTTAAAGGGCAGGAACTATGTCTTTTTCATCTTTATGTTAATAGGAGTTAGACCATCTGACCCAATGCCTATCAAAATAACTAGAAAATAGAAGTTCAGTGACTACACTGGAAAAAGCCAAGTAAGCAAGTATGATATAGATGACTTCCACAATACCACATAGCCTGAGGGGACCATGGTCTCATGGTCCCAAAGGCACCTCACCAGGTTGTGTCATTTCTTCTAATTTTTCTTTAACAAAGTGCTGACAAAACTAAAATGGTGGTCAGTTATAGCAAATCCCCACCCCACCCGCTCCATCTCCTTAAAGCCAGACCATTGTAATGTAAATTTTTAGCCACAATAAGCCTGTTTGTTTTCTGAAACCAAGGATTAGGGACAAAGACAAAATGTTGGTAAAGTAAAAACACAAATTGCCAATTGCATACTGCTTTTTCAAAGCCCAAATGATTTTTTTTAAATTTTCAACTCTATTGAGTTTTTGAATTGAAGTAGACCACTACAAAAAGAAAATTATTCACCACCTTTAGCAAGGTCTATAAGGATTTCCTCATGAAGATTTGAATTGTCAGTATAATTTCTCTTAGTTCCCAATCTGTTTGGTCATTTCCTTTGCAGTACTGGATGGAAAATTAGTTGAAGCACTAAGTCCAAAGCCTTTTCCCAAGAGGCACAAACGGAAACAAGCTGAGTTACTTGATCTAAATTCCAATTCTCAGAAGTGATTCTTGCATCAAATATTCAAAAAAATAACAATCATCTCCACAGAAAATAGTAGAAATTTGGGGACAAATGACAAAAATAATGTATATTTGTACTGACAGAAAACAGAGGAGAATGAAAAAAATGATTAATAATTCCTTATATCTATAGGCATATCTCAAATTCAAAAGCATAAACAAATTAAATAAGCATAAAGACTTTAGAAACACACACACACACACACACACACACACACACACACACACATACTACTGGGCTTTGGAAAGTTGTTTGGCAATGAATGCATTTTTCCTTATGTCAGAAAGTGATCTCTCAAAAGTTAATAAATATAGATTGAAAATTAAAAATAGCAATATCCAGGGGCACCTAGGGAGCTCAGTTGGTTAGATGTCTGACTCTTAACTTTGTCTGAGGGCATGGTCTCAGGGTTGCTGAGTTCCAGCCCCTTGTGGGGCTCTGCACTGACAGTGAGGAACTTGCTTGGGATTCCCTCTCTCCCTCTTTCTCTGCCTCTCCCCTGCTCTCTCTCTCTCAAAATAAATAAATAAACTTAAAAAAAAATAGCAATATCTGGGGGCACCTGGCTGGCTCGGTTGAAAGAACATGGGACTCTTGATCTCAGAGTCCTGAATTTGAGCCCCATGTTGGTTGTAGAGATTACTAAAAAAAATAAATAAATAAACTTAAAAAATAACAATATCCAAATAAATATTTAGGCGCCATATACCTTACAGCACACAAAACTCACTGTATTTCTGAAGCATATATCGAAGGGAAAGCTATAAATACTACATGACCTTCTGGTCTGGCATACTTTAGAAATCTATGTTCTTCTAAACTGGGAAAGGCAGTAGTATCACAATTTTTTAATAACAGTAGTTTAAAACAAATTATTTCTAACAGTCCCTCTAAGTTACTCTTTAACATCCAATTAGCTCTAAATAAATATAAAGCACTACGATATGGTAAACAGGTAACTAGTCAGTCTGGAAATAGTGTCAAATCATAATGTTCCCTTGGTTTCTTGGGCTCCTCTAACCATCCATTCAAACCTATGGATTCCATAAACATGGAAGGACTCTGTTAACATAATTTGGATATGATAACACATTATGAAGACACTAACAGTCCATTCCGGAAAACAGGGGGGAAATTCATTAAACACATTGCTCTCAGAGTACTATCAGCAGGCATTAGGAAAAGGAGTATTAGTAGTAAATGTTCAGATTTACCTAACTTAATGAGAAATTATAAGCTTTTTCCTACAAGTTACCTTTAAAGCTTTCCACCAAAGTCTTGAACTAAAAGACAACGTCAGGCAGATGGCCTGTGGGCCTTGACTAATATAGGCTTACTTTAAAAAACAAAACAAAACGTTATTTAGTACAAGAGTAAGACATTAACCAACCACAATTTTGCAAATCATTATCTTATCTTCCAACAAGCAAATCAACTACTAAAAGTTGCGGGAGAAGAATAAAGGTCCGGTAGGAGAAAGGATGACCCAGCTAAGTTCATGGCAAGTAGAGGTCATGCATTTCCTTCCACATTCACCTCTTGTTGGTTGTGTTTACTTCATGTTGAACCTTATACGTGATGAATATAAAGCAACCGGAATGATCTGAAGGGTTGGAAATCATGGGGAAACTGCCTACCATCACACAACTCTGAAACTATAAACGAAGAGAATATATTTTTCATTATATTTGCCCTCCATCTTCTTGTTTACCATCACTATGTCTTTCTTATCCTTACTTATCCTTATTTCATCCACTCACTACACTTTCCCGAAAACATGTGCTTACAATCCAGCTTCCTGCTGCTTCTTATGCCTGAAACCAACTTAAGCATTTTTCTAGTTGACTGAAATTTTCCACAAATCCTACCTTCACAGATCAACTCTCCACTTTATAATGAGATCTTCCACTGCCAATTCTTCCAGAAAATTTGTTTTTCAAACATTTCCAAGGAGTAGATTTTTTTTTCTGAGTAAATATGTTCTTTTAAAAAGTGATATTGTAGGTAGGGGCACCCTGGGTGGCTCAGTTGGTTAAGCGTCCGACTCTTAATTTTGGCTCAGATGATGATCTCATGGTCATAAGATCGAGTCCCGCATCGGGCTCCACACTGAGTGTGGCACCTGCTTGGGATTCTCTCTCTGCTCCCCCACCTCTAAAAAAAAAAAACTTAAAATATTAAAATTTAAAAAAATGATACTGTGCAAAACTTGCAAAATTCAGGAAAGTACAATGACAAGAATAAAAATCTATAGTCTTACTGCTGAAATGATTATGGTTACTACTTTGGTTTCTTTCTCTGTATGCACTCCCATCTCTGTCAACAATTTTGTTTCACATTTAAAACATGTTCCATGTAAACTTTTGTATTCTCTTAACAATAACAAGTATTTTCTCCCACATTAGTAAAAACTCCTTATAATTTATTACAATTACATAATATTGCATCATATGAATATAATATGCAGTTCTCATTGTTTGGCTCTTATAAATAATGTTAGAATTATATTTGTCTGCAATTCAGATTATTTTCCTGGGCTGAGTCCCAGATATTCTTGGGTCAGAGTGTATGAACATTTTAAGTCTCCTAATCACAATGCCAAATACTGTGCAGAAAGATTTCTACCAATTTACATACCTATTAGTTCAATGTGAAATGCTGGTCCTAAGCCCTATCACTAGCCATGGGGCAAGGGTGGGTGGTGGGGGAACCTAATGGTCTAATTTTTTAAATCTGTTTATTTGATGTGCAAAAAGTGGCATCTCACTGCTGCTTTAATTTGCAGCTTTTGCTAATGAACATATATATTTGTTAATAAACATATTTTTGCAACGCTGCATTTTTTTCATAAGGACGGCAAATCTACTTTCTCTGAGTGACGAATTTCCACATCTAAATAACAAAGACTATGATGTTCTTGTCTCCAGTTTCTTCTGGGAAAGTCTTATGAAAATGGCATTAAAGACAATGGCTCTCAACAATGGCAGAAGATCAAAATTACCTGTGGAGCTTTTAAAAAATCCATTTACACTCTAGAAATAGAGGTTCTAAAATAGTAGAGGTTCTATCATCTATATTTTCTAAAATCCTCACTGCCATTTTAGCAGGCAACTGAATGAAAAGACCACCGAGCTAAGACCACAACAGTTAAATAAAATATCACACTTGTCAAGTAAATAAGAAAGTGCATGCAATTCTTCAGGCAAGTGATGAAGAGTATGTGCCCTATACTATCATTTTATTCTACGCTGCTGATCATACAACCATAAAGCAACTTATTTACTCTGTGAGATCTACTTTTACTGGGTCACATAACATTGCCTATATATCAACTCTCATTTCTAAGAATGATCTTGTTTCACATGAAAAGAAAGTAATCTAAATACTGATGTACCAGCACTTGGCATTTGGCAGAAGTATTTCCACAGTAGATAGGATAAACATCTGGTGTGTTTTTCCAAAATGGCACTTCTTCCAACTCAAAGGGAGCTTCTGCCTATATTCTATGGGCCAGGGATAAGTGTTCATATTACTTACTGATTTATGGGGATGTTTACCAAAATACGAAATCTCAGCTAACCCTTAGACCCACCCCAACACCACTCCCATCTCTAAACAATAAATTACTTCCCTTGAACACTAGTAAGCATCATAGTGGAAGAAGCTATGACTATTAATACTGGTGTCACAGGGCTTAGCATAGTCATAACCTGACACAACCTGGCTTAGAAAGTGCCCTCGTGTCACTCTCAGAGCTAGGTTAGCTAACACTATCAGGGGGCAAAATATGAGGGGAAAAAAGATCTGCATCAGAGACAAAAGTGTTTTCTAAGTCAACTTTAGTAAATCCTATTTGGCTGGAATATACTAGCATAAGAACAGCCTGGGCCCAATCAGACTCTCCTAGCATTGCCTGGACCTGAGGGCCACCTTTAGTGTAATCCCTTACTGCGGATCCCAAATTGAACCGTAATAAATCATTGGCACAAGTTCTGTAAGAGCTATTTCAGAGATTGTTTCTTTCCTTGGTAGGTGCTAAAAGTGACCATCCCGTACCACCACAGAGAGACCATTCTGGAAGAAAGATATGGAAAGAGAGCACCAACTGAAGTGCTAAGACCCAGTACTTACACTCTTGGGTCACAATGTAATGACTAAACCCATATCCTTGACAAATCTGTAAGTGGAAAACTGATTCGAATTTTCCAGCAAAAAAAAAGTAAGGCGCGGATTTTCAAAATTAGGTAAAATATGAATCCCAATGAATTATTTTATCTGTTCTGCAAATAAATTCCCCAAAGTATCAGCATTACCATGCTAACCACCTTGGGCTCTTGGTACAAATTGATTGACAACGATGGATAGGCTATATGAACTTCAAAAATGAAATCTTTATATGGCAATGGATATTCTTTATGGTTTACTACTGCAGCTCAGGGGGGTGCTTCAATCTCTTGGCTTGGTTGAGTTCAGAGAAGCAAAGTGAACACTCTGTTTCATTCTGTTCATCTCTCTCCAGGGGCTCTTTGCCTGCCTTTGGCTTGTACCTGCCATGGACATCATCCTCAAAAAAGCCTCAGGACAGAAAAGCTTGGAGGCCACTGAGTATAACGAACTATGATAATGCATTCAAAATAAAGGGACTTTGTTGATGTTTTGAACTAAGTAAAAGAGAGAGAGAAAAAAAAAAGCATTAACAAGTGCACCAAACTTAGTGACTGGAATTAGCAAATCAGGACACATATACAAAAGTGTAATCACAAGGTCACACGTTCACACCTAGGCATTTAGCTGTGTGTCACTGTAAATCACCACACCAGCACTTTCCCTCCTCTTCATTTTTTTTTATTTTTCTAAATTTAGCGTCATTACAAATGCTGTTAACTCAGATAACTTAGAATCTATGCACAGGAAAGTGAATCACAGTTTCCATGAAATCCACCAATTTAAATGTCTTCCCTTTTGTATATTTCCATTTCCAATGACACTATCTCAATCATTATGTATCATTTTCTGGTGTTCACTCTTGAGGATTTATATACCTGCATAAATTTGCCTGAAAAATATCTTTATATATATTCATTAGAGATTGTACCCCTCCTTTTGAAAATCTGATCCCATGAAATAATTTTTATATTCCCTTATTACCAAATAATTTATTACCAAATCAAATACAATTTTTTAAAAGACTGTAAGTTTGAGATGAGAATACACTGCTTAAATAATCTAGAAATCAAAGTGAAGTAAAATCTTATTGGGAAATTGTTGTAAGTGATTGGCTATAAATTAGTGTTACTGTCTATTTCTTTCTAAAAAAAAGTCAAAGTGGACAACAACAGCAAATGGATAGACAAACCAGGCTTCCTACCCAAGGACAGCGTCTCTTCTATTAACTCCCCTACAGGTGTCTCTCAGTTACTCACCTTCAGTTGCTCTGTGGCCCTGCGGAGCTTTCTAGACCCTAAATACCTCACCTAATACATCAGCCTTTCCTATGCTCACTGCACTCACATACTGGCGGAATCTAAAAACTTTCTCCACCCTACACCAGAGTGGGTTAACAGTCTGATTTTTTTTTAATCAAAATTATGCAGATGCAGCCTCATGACCTCCACTGGTCTCTCCATACTACTGTTTTCGTCAACCCAGGCTGCTGTAACAAAATATGATAGGGGCGCCTGGGTGGCGCAGTCGGTTAAGCGTCCGACTTCAGCCAGGTCACGATCTCGCGGTCCGTGAGTTCGAGCCCCGCGTCAGGCTCTGGGCTGATGGCTCAGAGCCTGGAGCCTGTTTCCGATTCTGTGTCTCCCTCTCTCTCTGCCCCTCCCCCGTTCATGCTCTGTCTCTCTCTGTCCCAAAAATAAATAAACGTTGAAAAAAAAAATTAAAAAAAAAAAAACCAAAATATGATATACTGGGGGGCTTGACCAACAAACATTTATTTCTCATTGTTCTAGAGGGTGGGAAGTCCAAGATCAGGGTGCCAGCAGATTTGGTGTCTGGTGAGAGCCCCTCTTCCTTTTTGGCATATGGCCACCTTCTTGTCATACTCTCACATGGCTGAGAGAGCAAGTTCTAGTGTTTCTTCTTCTCCTTATGAGGGCACTTACCTTATCACAGAGGCTCCACTCTCTTTGTCGAAACCCAATTACTTTCCAGCGGCCTCACCTCAAAATATTATCACACTGGGAATTGGAGTTTCAAAATATGAATCGGTGGGGGACACACTCAGATATAACAACTGCCCAGCACTCTTTCTGTATCTATCAGTTTCTCCTTAGTCCACACAAACTTTCATCACTCTGAAAGTTCCACCTCATCCCTCTTCCTTTACCATTAACAGATTATCTCATGCCCCAACTCTCCAGAAGGAGAACATGTCAACAATCCCTGGGTTTCCTGTTCCATCCCACAAATTGGACCTCTTTCCATTCCATTCCTTCTAAGGTTGAGTTCTTCGTCTGTGCTCTGAACCCCGATCTCTCAGGCCTCATTATGAACCTGGTTCCATACTCTCTTGACAATAACTTCAACGCATACCTCTCACCTGGCTGTTACCCTTAACACATAAGTGTTGTTAAGTACCATTCACTTTCAAGAACAACCGCCCTTCCCTTGCCTTGCCTCTCCACACTACAACCTATTTCCATTTTTCCTTCATAGTCAACATTCAGAGAGTATATCTATACTCTTTATCTTCATTTATTCTATTTAGTCTTCACAATCCACCCATTTCTGACTCAAACTGTTCTCACCAAGGTGGCCAATGACCATTTTGTCAGTGTATCTACAGAATTTCATCTCTCATGACCTCTGACACTTTACACCTCCCCTTTGTTGGAAGCTCTCTGCCCACCTCTCCAATTTTCCAGAATTCTACCTCCAGCTCTCCCTTAGCTTCAACCACCTCCCACCTTCTGATAATTCAGACATAAGTATGTTCAGTTCAAATTCAGGTCTGAAGTTCCAAGTCCTTGTACCCTAAAACAGAATGGCACTTCTACCCGGTTGTCTGATTTAGAGATTTAAAGATAATCCATGACTCTTCCCTTCCCTCCCTCCACTGAATCCCACATTCTGTTATTATTCCCAACACCTTTTGAACTCCTCTTCTCTCAATCCCTAGGAGTTTAGCCTCTCCTAATTTTTTCCCTGCATTGTTGTGATAGTCTCCTTAGTGGCCTTCCTGTCTCCAGCTGTGCCCACCTCTCAAGTCCCACATCTTTCCACTTTAATACCAAAATATTCTGCAAAACTTACCTTATGACCTCCTTTTCTTTAATATAAAATTCAAATTCTTTCATGGATAAAGTACACACCACTTCCTGATGTGACTGGCCTCATCTGCATGACATCCTCACACCACATACTCCAGCCACACCATACAATAGTTCCTGAAGTACTTGGACTTGCTATCCTGTGTTTCTGAAAATACTGAACCATTTTCCTCAAAAAATGATTTCCTACCTCATTCTCTTTACCTTACTTTCTCTATTAGTCATTCGAAAGTCAGCCTAAGCACCTCCTCACTTGGAAGCCTTGCCCAAAGCACAAATCCTTCTGGTCAGAGATTATAAGGTCCCTGCTGCAAGATATCTCAGGCTCCAGCATCCCCATATCCCAGCATGTACCACAGTGTGCTGTCCACACTTAGGTGAGAACAGGGATTCCGGGAGGAACAGGGACTAGACGTTGCTGTACTATCGATTCCTTAAAAACCACCGCAGTGCCTATTCCACAAAATGTGTTCCCCAATTTTTTTAATACATGAAAGAGTTCTACAAACTCTCAGATTAACCTCATCATTGGTTAAGGGGTTTCAATGAAACATATTCTAATCCCTTTTACTCTCTGATTAGACTTAACACACCAGTGTCATGACATTCCTCCTGATGAAGGTACTATTTCAACCGAGCAAGAGAACAAGGGACTAGCCAGTCAACTGCATCGGAAAGAGAGTACTGTGTGCAGAGACACATAACAAAAGATGTGAGGAGAATTTTCAAAAATTAGTTTGATAAAATGACAAGTAAGTCCACTTACAATCTTGCTAATAGTTGTTTAAAAAGTCGTTTTGGAATGCTGTTTTGCAAATGGGAGTTGGTGAATGGTGTAGCTATACAAAATGACATAAACCAGTGGGAATACATTTGCAATGAATTACATATGGAATACAAATTATACTAAGGTTCTTTCAAAAACTGCATGTCTAAGTCCCATTTATCTTTAGACATTTGGTTATACCAGAAAATATCTGAGAGAAGCCTGCTTATGATGAAATCCAGATTATCTCTAACATGTTCCCAAATAGCATTTATTAAATCTCTTCAGAAAGAATGCTTGTGTACTGCTCTACACAATGGAGGTGAGCTGCTCATCACCTCCTAACTCAGAGTTTAGCTCCAGATTAAGCTTTAGGACTCTGAGCACAGGAATTCCATTTTGGAGATGCAAGTTAGCTCTTATTATAACCAATAACAAATAAAGCCAAAATTCCTGATTGGCTGGAGCCTAGCCAGTCCCTTCCTGGACTGGAAGGGAACCAGTCTTCCCAGAAGTTGGTCTTCGCCGTTGGTAAGCTCATTGTGAAGTATGTCTTCATATTAGTCCCTAACAAGACAACTGAGTTTAACTCTTGGCCTGTCTGAAGGCAGAGGGGTTGACCAGATGACTTTTCCTTATCTCCTATTATAATTCTACGTATGTGGTTCTAAATTGGAAGTAGCCATTATGTGCCAAACTCTGTTAATGTGCCAAATGACATGGCAATAATTGAAAAGGGGGTGTGAAGAATGTGCCTCTAACTTTCTAAAGTCATAACCATCTGAATGTAGAGCTTCTGAAAATCTTATTTTGACCATAAAGGTCTTACATGACCAAAATCTTATTTGACTGTAAAAACAAAACAAAACAAAACAAAAAACCCACACATAATCCTTTTCTTCATCTTTTCATTTTTCTGGCTTCCAAATTCTAACAAGTCAGGAAATATTATCTTTATCAGCAGAGATTTAAACAGAGATGTTGAAGGAGATGCTTCTAATGATCTCTTCATCATTTTGTGATGGCAGTCATCTTAATTTGGCTTCCTCCAAAGCAGAACCTAAGATAAAGGATTTTAGGAGCTGCTCTCAGGAAGCAGGAATGAGGAAGACAGGAGACTGGGTCAAGAAGGAAGAAAAGCCAACGAAGAATACTTTCCTGATTCACCATTTCAAGTAATTAGGGCTTAATCCTACTGAGGACTTCTGAGCAACAGGGTAAAATGCCCGTCAAATTGCTCCTCTGAAAGTATAGTAGTTTGAAGGGCATTTAATCATCAAATCTTCTGAGCCATAGCTGACAGAGCGTTAACTCCTCTGCATCTGAGGAAAAGCTTCAGCAAGGACTGAGTAAACTCCAGAGGCTTCAGGAGGAAGCCCTGAGGCAAAAAAAGAGAGACAGCAAGCAGACTTTGTGCACCAGAACTGTCCACCACAGGTGCAGCTTAATTTGAGGTGGAGAGAGGTGATGTGGCCTGGGGCCCCCAAAGTGCCAGCTATAAGTATATGTGGGTATAAGATTCTTTATGCAATGTGGCAAGCTGCACTTGCTATTTTTAAAAAGCACTTTTCTCTTCATTTTGTCCCATTTCCTGGGAATTTTAATTAATAACGATGTGCATTTCCTCCCTGCATTATTAGTTTATCTTTCAAGTAATTAAGAATGAAATCTAAGGGCAAGTGTGGCTTTGGGAGGTTGTTAAGTACATAACTGTGGAGAGAAAAGAAATACAGTAACCACTGGCAGGGATCATTAAGTGGATACCTACTCTGGAGGGCTTTTACTTATCAACACAAAGTTCTAGCTTTTTCTGTAAACATCGTAGCTATTTCACGTGTCATTATGATAGTTCCTGACAGGTGTGAATGCAAACCGGGTCCTTGGGGAGCAAATTTAAGTTTCCAGAAGAGGTGCAACCAGACTCTAGCCACTGCATCAATCAAAGATACAACTCTCAGCCCCATGTCTTCCTTTATTCCACCTGGGACCCATTTTGTCACCCCTAGAAAAAGTTGCTGCTATGAGCACTCAGTCGATGCAAGCTGAACATTTCCCATCCTCTGAGTGACTTTTACTCTGCTAAAATCAAGGTCAAGCCATGTCACTAAAGAAGCTTTGGAAAGATTCCACTTCCTAAATTGCAAATGGTTTTGCAAGCGATGCAAACAGAAAACTTCAGTTTTCAGTACTGTCAGAATGATACCTTCATAGGCTTCTAAAATCAGTAATTATTGTTTTCCTCACACCCACTGACAGTGCTGAAATTGAGTGGATCTCACAAGGTTCTCAACTCTGGTACCTTTTTGGGGAAGTGTAGGAAGAAAGGACAAGAAAACATCTCAGATAAGGTCAGGGTCAGAGATGTTGAACCATGTTTCCTTAACATCTTTTTTAACTATCAAGGCTTTACCCACAAGCTTCCCTCTTGTTAGGAAACACATTTTTGATCACTAACTATATCTAGAAACACTCTTTGAGACAAAGTAATTTGTAGATACCATTTTTGTTTGACCCAGGAAGCCTAGACCTACTTTCAGGGACAGGAACTAGGAGCCTGGGGCCCAGGAGAGAGATATTCATGGGAGCCAATGACAGTTGAGTGAGACCAGGAGGATAAGGCAACGGAGGTGAAGCAAGGATGAAACAACACAGCAGGGAGAAATGTGCAGCCCAGGTAAGGCAAACAAACTGCAGGAGGGAAGTGAGCAGAAAAATAAACTAGTTCTGGTGGTTACTGCTCCGAACAAAGGGGCATAGGTCGGGGACTACTTTTAAAGTTGAAATGGAGGGGCGCCTGGGTGGCGCAGTCGGTTAAGCGTCCGACTTCAGCCAGGTCACGATCTCGCGGTCCGTGAGTTCGAGCCCCGCGTCAGGCTCTGGGCTGATGGCTCAGAGCCAGGAGCCTGTTTCCGATTCTGTGTCTCCCTCTCTCTCTGCCCCTCCCCCGTTCATGCTCTGTCTCTCTCTGTCCCAAAAATAAATAAACGTTGAAAAAAAAAAATAAAGTTGAAATGGATAAATGCAAAGAAACACATTTGGAGAATATCAGTCGAATGTGTCTAACATCCTCATACTGAGGTTTAAATTTTACTAGGATGCCTCCTGGGCTCCGAATGCAAACATTATTGTCTGCCCAGCCTACATCTAGGAGACACATACATGCAAAGGCCAGATTCCTTCTAGCCCACGGATTCCTATAAGCCTTGCAAATTCTTGCAATGGCTTCTGTGCCCAAGTGAAAACAGAAAGCAACTTAGACTTGAGGCCCGTATGCTGATCAAGCCAGGAATTAGATAAATTTGCAGAAACCTTAGTTTTTAAGCTGTTCAGAAGTTTATACTCAGCAAGACATACTCCAAAATATTACTGGCCCAATTATTACCTCCAAAAGGTTGGCAAGCAGAAATGTCAATGTTAACTATGAATATGACTATCCCCTTAGATACATACCAGGAGTGTTCTTGTCCTTTAGATGACACAGTAAAAATATACCTTGAAAACTTCCCCAGGCAGTGACAATAAACCACAAGGCCATTGCAGTTATAAGGTCAAAGGAAAAAAACATCATGTGTGAACTTTTTCTGCAGCTTGTGTTTAGCATAAAAGGTGTTTAGCCCATTAGACTGAATTAGAGTGAGTTTTTAAAAAAAAGGTGCTTAATTTGCAGGCAAAATAACTCAAAGCATAATACCACAGTGGAGATGCTTCATTACAGTCTACCATTTACAAGTCTGTAAGGCCTGGCAGTGCGGCCTGGTACACAGACCCTATGTTATAACACCATCCACCAGCACCTGCTAGAACCATCAACTACTCCTAAGAAGAAGCAACGTTTTCCTTGGCCCAGTTTACTTGAACATTTCCTACAGCTCCTCAAATAGCTTTGATTCGACCAAGTTGTTGCAGGGCTGACCTTGCAAACAAGTTCAAAGCAGTTCAAAGTCTGCAAAGGGAAAATATGCTTGTAGATGAATGCTTGGTGCAAGTCCTTAAGAAGAAAGAATGTTTTCCATTCTGCTGTTGTTTTTCTCAAACGACCATATAAACAACGACTCCAGCCATGATTATCCTTCAGACAACTCACCTGGATTCAAAGAAGGCATTGCCAATGGCAGGTATGGGTATGGCGAAAAAAAAATCCATTTGCTTGCAGACACCGCACCTCTAGCCTGCTCAGACAGAGTCTGAGCAATACAACCGCGGCATTTGTTTTTTCACCCACTTATTGAATGAGGCTCAAACAAAACAAATTTGAGGCCCAGCTTCCCCTGTGTGTTCTTTGACTGTGAATGTCGAGACCCTCATATACCACCCAGACAACCAAAAATGAATGGTGTAAGAACCCCTGGAGATGCTCTGTGATTCAGGGGATTGGAGCAGAGAACTCAGAAGCTCCAAGTGTTAATGCTGGGTCAGCCTACGACTTGCCAAGTGACCTTATATAATCCTCCTGGCTTTCAGTTTTTTCCTTCTGCAAACAGAAAATGCGAGTGTCTCAAAAATTAAAAGTCTGATATCCACTCCCTTCCCAATGCTTTTACCTTTCTTCCAATCTGGAGCTGAGTAAAGCTGCCATTCCATTCCACTGCTAAAGAATACAGAAACTACAGAACAGTTTTCCTATTTTCTTTTGTATGATTGCCTCTCTTCTGAACGGTAGTTTCCAAGACTAAAAACCAAATATCTTGCCTAGGAGGCTAAAGAAAAGGAGGGAGAAACAGAGTTATAGGAAATGTCATGACAAACAGACACAGCTCAAGACAAGCTCTGGTCTTCAAACTGGCAGCTGTTACCAGTGGTGTTTAAGAAAAAACAACAAGGATCTAATCCCTACAGCTGAGGTGTTCTGATGGTTGTATAAATTTACATCATAGGGCATGAGAGCCAAGGGATTTTTATTTCACTGTGGAAAAAAAATAGATAAATAAGATATTTACACTCTGTAGTGGGTTGAATGGTGCCTCCCTTAAGATCTGTCCATATCCAGGGGTACCTGGGTGGCTCAGTTGGTTGAGCGTCTGACTTCAGCTCAGGTCATGATCTCATGGTTTGTGGCTTCAAGCCCCGCATCAGGCTCCATGCTGACAGCTCAGAGCCTGAAGCCTGCTTCGGATTCTGTGTCTCCCCCTCTCTCTGCCCCTCCCATGCTCATGCTCTGTCTCTCTCTGTCTCTCAATAATAAATAAATGTTAAAAAAAATTTTTTTTAAAAGATCTGTCCATATCCAAATCCCTGGACCCTCTACATGTGACCTCATTTGGAGAAAGGGTCTTTGAAGATGCAATTAAGCTAAGGATGTTGAGATGAGATCATCCTTGATTATGCACCTTGATTATGCAGGTGCACCCTAAATCCAATGAAAGGTTACAAGAGACAGAAGAGGAGAAGACACAGACACAGGGGATGAGGTGATGTGAAAATGGATGCAGAGATTGGAGTGAAGCAGTCACAGGACTGGAGGTCAAGGAATGCCAACAACCACCAGAAGCTAGGACAGGAAGGAAGGGAATCTCCTCTAGAGCCTTCAGAGAAAGGTGACCCTACCGACATCTTCACTTCAGACTTGCGCCTTCCAGAACTGTGCGAAAATAAATGTCTGTTGGTTTATGCCACACCAAGTTTGTGGTAATTTGTTACAGCAGCTTCAGGAAACTAATACACACTCTATTCAGCTACAATCAAATCCCTACAGAAACCCCTTTTTGACATATGGAACCATCCTTTTCCCTACTGTCATGTCACTCACATAGGAGCCATCATTTGAGAATATGTCTCAATATTTCACAGCTTCTAGAGTCTACTAATTATGTTGGCACATAATGCTACCTACAGCTCCCTCAGTTTGTTCTGTCTTCTAGAAATGAATGGTTACCAAATAGTTGAAATCAAATAAGTTGGAAACTATGTGATAAGGGGAAAGAGAATATAACCCGATTCCCCAGGCTTACTTTTGTATCCTAACTCTGCCACGTATTATCTGTGTGAATGTCAGTAAGTCCCTTAATTCCTCTGATCCTCAGTCACCTATTTGTAAAGCGGGAACAAAAGTACCAATGCCTCAGATCATAGATGTGAAAGTAACTGAGGACCATGCAGAAATCAACAGTGCCTGCTATCCTAGCTCTATCCTAGCTCTCGCCCTATCATCTCCTCTCTACAAACTAGCAAACAGAGTCACAGAGTAATCCATCCAGGAGAATCAGCGATGGATCTGGCTAATAACTGGCTGCTCATGCCAAATCTGGGTCCGGATGTGGTTTGTTCACCACATACCGCAGAAGATCTATTTGTACAGCTGGCCTCTCCTGAATTCCAGTGCTGTCTAGCCGACTCTGTGAGAACCTGCACACAAGCGGGCAGACAGGCCATCTGCCAGCATCCCCATTGGGTGTGTGAGTGGGGCAGTAAAGCAAGTGACCAACCCCTCCACCAAGGTAGGACGAGCAGGTGAGCCTTATTACTCCCGCTCAAAGTACGGTTACCTGTGTGGTGCTTCTCTCTGTCACCTCAGTGCCAATGCTGGGGACTCCCACCCTAAGACATAGTCTGAATTTTACTTGGAGAACTGTTCTTGCAGCTCTAGCCTCGAGACAAACGCTGCCACCAGCTGCTCTGCATGAGAAAGCAGGTGGCAACAGGGTGCCTTCATTAATTACCTTGACAATCAATCACTCCGAGGCCTACTACTGACCGCCACTAGATGGCGCGGTGGCGTTTCTTCCCAGCTCCCGCCCAGAGTGGCCCTCACCTCAAGCAAGTCACTCCAGATCATTTTAAGTTTTCTACTCCGTAACCCTTTTGAATCCGATCCCATCTGCTGGTATCTTCCAGAAAAGCCTCAGCATTTCTGAACCGTTGATTGTACCCTTTCCTATCTGTCAGCTTTATTACAGCTTTTTTTTTTCTTGTATCTTTTTTGGGGAAATAATTTCAATGAGATTGTCGGATAAAGAGGAAATCAATGCTTATGTCATTGCATCATCTTAACAAAAGCACACCTATCTGAGAAATGCATTAGTCCCCCTCCCCCCGCCAAAAAAGCCCTAGTCTGCTCCTCTACCCCCTCCCTGATTTACTGAACCAATATTCATTCACAGGAGGGGGGCCCAAGTGTGCAGTTTTCTTAAAGCTCTCCAGTGATTCTGATTTCAAGTCAGAGCTGAGAACCACAGAGTTAAACTTCTTGGTATAATTAAGGCAGCAAGTAGAGTGCAAAATAAATCATTAGCAGCCACTTCATTTTGTTTAGGCACCAGGCTATGCCACCCTAAAAGTTAATTGAAAATTACTAACCCAGCTCCAGGACATAACTAGTACTTTGCAATCCAAACCCTCTTTCAGTGGGTGCTTTATTAAATAGAATGCTTGGTGAGGAGTGTCTAGCCAGGATTCTATTGCCATATTCATTTCTTCCTATGTACCCTCAATAATAACACTTACTACCTACTTACCTCACAAGAGCGTTAATTTACAGAATTTGAAAGAAATTCACGCAAACCTTGATTGAAATGGGCAACCTAAATATTGTATCAAATCACTGTCATCAATCCTGTAACCTTTTCTTGGAGATTTTAATAAGAATGTGGTATTAGTTAGCTCAGGCTGTCACAAAATACCAGATGGGCTGGCCTAAACAACAAATATTTATTTCTCACAGTTCTGAGACTGAAAGTCTATGACAAGGGTGCCAGCGGGGTTGGGTTCTTCTGAGAGCCCCCTTCCTGGCTTGAACACAGCTGCCTTCTTGCTGCGTCCTCACATGGCTTCTCTCACCTGTCTCTTCTCATAAGGGCACTAATTCCATCACGAGGGCCCCACCTCCCAAAGGCCCTATCTCCAAATACCTTCCCATGGGGCATTAGGGCCTCAACATCTGGATTCTGGGGAGGGACACAAACATTGAGTCCACACCAAGTATTATGCTCTCACTTGACCTTTCCTCCCACTCATACCTTACGTCGATCCTGTATCCTCCATGATGATGTTCCCTTATGCCAGCAAATGGGTTTCTTTCAGTGCACACCCACCTCACTCTACAGTCTCCCTTCAAACAGTACCATCACTGCGGTGGCTTCACCACATCTACATGCCCAGACTTGCCTTCCTCTGAGACTACAGATAGAGGGTCTGTGTAAAGTGGTGCGTAAATGGGAATAACAATAGTATCTCTCTCACCGGGTGGTTGTGAGACCAAGTGGATTAGAACCAGTGAAGGGCTTGAACAGTGGCGGGGAACATCATATTCTTCTGACACATGCTATCTGTTGTTGTTACCAGTGGGTGTCTCCATCTGGATGCATCCTGGACACTGCCAACTCAGCATGTCCATAACTGAACTCCTTACCTGCCGCTCTGATCTGTTTTACCCTCGGATCCCTTTCTCAGTCAGCAGCATCACTGTCAACCTAGATATCCAAGCTGGAAACCTGGAAGGCATCCTTAACTCCCCACGTATTTCCCCTACTTCCACTGTGCAGGCACCAAATCCTTTCCACTCGAACCTTGGAATTCTCTCTCAGTGACAGCACTCTGCATCTACTCTCCCCTCCTAGAGGCAAATGGTGAAGGAGCCTGAGCTGAGGCAGGCCTGACACCTGTGGCCCATGCAGAGAGTAAGGAGAAAGGTGCAGGAGGCCTGAGCCCATCCCTCCATTCTCACTGCCCCAGCGGTCTCTTCATGGGCCTCCGGTCTCCCACCTGCAGATGTTTGCTGAAAAATAACAATAACTGAGGCCTCTATCGTGTTTATATGGTACTGTTCTATGCACTTTTCACACCATCCCTCACTGAATCTTCTCAATAACCCTATGAGGTAGATAGTGTTAAGATTTCCATCTTACAGAAGGTAGGTTGCCTCTGGGTTCCCAAAGGTTACAGTCAGGAAGTAGCAGTCAGCATGCAAATCCAGGAAATCAGGCCCAGAGTACATGTGCTTAATCACCACCTCTCAGCACACTGGACCTGGCCCAGGGCTGGGTGCCTAAAGAAGGTGGAAGAATGGGTAGCAGCAGCCAGTTCCTGCCCACCTGAAATTTACACTCAAGTCGAGGAGATGAAACCCCTATATTCCTGAACAAAACCATCATCGGGCAAGGCAGTACCTGCTCAGTTATAAAGTGAGTCCTACCGGTATAAACATTTGTGGAGGAAAATTTTACATCAGGTTGGGATTTCAAGGAAGGCATGTGGGAAGCGTGGTTCTGATGGGCTGTTGAAGAGAATGTGAGTCAATGTGAAGGGTCAGTGGGAGCTTTTCAAATCAGGTGGGATGACAATACAAAAGATAGCAAGGAGATTTGTGAGAGGTG
Source organism: Felis catus (assembly GCF_018350175.1). Lineage (NCBI taxonomy): Eukaryota > Metazoa > Chordata > Mammalia > Carnivora > Felidae > Felis > Felis catus. The sequence continues at coordinate 142,472,669 of NC_058375.1, forward strand.
TTTTAGAAAGCTGGCTTCTGTGTCCTTCCAGGCAGAGATCTAAAGATGCTGACGATGACCAGCCCTCCAAGGAGTGGCCCAGGCACACTGAAGCCGGCATGCACCCTGTGCCACCGCCAAAGGGCTGCCCCCGCCTTCCCTCCCATGCTTTAGACGTGATCATGGATGTGCCTGTGCCTTCACTCTCTGCAAGTCCCAAGAATCTTGTTAAACAAACTGTTCTAGAGTCTTAAAGGGGATAACTTGCAATACACCAATACTTTTAAAAAATGTTTATTTATATGAGAGAGAGAGAGAGAGAGAGAGAGAGAGCGCAGGCTGGGGAGAGGCAGAGAGAGGGAAACAGAGGATCCGAAGCGGGCTCTGCCCTAACAGCAGAGAGCCCTACGTGGGGCTCAAACTCATGAACCCTGAGATCATGACCTAAGCCAAAGTCAGATGCACAACCAACTGAGCCATCCAGGCGCCACAATGCAGCAACATTTTTAAAGTGAAGCTATTTCACTGTAAAAGTTTGCCTCCCTCTTCCCCTCGCTTAAAAACAAAACCTAGCAGTATGATTTTTTAGGAAGATGATCTTTTTAACACAAAATAATGTGGAGCTAACAGAAATCTAAGATGTATCTGTTTAACTTTTTCTCTGTACATGTACACAACAAATACACTGAGGTTAGACAGTGACTATGGTCTAAATGTCTGCAGTGGAAGATTTTACAAATACTTTCCCAAAGCAAAAGCTTATTAAGGGGATCTATTTATTTTAATAAGAATGCTTCTGTTGGGCAATGGAAAGCACACAAGCTGAATAGCAAAAAGAAATTTTTTTAAAAAAATAAGGATAGATTGGGGCACCTGGGTGGCTCAGTCAGTTAAGCATCCAACTCTTGGTTTCTGCTCTGGTCACGATCTCAGGATCGTGCAGTCGAGCCCCATATGGGGCTCTGCACTGAACATGGAGCCTGCTGAAGATTCTCCCTCCCTCTACCCTATGACCCAGCAATAGCACTGCTAGGAATTTACCTAAGGGATACAGGAGTGCTGATGCATAGGGGCACTTGTACCCCAATGTTTATAGCAGCACTTGCAACAATAGCCAAATTGTGGAAAGAGCCTAAATGTCCATCAACTGACGAATGGATAAAGAAGATGTGGTTTGTATACACAATGGAATACTACTTGGCAATGAGAAAGAATGAAATCTGGCCATTTGTAGCAATGTGGATGGAACTGGAGGGTATTACGCTAAGTGAAATAAGTCAGGCAGAGAAAGACAGTTACCATATGTTTTCACTCATATGTGGATCCTGAGAAACTTAACAGAGAACCATGGGGGAGGGGAAAGGGGGAAAAATTAAAGAGAGGGAGGGAGGCAAACCATAAGAGACTTAAATACTGAGAACAAACTGAGGGTTGATGGGGGGTGGGGGAGATGGGAAAGTGGGTGATGGGCATTGAGGAGAGCACCTGTTGGGATGAGCACTGGGTGTTATATAGAAACCAATGTGACAATAAATTATGTTTAATATAAAAAAAAAAGATTCTCTCTCTGCCCTCCTCAGGTTGCATGTGCACTCTTGCTCTCTCTCCAAAATGTAAATGAATGAATGAATGAATGAATGAATAAATAAAGGTGGAAAGTTTCTTGAAAGCACCAATTGTTATGTTCCAAATTTTTTTTAAAGTTATTTTTAAGTAATCTCTACACCCAACGTGGGGCCTGAACTTACAACCCTGAGATCAAGAATCACATACTCCACCAACCGAGCCAGGCAGGCGCCCTTATGTTCCAAAATTTTTAAACACATCCTATCAATGACCATAATGCAAAGCAGACTTTCCACTTCTGTGCAAATGAACTTCAACCTCAGGACCCATGTAAAATATAAAATTCTGCATGATAATGACATTCTCTTCCTATAATTTAAAGACAATCAGCTGTATTGTTTGCTTTATTAGCCAGATTTTTTTTAAAAGATCTCTGCAGCTGTTCTCATAACTTATGCAGCCCCACTTTTCAAAACAGCTCCTGATGTGACTATTATATTCTGACCTCCTCTCCAAAAGAAAGAAGACACATTTCAGTACAAACTTTACATTTTTCTCCTAGCAGTTTTCCCCCCTTCTCTACTCTCCTTTGTATAAACACCCTGTTTTAGAAAACTTTCTCTTCATTTTCCTGCCTCAAGTGAACTGGAATAAAAATGTAATTCATCATCTATTGACTGCATTAAGGTGTAAATACAGAACTCTCCAGAAGTTTGCAATAGAGAAGAAAGATTTCAAAATTAGTTGTAGAATGCTGAGATCAAGGAAGAAAAACTTTAAAAATAAGTCTTATATATTTGATTTGCTCATTCTTGACACATCTTTGTAGGCACTGGAAGAAAAATGTGTGGGTTCTATAGTTGTACCCTGAATCGGTGCTGGCTGGGGAGCTGTAAGGAGGGCACAGCGTCCCTTGCTCCTTCTGTTTCTTTCCCTCTGATGAGGCCCTGGCACATTCTCCTCATCACCTCCACCACCCACAGCCCCAGAGAGGCCCCAGACCCTCCCTATTCCCTTTCCAGATCGTTCTCTCATTTGCTGGTGCTTCATGTACAAGCCCCTCTCCTGCCCTTCTGTGTACTTCAAAGACAGGTGTTTGTCACACTTGTACTGTGTGCAAACACCATGGTGAAGGTCAAAACTGAAAGCCCTAGTCCCAAGGTATTCAAAGCTGGAAAAAACACAATTTAGTCTCTGCCTCTGTCTCTCTCTTACACACACACACACACACACACACCAACAACCAAAACCCTCCAGCCCATTCTCAGTGGAGCTGCCAGTCAATGAGGGAGGGAACTGAGGTATGAAGTGAGAGTCTCTTCTGTTTTCCTGAAATTATACAACCCACCAGGGTTGGGGTCCAAAGCACCCAGCTAGCTGGGCTGGACTGAGGGTGGGAGGGAAGGAAACAGAGGTGCTATGGCAACCAGGTCAGGTTGGCATTTTCCAACAGGAATACCGTAAATACCAGTGGCTATGGTTTTTTTTGTTTTTGTTTTTTTCCTGTTTTCTTCAAGTCCCGGGGAGTCACGGAGTTCCAGGTCCATTTCTTTAAAAGCACCCGGTAGTGACATCTAGTGGCCACTAGTTAAATTACTCTTGGACTATAGTGCCATGAATAAAGAATTTATGCATAACTTTGAGGAAACTCATAGTTCATTTCAAGTACAACTGTGGCAACCACTGTGACCTAGATTCCTGCTAGAGTCACCTTTTCAGACTTCCATCTCCTCATCTGTAAATAGGAGTAATAGCAATTAGTGATCACGTGGTCTGTGACAAGGATCCAAAGAGATAATACATGCAAATTGCTCTGAATGGCACCTGGCACATAGTGAGTGTTCAGTTAGTATTAGCTTCACATTATTTTCATCGACAGAATGTATCTTAAAAACTTGGAACATAATAACTGGTTAGCTACATTAGTATTCTAATGTATTCCATTTGTCTTTGTCATAACATAAAAATATCTTTCAATACTTAACACAACTGCATTAATTTTTACCCACAATCTTCTAGTACTTTTGACTCAGCCAAAAAGATGAGACTCGTGTGTCATGTGGTCTTGCATGTCCTTGACATCACCCTGCATACCTTCAGGGATGTGAGGCCCTCACATTGAGAAGTTCAGTATTACCTAACACTTGTCTGAAAGCCCAACAGTGGCCCTCACTGCTCTGGGATTACGTATGAAATCTAAATGTCTTAGGTGGGATGTGGTCTATTCAGTCTGCCATAGTCTACACCATTCCCTTTCACCTTGCACTAAGCCACTTCCATTTATGTTGGCCACGGGCTCTGAAAACACTTCAGTTTGATACTCCCATCTAGAATGCCCCCCAACTTCTTTCCACCAAAATCCTGTCTCTCCTCCAAATTCCACCAACTTCTTGGAGACTTCTCTGTTTGTTACATACAGCCCTCAGTAATCTCTTCCTTTTCTTGGTTCGGACATCTATCAGCAGGGCTAATGAGCTTCCTGGGGTGGTTGTTGTAGGCTAAAGAAGTTAAAGAGCACTTTGCACCTGGCACATCACGTGTAGTCCACAAATGAGGCCTGACTGTCCTCGTTTTATTTTTCTCACCTGACAACTCGACCATCTATTATTCTTCTCGTGCATGTGCCTTTTAAATCATTTTTTAAATGACGGCAAAATATACATGACATAAAAATTTACCATTTTAACCATTTCTAGAGTTAAGATATAACTGACACATACTAGTTTCAGTTGTACAACATAATGATTTGATAGTTGTAGATATTGCAAAATGGTCACTACAAGAAGTCTAGTTAACAGGCGCCATCACACTGTTATAAGCTTTTTTTCTTGTGACCATTTTCTTGTGAGCGTTTTTAGTATACAGTTCAGTGGCATTAATTACATCCACACTGGTGTGCAACCATCACCACTGTCTATTTCAGGAACTTCATCTCCTAAAACTGAAACTCTGCCCGTGAAACACTAACTCGCTATTCCCTCCTCCTTCCCAGGCCCTGGCAACCAGCATTCTACCTTCCGTCTCTGAACTTGACTCCTAAGGGTAGCTCACGCAACTGGAATCTTGCAGTACTTGTCCTCTTACGACTGACTTATTTCACTGAGCGTAATGTCTTCAAGGGTTATCCATGTTGCGGCCTGCATCAGAATTTCCTTCCTGTGTAAGGCTCAATAATATTACAGTGTATGTGCATAGCTCATTTTGTGTATCCACTCGACTGTTGATAGACACTTGGGCTGCTCCCACCTTCTGGCTGTTGTGACTAACGCTGCTGTGAACATGGATGTACAAACACCTACCTGTTCAAGTCCCCTGTTCAAGTTCTTTTGGGCACACACCCAGAAGCGGAATTGCTGAATCATATGGTGATTCTACATTTCAATTTTTGAGGAACTGCTACACCATTTTCCCCAGCAACTGCACCATTTTACGTTCCTGCAAGCGATGCACAAAACTTCCAATTTCTCTACATCCTCACCATTTATTTTCTGCTGTTTTGGGTTCATTTATTTTTTTACAATGGCCATCTTTACCATCTATTGCCTCCATTTCACCATTTGCTTTTTACTCCCTCCTTTGTTCAGTCTTCTTTTCCCCCCTAACAGGATCACAAGGTTCTTGGTGGCAGAGACTGTCTTGAACAATTGATCTACACACAAGTATGGGGTCCTGATCCTCACAGTGTGGTCCCCTGTGCATGGGCACACCTGGGAGCCTGTAAAAATTCAGATTCTTAGGGGCACCTGGCACAGTCAGTGAAGCATCCGACTTCGACTCTGGTCATGATCTCGCAGTCTGCGAGTTCGAACCCTGCATTGGGCTCTGTGCTGACAGCTCAGAGCATGGAGCCTGCTCCGGATTCTGTGTCCCCCCCCCCCACAACCTCTCTCTCTGCCCCTCCCCCACTCGCACTCTGTCTCGCTCTGTCTCTCAAAACTAAATAAATGTTAAAAAAAAGATTCAGACTCTCAGGCCATGCCCTGGAACTGCTAAACCAGAATCTGCATTTTAACAAGCTCTCCAGGGGCTCTGCAAGCACTTGAAGAGTTGAGCCTCAGGATGATGAGGGAAGGCAATTTACCTTCATTCTGTCCAGAGGTTCCATTACCTCATCTCGTAGGTGCTTTACAAATGTTTGTTGAAGGGTTAATGAGAAAAATTAACGGCCCTGTTAAGACCCACCATCAGGCAGGCATTTATCAAAAATGTGAAAGAGCCATCTCTTGAAAAGTAGTTCAAAGCAGGTTGACAGGGCAGAGAAAACTGAAAACCAAGAGGAACCTAAGGAGACATGATTAAATGGCATGTGGAATCCTGGGTAGGATCCTGGGACAGAAAAAGGGCATGGGGCAAAAAGTAAGAAATCTGAATAAAGTACAGACTTTTGTTCATAATATGGTACAAATACTGGTTCGTTCATTGTGACAAATGTGTCCTTTTAATGCAACATGGTAGTAACAGAGGATATGGGATGTGGGGTGTATGAGAATTCTACCTTCACAATTTTTCTGTAAATCTAAAACTACACTACAATAAAAAGTTTATTTAAAAGAGGGAGGCATATGGGGCGCCTGGGTGGCGCAGTCGGTTAAGCGTCCGACTTCAGCCAGGTCACGATCTCGCGGTCCGTGAGTTCGAGCCCCGCGTCAGGCTCTCTGGGCTGATGTCTCGGAGCCTGGAGCCTGTTTCCGATTCTGTGTCTCCCTCTCTCTGTGTCCCTCCCCCGTTCATGCTCTGTCTCTCTCTGTCCCAAAAATAAATAAAAACGTTGAAAAAAAAATTTTTTTAAAAATAAATAAATAAAAGAGGGAGGCACAGAATAAGCAGGGCGTCAAAATCACAGCTACGGCAGTGGGGGAAGTAACATTTGTGTCATTAATTTCCTGTCATGGGATTGGTTGATACCAAAACCAAAATGTGTAATCAAAATGACATCTTTGCAGCACTGAGGAAAGATGGCCAGCAGCTGCTTGTCTTTGAATCTGACATCAGTCCAGCCTTTCTCTGCTGGGCCCGGGATGGGACACAGCACACACTAAGAAATATCCAAGCCACTGTCTCATCTGCCTTTTGTGGGTTGAAATGTACTTTCTTGAGATTAAAATCTAAGTTATGTCAATTCTCAGAAGAAAGCACTGATATCAAGTCCGTAACGAAAGTCAAGTGCCACAGGGGGCTAAGTTTTACTGACAGGCTATGAAGTTCAGGTGCTGCACTAACCCTTTACATAAGCTCATTCTCCCTAACCGAAACGATTTCTTTCTCTCTTAGCTCCTCAAAAAGCTTCTTCATTGAATCTGTCACATTTTGTTTATATCAAAATATTGACCTTAGGGAAGTAAACACCATTAAAATCAATTTGCAGTAAAACAATTAGTATAACTAGCAATAATAAAGATCACAGCTAGCTTCTTCACTGTACCGTATTTAAATTATGTGCCACAAAGGGGCGCCTGGCTGGTTCAGTTGGAGGAGCATGCAACTCTTGACCTCGGGGTCGTGGGTTCAAGCCCCACACTGGGCATAGAGCTTACTTAAAAAAATAAAAGAAAATAAAAAATACTGTGCCACATGCTTTACATGTATGATCTCATTTCATTTACTCTAAAGACCAATTCTATGAGGCAGGTGTTATCTCCATGAGATACTTGTTACACACTTTTAAAAATTTTTATTTATTTATGGGTGCCTGGGTAGCTCAGTGGGTTAAGCATCTGACTTCAGCTCAGGTCATGATCTCACGGTTTGTGAGTTCGAGTCCCACTTTGGGTGAGCTCAAGCCCCACTCTGGATGAACACAAGCCTCACTTTGGGTGAGCCCCACTTCTCTCTCTCTCTCTCTCTTTCTCTCTCCCCTACCCTGCCTTCACTCACTTGCACCCTCTCTCTCTCAAAACAAATTTATTTACTTAAGTAATCTCTGTACCCAACATGGGGCTTGAACTCATGACCCTGAGATCAAGAGTCACACACTCCACTGACTGACTGACACTGACAGGCGCCCCCCTTGTTACACATTTTCAACCAGAGAGGAGAGATGGGTGTGACAACAGCACATGACAAAGAATTTGGGACTCACAATCACTGCAAATTCAGTGTGGCACAAGAATGAAGACACGGCCACCAAAAACCTGACATAGTATTGTCTGAATTAACAAATATTTAATACCAAAACAATGAGGAAAAAAACATTTACTAAGAACAGATCATATGCCATAAACTGATGTTTGATCCTTCAAACATGTCATCCATTTATTGCTCCCAATTCCCCTTGGATGAAGGAATTATTGTCCTCATTTTACAAGATGAACAAACTCGGGGCACCTGGGTGGCTCAGTCGGTTAAGCAGCCGACTTTGGCCCAGGTCACGATCTCACAGTCCGTGAGTTCGAGCCTCGCGTCGGGTTCTGTGCTGACAGCTCAGAGCCTGGAGCCTGTTTCAGAGTCTGTGTCTCCCTCTCTCTGACCCTCTCCCATTCATGCTTTATCTCTCTGTCTCAAAAATAAATAAACGTTAAAAAAAAAATTAAAAAAAAAAAAAACAAGATGAACAAACTCGAGGCTCAAAGATCAGAAAACAGCACACGGGTCACACAGCCAGCCTGTGGCAGAGCTGGATTCTGAGCCCAAGTGTGTCTGACGGCCAAGGTTGTGCCACTTCCATCAGGACCACTCTGCCCGGGCAACTGGCCCAACCATGGCTGGAGTCTCACATTTATTCCAGACCTTGCACTATAAAAGGAAGGCTAGGGATCCAAGGGAACACAGCCCAAGGACAGCAACCAGAGAGAGAGGAAATTAAAACATTTTCCGTGAGAAATGGTGAGAGAAGAAACTTGGCCCCAAGGCAGGGAGACCCATTTGAAGGACTCCCATGGAGGAAAAGGGATAGACATTCTGGGTGATCAAAGAAAGCAGAACTAGGGCTAAAGAAGGCCAGAACTAGAAGGAGAGAGATGTAGCTTCAATATGATGAAGACCGCAGAAGAATTATTCCACAAGAGTCACTGTCTCCTGGGGTAATGAGGTCTGCATCCCAACAGGTGAGAGGCCACAAATGATATAGATGAACAGTGATCTAGAATTCCACATAGAGGGGCACCTGGGTGGCTCAGTCGGTTGAGTGCCAGACTTCGGCTCAGGTCACGATCTCACCTTACGGTTCATGGGTTCAAGCCCTGCGCTAGGCTCTGTGCTGACAGCTCAGAGCCTGGAGCCTGCTTCAGATTCTGTGTCTCCCTATCTCTCTGCCCCTTCTCTCTTTCTCTCTCTCAAAAATAAATAAATGTTACAATTCCAGATAGACTTTAAGATCCTTTCTAACTCTGCAACTCAGAACTCAGTTATCCTAATACAGAATTTTACAAGTCCACTTACATAGAATATACATGCGCCATATAAGGATCACACATTTTCATAAAACATGTCTCATTCACACCAAAAATACTGAAGTCTTTGTGAGCACTTCAAACACATCATTATGAATATTAAATGTCATCAGACAGAAGGTAGACAGAAATACCAGTGAGAAAATATATCAAGCTGCAAAAAATGAGCATGTGAAATGTGTCCTCAGGCCTGAGGGGGTCCATCGGCACAGGACCTAGTGAGCCACCATGATGGAATGCCTGGAGATTCACATAGCAGGGAGTCCGCAAAGAGGAGGCCAAATCAAGCACCAGGCCCCTCAGAAAAGCATGCCCTAGGCACAAGACCCTTGCCCCCGCATACTGAAGACATCCTCTTTGAGTCTCTTCATGCAACCATTACTATGAAATCAGCAAGAATGTCAGGTTGTGATCACAAAGAGAACTCTGCAGCAAGGAGGCTCACCCTCCTATTATGCGTTACAGGACAGGCTGGTTGTTTCCTTCAGAAGGATGGAATCTTCACAGCAGACCTTTCACAGATTTCCTGACTTCACTCCACATTATAGACTGTTTCAGGTCTCCTGGACCAATACTTCTCTTCCACTTGTCTCCCCATCTGTTCTGTAGGGAAATTCACTGGCTCAGCAAGTCAGGCCTTTTCTAACTAGTTGGGAAAACACTACACTATCCTGTGAGACAACATGATGTGGCAAACATCATCAACTCATGTAAATAGTGAACCTAAATCATCAGTCTCAGTTGATATACCCAAAGAAGCCGGCAGGTCAATCCGGACCACTTAAGTTTTCTTCTGGGGCAGTATCACATGAAGGAAATGGTTCAGCCATATATTCACCTGGAATTAGTGGTGCACTGCCACCCCCACTGCCACAATTCCTAAGCACCCCTTGGTTGTTCAATGTTAATGAAGTATAGAATATATATCCCAACAAGCAACACACTATGGTTCAAAAAAAGTCCTTCTTGGTCCAGTACAGGTCTCTTTCTAGATCCTTCTTCTTTCTGATGATTTGGGTGCAACCTAAAGAGTCATAATTCCATGGGGCACCTGGGTAGCTCAGTCGGTTAAGCGTCCGACTTCAGCTCAGGTCACGATCTCACGGTTCATGAGTTGTAGCCTCGCATCGGGCTCTGTGCTGACAGCTCAGAGCCTGGAGCCTGCTTTGGCTTCTGTGTCTTCCTCTCTCTCTGCCCCTCCCCTGCTCTCTCTCTCTCTCAAAAATAAACAAATATTAAAAAAATTAAGAATCATAATTCTAAAACAATATAGAAAAACTACTGCTGGAAAAATGTCTTGTTGGCTATTTTCATTTCTCGAAGGTCCTGTGCCTCAGAAAACCAATTACAAAAACGTTTATGCAGTCACTGGGTTCCACTATCAAAAATTAAAATGTTTAATTTAATTTAATTATCCAAAGTAACATTAATCCAAAAGACGAAAACAAATGGAAGAGAAAGTGCTTTAACCCAAGGCTGAATACACTGTTATCTTATATAAAGAGCTCATTTGTCAAAACCATGCAAACAAGTCTCCTAATTTGAGAGAGAAAAGAAGGCTAGACTTGGCACTAAGAGACCTCGTGTTAGTGCCCATTTGGCCACTAAATGGCTGCAAGGATTTCAGCAAGTCACAAATTCCTCATGGATCATTTTAACACACTCTCAAAATCTATGATTATACCTTTATTCCCAACCATCAACACCCCTAAAAAAATCTACTACTCTGATGTCCCTGTTGTGATGAATTTTATCACCATATGCACTGTCGGACACGGGGATGTTTTTTGTCCCTAACCTGTGGATTGAGGCCCAGACATGACATTTGCTGTAGATAATGAGTTGTGAGCAGAAAAGCATGTCACTGCTTGATAGAAGCTTTAAGTGTTACCATGCTCTCTTCTCTCTCTACCATAGAACTGACAAAGTCCCAGACAGGAGCAGTTCTGTCAACCCAGGTCCCAGAGCGAAGATGGCAGTGAGTGGCAGGGAGAGAGAACTATAGCAAACCTGTGATGGTCAGGAAGCACAAATGAGAAATAAACTTTTGTTGTCGTAAGCCACTGAGGCTTTTCAGCGTGTTTGTTAGCACAGCAGAAACCAGCCAATCCTCACTGCTATATGTGCAATTGCCAAATCAGTTAGTCAACGCCTGCAGAAGCGTCGGTCTTCGTGATCACAAGCTCCAATTTTAGAATTGTTTCAGACAGATACGTGCTAAAATACGTCTTTTACAAAACTTAGGCATTTACTCAAAAGCTTTTTCTTTAAGTTGCCACTAAAAATAGGTTGACTTGCTAACCTGGGAACTCTGTAACAGTGGCTCTTTCCTCTTACTAATTACTGTAGTATTAGTCAGAAAAGTCAAAAAATACATAGTGCATCTGTTATGAGCAACAGAGAAAAACATTAGCTATTCATAGCAAAATGAGCACTTTAGGGAGCCTTGAGATTCTCATTCAGAGATACAGGAAGAATTTAGGAATGTAGTACTACAACAACATTAAAATTACTAATGGCAAGAATAAGGAAAAAGACAAAAGTTCCATTTAGAAAATGTTTTGCACGGACGATATATTCCATAACTTACAGAAGGAATGAAACTTGCTTTTTTCCACTCTGAAGAGGCTTCTAAGATCCTATTTTGAATTCAGGTTGCCATGGAAACCAGCAGAATTCTGGATGGGACTCCATCATAATTGCTGCATAATTTGATGCACATAGAAGAACCCTCACTCACGGTCTCAACTTAAAACAAAGCCACAACTCTGCTGTGATTCCTTAGATGAGTCTCACAATTTGAGGCTAAAACATCTATAAAAATTAAGGCTCATGACAATGACACTCTTCCAAACTTATATCTATTTTTCTTGCAAAGAGGTAGGAGTAACTCAACATGACCATGACATACAGTTGTGTCACTTGAAGTCATGTCATGCATGGTATCAGGCATGTCTATGTATGTGTGTTCAGGCACAGGGGTGGCTGGGGAGAGTATCTTTAGGTATAGCAGCAATCATATGCTTCAGAAAAACCACAAAAGCTATGACATAACCACTATACAAACATATGTAGCAATAATAGCTAACATTTAGTGTGTGCTTTCTGTTTTTAATCCTGTTTTTATATTAATGCAACAACCTTATAAGGTAAGTACCATTGTCATCTCCATTTTATAGATAGGGAACGGGAAGCACAATCCATTTACACAGGTTGCCCAATATAAGATAGTAGTTAGAGGTAGAACTGGGATTTGAGCCCAGGGATAACGGCTCCAGAGTCTGCACTTTTAACCACAGGCTTTTCTGCTTCTCTGAGCTTCTCGGAAATTTGCAACTACAAATGTGAGACAAGCTCAGCTCAGGTTAAGAACACAGGCAGAGCACCTGTAATGATAGCCCTACACTCTAGGACGTACAAATAGCTGGGCTACTTAATGAAAATGTGTATGCTTGGGCCCTCCACCCAGAAACTGATTCAACATGTCAGGGGGTGGGACACACCTGCATGTTAACAGCACCTCTAAATGATTCTGATGGAGGTACTCTGCAGGCCACACTTTGAAAAATACTGTCCCCCCCAAATTCAGCTCATGAACACTTGTGGATAGATGAGGCAACTTCACCTACCCAGAGGAAAGCTGAGAAAAAATAGCCTTTAGGGGCGCCTGGGTGGCTCAGTCGGTTAAGTGTCCGACTTTAGCTCACGTCATGATCTCACAGTTTGTGGGTTGGAGCCCTGCGTTGAGCTCTGCACTGACAGCTTAGAGCCTGGAGCCTACTTTGGATTCTGTGTCTCCCTCTATCTCTCTGCCCTTCCCTGGCTTTGCGCTCTCTCTCTCTCTCTCTCTCTCTCTCTCAAAAATAAATAAATAAACATTTTAAAATTAATTAATTAATTAATTAAGGCTTCCTTATTAAAAAGAAGAAGATAGCCTTTAAAAAAATCCTCTGTGGATAAAAAAAGCTGAAAATAAAAGTCTTGAAATAATAAATCTCTTATACTTGATTCTTTAGAATTCTCTTTGAGCCTTTGATCAGTCTACTCATTCTAATTTTACACAAAATTCTAAGCACGGTTACCTGGTTTTCAAGATCACAGAAGATTAAAAGCAAAAATAAAGGGAAAATAAGGCAGAAACACTGACAGTAACGAATGAAGGCAGGTAGAAATAAATGAAGGAACAGGCAGGAAAAAAAATTAAAAATACATTCAAAGAAGCACCAAGGCCTGGGAGCATCAGTGTTGAGACCATTAGCCCTCCACACATCTAGAGGAAGGATTGATTCTCAGGACATGGTAAAAAAATAATATTCTCGATGTCAAGTCATCCAAAAACATAAAAGCGGGGGGGGGGGCGGTTAAAGTTTTATTATATTCTGCATACTATTTTCAAAGGATATCAAGCATTTGAGGAAACTTGCTACTTAAAACAATTGAAACTAAAAACTGGGGTACTTAAAAAGCTGGTATGTGACCATTCTGTCTCTTGGGCTAGAGAAATGCTAAGCAATTTATTGGTGGAGGTGGGTGAAGTCAAGAGGAAAAATGTTGGCTGTTGATTAGGACCTGGGGGGCTGGGGGGATACACATACCCTAATGTGTTTTGTACTATGCTTCTTGTAAAATGTATGTTGCATTGACAATGGCACAATGACCAGACTTTTATGTTGAACAAAGACTCGTATTGTGTTAGTGCTGGCACTTGGGAGTATTTTTTTTTACTAGAGTACAGGCTTTTCACCCAGATAGTAATTTTGAACCAGACTCCTTTTACCTTAATAAAACTGCATGATAGAGGTTATTTCAGATCATTTCTGGTTACCTCTGTGCCTTAGGAATATGATTTTATATACAAGGATCTTTCCTATTCCACTTCTACTCCTGATGACTAATTAGAACTGATTCAAAAAGTTAGATGTACATGTGTGTAAGACAGACAGACAAAAGAGATAATAAAATGAAGGAAAATTATGATTTTGAGTTCCCTATTTTTAGCAGCAATGGCACAATACAGTTCCTCAGTACACGGAGGTAGGGAGGGACAGAGGGGTGGATAAGAGAACTGGTAGGTGGGTTGATGGAAGGATAGATGGAGTGATGGAAGGATGGATGGATGGAGTGATGGGTGGATGGATGGATGGATGGATGGATGGATGGATGGATAAATAGGTAAGTGATTGGAAGGAAGAATGACTATACAGGTAAGTGAATGAAAAGCTTTTCTGATAATACAGAAGATGGTATCTCCCCAGCAAAATAATACTGGTCATAATAGTTTAAAAGGGTCAAAGTTACAAGTGGACTAAACATAGTTAGATGACCACAAAATATATACATGTATGTGCATGCACATGTATGTATGTACTTATGCAAAGGACCGAGAATGGAGGTACTCCTCAATAAAGTCAGTTTTCTCCCTCTTTACTTTTACAATTCTCTAAATGTCAAACAACTCACACAGCTGCTGTGAAACAGGCAGGAGGCCCCTGCCATGGAAATGTGGTCCAAGTCAGCAGGACATGTGGTCGGCCAAAAACCCAAGAGGAATATTTAGACCAAAAAGCAGCTGGGATTGGAACTGAGACGATAAAGAAAGTCCAAGCAATTGATGAAGCTCTAGAAACTTCAGGGAAAATCACTGTGCTTCTATTTGTCTCCAACTCAAGATCCTTAATCCTGTAGCCTATGGTACTGATCCATGTCCATCCTCAAGTCAAAGTCTCTAGAGCTTAAAAGTCCTGGTCCTATTTATTATGAGTCCTACCCTTTTAGGAAAAGGAAAGCCTTTTCAGACTGAGACATACCCAACAGTGTCCATATGAGATGCCAGGGCCATGATAGTTTAACAGGTATTTCTGTGTTCATTTGGATTTTGGCAAAATTAAGATGGTGGTAGCATTCTTCTCACCCTCCTAGGGTGTCTTCTCTTGAGGTTCCCAGGTAAGAACTGGTCAGGATTCAGAAACAGAGAGAGTAAGCTATATTCCTATTGCTTTGAAAGGTTAATAAGAATAGAGACTAGGACTGACCCCAGAAACTGTCCTTGTGACTATAACCCTCCAATGATGTAAGTGTTCTGGCTGCCTCTGATAGATATTCCTCCTGATTCCAAAAGCAAGGAGAAAACAGAGTGCTTCCCTTTATGTATAATAGTAAAGAGAAAGGTTAAGCCATGATACATACATTATACTGTAGACAATCGAAGCTTGTACAATAGGCCTAACCAAACAGCAATAATAAAATAGGTATTAAAGAGGCCATTATACAAATGGGATCCCAAACATCACATAAGTGTAAGATGGGAAATTAAGACTATCAGTTAAGCTGAAAAGATAAAACATTTGGACATGACATGAAAAAGAATCAAGATAAAAAGATGAACTCTGGCCAATGAAATATCTCAGCAACATCCAGGGACACAAGTCTTAGCCATCATGACATCTCTCACACATAGTGACAATGTTTTGATATCACATATTGCTTCTTGTTGAACAAGAACCGTTTCAAAGAGGAAAATGGTCTTGTTTGGAAGAACATTTCTAAGTAACCGATGAGTGTGATTACTTGGGTGATGATATCAACAGACCATTTTGTCTTTGGCCTCCCAAAGACACTTTGGGGAAAGTAAAATGATTTGGGAAAAGAAAGCATAGGACATTTCCTTGTCTAAAACAATACTGGAAGGAGTAAAACGTCCAAACTGGGGCACATAACATGTGTTCTATATAAATACATAGATTTCATCTGCATCTGTGGCTTGCCCTCAAAATGCATCAAATATCTCCGAGACATAAAAATAATACTTTTTTTCATATTATGTTCTCTACCTTCCTTTAAGCAAGTGGAAGAATCCATTTTAGAATGATTTCAAATAAATAAAATTTAGATTGGTACTTAAAGGGTAAAGCTTCAAATAAAGAGAAATATTACCCTTCAGACAGCCAAAGTTTGCTTTAATAAACACAGGGTATTAATTGTTTCAACCCATCCTCCCTTAATATCTGATTCACCTAGAAATGTCAGTAGGCTATCAGTTAAAGCAAGGTTAAAAACAAAAAAACAGTCTCTTAATATAAAAGTGTTTTTCTTTTGAGTATGTTGTCAAACCTTAGAATATTTGACACCCTTTCTAAATATTAAAACAGTGCCTATTTTCCCTTCTCATCCATTTGTTTATGAATCAGTGATGTTTACCAAGTGTAAAAATATCATTCTTTTTAAAGACTTTACAGAATTAGAGACAACGCACATAGAACTTTACACTGAATCTTGAAAGTGAGAAAACTACAAAGCTAAAAGTAACCTGATTTCCTTTTTTACTCTTCCTTTCTTCAATTCTCATCTTTTAATTTTTTTTTTTTTATTCAATTCTCACCTTTTAAAGAAAGGATACTGAGATGCCTGGGTTACTCCATCAGTAAGGTAAGCGTCCAACTTTTGATTTCAGCTCAGGTCATGATCTCACAGTTTGTGGCCCCACATCCGGCTCTGCGCTGACAGTGTGGAGCCTACTTGGTATTCTCTCTCTCTCCCTCTCTCTACTTTGCCCCTCTATCCCCACCCCCATCTCAAAATAAATAAATAAACTTAAAAAAAGAAAGAAAGAAAGAAAGGATATAGCTTATTCTTTTACCTTACCAAGCACTGGCTTTTTGTCTTCTTACAGAAAAGATTTTTCTCTAGTAGAATATGGATTTAAAGTTAAAGGTGTGTACATTCAAGAAATATAAGCTCCTTATCTTCAAACATGTCATTTGATCCAGCAGGCAATGTTCCATAATAAATCACAATTACAGACAAGGTCCCTCACGACTGTGATGAGTGTGTGCAAGCCCACCATGGAAAACTCAAGGGAGACAAGCGGCCCCTTGGCACTGCTCTTTCGCAATCGACCTTGGACGTACATTTCTCTCCCTTCCCACCACCTCTGCATCCCAATATACACCACTCAAACCACCTCACTTATTTTAACTCCTACTAATGAACCCAGTTCGGTTAGTTTTCCCCACTCAGTACACTCTGAGTGAATGGCAGAGATGAACCGCACAGCCACAGCCATTATGGAGAAGCAGTAGAAGAAATGTGACAGCAGTAACTATTTTACAAAGAGCACAATCAGTGGCTCAGACCATACAAAAGCAAAGTGCTTGAGTGCTTTGCAAAAAGCAATTAATTCAGTCCAAGTACAATACAAAAACATGAACAGTAATCAAGAATTACACCTATTGCTACAGTCTTTCTAAAAGCTCCTGGTTTTAATAAGTTGGATGAGAAGTGCAACATTCCTCTCCAAAGAGATTCCAGCATGTCACAGATCTTTATGCTGTTAACATGCTTGATTTGCTGTCCATTGACTGATGAATATACACACACACACATATATATATATATATATATATATATATATATATAATGGAATATTGCTCAGCCATCAAAAAGAATTAAATCTTGCCCTATGCAACAATGTGGATGGAGCTAGAGTATATTATGCTGAGTGAAATAAGTCAGGCAGAGAAAGACAAATATATTATTTCACTCGAATGTGGAATTTAAGAAACAAAACAGATGAGCATATTGGAGATGGGAAGAGGGAAATAAACCATGAGAGACTATTAAAGATAGAGAACAAACTAAGGGTTGACAGAGGGAGGTGGGTGGGGGGTGGGCTAGATGAGTGATGGGTACTAAGGAGGGCACTTGTGATGAGCACTGGGTGTCATATGAGTGATGCATCACTGAATTCTACTCCTGAAACCAATATTGCACTGTATGTTAACTAACTAGAATTTAAATTAAAATTTGGGGGGAAAAAAGAACAATTCAAAGAATTAGACGCCCATTGCAATGATTCAGCAATTAAAAATATAATTGAAAAAGTACATAAAAATATAATTGATATCAATATAAAAATGTTTGATGTGTGATATGAAAGCATAGACTTTATTTTAATAATATGCAACCTCTACAGAGTCACAGAATTCAACATTGGGTATGATTCCCCCTTAATGGAATAACATGAAGCCAAAGAATTATAGAGAGCTGAATGCTCTACTGGGATCCACAACATTGCATCACCTGCAGTGCTGTTTCCACTACTCATCTACTGAATCATGCACAGTCCTCCTAACTGTAATCATTAGGACCCAGGTGATGAGGGCAAAGGAATTTAGGGCTGTTCTGAGGTTGTCTGAGTTTCTATTTCTTGCCAGTATTTGCACCTGGAAAAGTTGAGGAGGTCCAAGAAAAACAAAACTGAAATAAGTTTGGACAGAAAATGAAAAGACAATGGACTCTGGATAAAGGCTACTCTGGAAATGGGATGAGAATAGTACTGGCATTTAATATTAATTCCTGGCATTAACTTTTAAGGACCAAAGTAGTTGGCTATCTGTTTTGGAAATCAACCTAAGTGTACAGCTCAACGAATTAATTTTTTTAAGTTTATTTATTTATTTTTGAGAGAGAGAGAGAGAGAGAGCACGAGCATGAGTGGGGGGAGAGCAGAAAGAGGAGAGAATCCCAAGCAGGCTCTGCAATATCATCACAGAGTCTGATGCGGGGCTTGAATTCACAAACCATGAGATCATGACCTGAGCTGAAACCAAGAGTCAGATGTTCAACCAACTGAGCCACCCAGATGCCCCCAACTCAACGAATTAAAAGCATTTCTGTTATCACAAAGCCAAAAAGAGAAGTTCTAAAAGCACAGGTAAGTACAAATGCCCTAGAGACACATACACCTCTTTGCCATGGTGACAACTGATGAGGAAGCACAATGAATAGATCATGATAGGGGTACATAAAATGTCAGGATTACCCTACCATGTCTAGTTTAAGAACCAACCATTTACCAGTTCAAGGAAATTGAGAAAAACACAAAATGGCTAAAAATGAATATTTTTAGACACTGGATTTATAATTACATAGCTTATGATGGCTACTTCTACTTTATTTTTTTATTTTTTTAATGTTTATTTATTTTTGAGAGAAAGAGACAGAGCGTGAGCAGAGGGACAGAGAGAGAGACTCAGAATCAGAAGCAGGCTCCAGGCTCTGAGCTGTCAGCACAGAGCCTAACATGGGGCTCAAACTCACAAACTGTGAGATCACGACCTGAGCTGAAGTTGGATGCTTAACTGACTGAGCTACCCAGGTGCCTCGGTGACTTCTACTTTGTTGCTTGTCTATTCTATTTTTCTTTATATTTCAGCAACTTCCATAAAGTCTTTACATAAGGGACATTACAATTTTCTTATTGGACAGTCTTAACCTGGCATTAAAATATTATATGCTATTTTAGCTTTGAACTGTGAAATAAAGAGGTGAGATATACTGCCTCAGTCACTGCTGGGTAATTTAGCATACCAACTATGACAGGCACCACTGTATCTTTCCCCACAAGCATATCATTACACAACTGAAGGGTGCTGCACACTTAGTGACCTGTTACTATAACAACGTGCTGGACAGCACTCATTTAGAAATCTCAAAACCAGAAACCTAAAACCTGGCATTAACTTTCAACCAGTTTGTCATTTTGGCTAAACTATTTGCGACCATTAGCTTCTGTACTGCCAGACCAGTAAGCAAGTTCTGGATTTTACTGTTCTCTTGATCTTACCCCATATCCAAAATTTTGACTTTCATTTATATAAGTTAGGTATGATGGCTTGACTGAAAACAGGAAGTGGTTCAAAAAATTTTTCTCTTTCATACAACAGAAAGTGTGACAGTGCAAGCTTCAGAGTTGAGAGGCTAGAACGGTGCGGTGGGAACCAAGAAAGGAAAGGACGTTTTCTCCAAATTCTCCCAAACTGTCTACTTCAATCTACCTTATTCCAGATATTAGCACAAACTGTCTAGTTGCCAGCCCTCAGCCTGCATCATAAACATATAAAAAAGCAGAAATGAGAGAAATATGCATTGAGCCTTCAGGGCAAGGGAAGTGGCTGTAAAAGTCAAAGAATGATTGCTCAAGGGCGAGATTAAATTAGAAATCTGGGTCTCTAGAACATTTCAAATGCTCTGTGAGGTGCAGAAAGTATTTCATTATTGCGACACAAGAGCATCTTATTTAATAGGAAAATAAACTTCAGGAAACTGAACTGCAAAGAAGCCACTGTTTCAGTCAACAAAATCAGATACACTGCAGCTTTAAAGGAATTGTGCCCCCGTGTGGTTTTTAACAAGATTTCAGAAAATGGTCAGCGTCGTCTCACTAGTCACACTTGTTATATAGCATGAAACAGTGCATTTTTCTTACATACACTTTTTGTTTACAGTTTTAATGCGATTCAAGTTGTGCCTAGAGCATTGCGGAAAAGTGTATGCGCATGTGTTTAGAGCCGACAGTGTTGTTCCATCTATCTCTTGCTTAGGAAACAGAGGAGGATGTGAGGCTACAATTTGCAAAGGGCACTCACTGCAGGTGCTGATGCAGCAGGCTGCCATGTGCCTCTACAACAGTGCCCAGCAGAGATTCCTGGGAGCTATCAGAAGCTAACTTCCACTGCAATGGGGCCAAGTGCTCTACCTTTTTTCCTGTTGTGAGCACACCGCCCAAGCTCCTGACAAAACCAGCCCTCCCAGTCATGCCCTGGGTCTGACTCAAAGACTGAGTACCGTAAATTCTCCCTCTTCTCTCCTGCACCATTAATTTTCCCTTTCCACTGGATTATCCCCACCAGTATCGACATATCAACACGCTAACATAAAAACCCTCTCTTGGCTCATTTCTTCCTCCAATTAGCTCCCCATTTCTCCGCTCCCTTTTACTGCCACAGTCATTGAAAGAGTTGTGGACATTAACAAAAGCCAATTTCTTATCTTCCCGTTCTCCCTCTTTTTCCCCCTTCCTCCCTCCCTCCCTCCGTCTGTCCTTCAGTCCATTGTTCCCTCTCTTGCTTATCATGATTCTTAGCTTCAGTGGCTCAAAACTTTATTCATGGCATTCCTGCATCATTAGTGGCCTTATTTTTATTGGGCTGCTTTAATTTGCCATGAACTTTCACATAAAATATGGGAGTTGTAGTTTGTTTCCTAAAGCTCCCATAACAAATTCCCATTCCCTCTTGAACCCATTCCAGTAAGGCTTTCCTGCCCACCACTCTACTGGTCTTACTGAAGTCACCAATGGCCTCCATGTGACCAAATCCATGGGTGAATCTCAGGCTCATCTAACTTAACTCCCTGCCAGCATGATACAATTACCATTCCTTCTTCCTTGGAACCCGTTCTTCCTTTGGCTTTCAGGCATCTTCTCTACTTTCCTGACACTCCTTAGTCTCCTTTGCTAGATCCTCATCTCTCTAACCTCTAAACCAGTGGCTCTCAACCCTTGGTGTGTAGTAGAATCACCCAGGAAACTTTAAGATGCCAGAGCCCACGCCTTGTGATCCTGATTTAACTAATCAGGGGAGGGCCTCAGACACAGGTAGACTATCAGATTGCCCTAGGTGATTCTGATGTTCCTCCAGGACTGAGGATCACTGCTCTAAATGCTGGAACGTCCCAAGGCTCAGTTCCCAGAACTCTTCTCTTTCTGTCTACAGTCACCCTCTGGAAGCTCTCATCATCCAGTCTTACGGCTTTAAATGCTTTTTGCAAACTGATGTCTTAGTTTGGGTTCATCTGAAAGCAGAGCCTGATCCAAGGACTTGGGTGCAGGGAGTTTATCTGGAACATGATCCCATTAATCAGGGTCAGGGAGTGGGCAGAGTAAGACAAAGGATCAGGAAAAGCCAATGTAAATTTGCATTTTCAGAGTCACTATTGTGGGCTACATTCTGCTGGGCCTCCTGAAAAGTGTACAGAACCCACCCTCCCCAGGATGCTGAAGCATTTACCTACTTGCTTCACTTCCCACTGATGGTTTCCCTGGAGGCATTAACTTCCTTGCACTTCTGGGCTGCAGTGAGCTGCAGAGAAGGCCAAGCAACAGAAAGCGAAAAGATAGGCACTTGAGGTGAGTTTGAGCTCACAGTGACCTGCCTAGTGGCAGACATCAAGGTGGGCCAACTGGTACCCAAGGTGGGTGCCACATCTGATGCCTCCAGACTGTATGTATCTACCCCTAACCTTCCCCCTGAACTCCAGACTCACATAACCAACTTGAATTTTGAACAGGCATCCCACACTTAACATGTCCGAAACAAAGTTCCTGATCTACTCCCTTCCCTCACCAAACCTGCTCCTCTCCTGATCTTCAAACAAAGTGCAACCCCATCCTTCCACTTGCTCAGGCCAAAAGTCTTCAAAGTCATCAAAAGAAAGACTACTTGCTTTTTTCTACTCCCCATATTCAATCCATCAGCAAATTCTACTGACTCTACTTTCAAAATAAAGCCAGATCATGACCACTTCTCACCACCTCTACCTCCCCAGTCCATACCATCATCATCTTCTGCCTGAATTAGTGCTACAGCCTCCTAAATGGTGTCTCTGCTTCTACCCACTTTTCCTCCCTTAAATCTACTCTTTAATCAGCAGCCTGCAAAAGCCTGTTAAAACCACAAAAGAGGGGCACCTGTGTGGCTCAGTCAGTTGAGCACCTGACTCTTGATTTCAGGTCATGATCTCACAGTCATGGAATCGAGCCCTCTGTGGAGCTCGGTGCTAGCAGCACAGAGCCTGCTCGGGATTCTCTCTCCTTCTCTCTCTGCCTCTCCCTGGCTCGCTCACACGTGCGTGCTCTCTCTCTCTCAAAAATAAACTAAATAAACTTTTAAAAAAATGTAAGAGAGAACATGTAACTTCTCTGCTCACAACTTCCCAATAGCTTCCCTTCTCACGTGGAGCAAAAGTCAGGTCCAACAAGAGTTGGCACCCTGTGGGGCACCTGGGTGGCTCAGTTGGTTAAGTGTCCGACTTCGGCTCAGGTCGTGATCTCGCGGTTTGTGAGTTCGAGCTCCGTGTCAGGCTCTGTGCTGATAGCTCAGAGCCTGGAGCCTGCTCCAGATTCTGTGTCTCCCCCTCTCTGCCCCTCTGCCCTCACTCATACTCTGTCTTTCTCTGTCTCTCAATATAAATAAACGTTAAAAAAAAATTTAAAGAGTTGGCTCCCTGTGACCTCTTAGATCACAGAAGCTACTCACCCTTTTTGCTCCTCAAACACACCAGGCGCACTTGGCACTTGCTACAACCTCTGTTTAGAAGACTCTTTTCCCATTTAACCACTTGCCTCCTTCTCTCATCTACTGTGGGTCTTTACTTAAATGTCATCTTCTTATTGAAGTCTCTTCCTACCAGCCCTACTTACCATTGCAACACTTTTCTGACCGTAGTTTATTTTTCTTCATTGCATTTACCACGCTCTAACATAGGATGTGTTTTTCCTAACACCTTTTCACTTTCAGTCTTTCCTACTGGAATTTATACTCCATGGAATACTCCATGGGCAGGGCTTTGGGTCCATTTTGCTCCTCCCTGCTAATCCCCAGCACCTAGAATGGTGCCTGTTTTATAGTAAGTAATCTCTCAATAACTAGGAGCTGAATGGATGAATGGTTAGATAATAGTTATGACATTCATTAATATTCACTGGGAATTTTCCATACGCCAGGCACCATAATGAGCTTCCATGGATTAACTCATTTAAGCCTCAAACCCAGTTTAAGAACTAAATTCAATTATGGTCTCTATGTTACATATGAAAAATCGATCACAATGAGTTGCTGAGTCATAGAACTGTCAAAGCTATACGATTATTAAGCAGGCCAAAGATAAGCCCAAATATATCTCATCCCAAAGTATAGACTCTTAACCACTAGGAGACACTGAGACTAACTGCTAATCCCCAAGATTAATCACTTCTCTAGATCTTTAGGGGAACGCATGTCACTGTGACAACAATATCCATGCAGATGAACTTGAGGTGGGAAAGGAGAGTCCACTTAGTGATTTGGGAGCCACAGATGGGAAGGCACAGAGGATGACACAGAGGAAGGGTTGAGCCCAAA
This sequence comes from Felis catus, assembly GCF_018350175.1. Taxonomy (NCBI): domain Eukaryota; kingdom Metazoa; phylum Chordata; class Mammalia; order Carnivora; family Felidae; genus Felis; species Felis catus. The sequence continues at coordinate 142,496,562 of NC_058375.1, forward strand.
CCCCCAACCACTGCCTAAGCCAAAACCAATTGCCCTTACCTGCTGGCTTAAGCCATTTTCAGACCTGCCTGGGAGCCTGCCCTGCTCATCCCAGAACTTTGCCATTTGTGAGTAATGCATTTCTTTGCACCCTCTTCACACATCATCAGTGTGGCATCATCAGTCTTGCCAGCAGAACCCTCTCTGCCTGCCAGTACCACCACAAGGAATAGGTCATGTGAGCCAAACCCTAACTGAAGTGAGAGAATGAGGGCGCAGCCTCTAAGTCCCTTTAAATGTAAAGAAATAATTTAAGCCTGGGAATTTCAAGGATTCCCATGGTGGCTGCTGAACCAAATGGTTACTGGTATATTAACTGTTATTGTAACCTTCAGATGATCAAAGAACACAGCTGGGAAAACATGCATTACAAAATTGAGGCCACCCAGGGGCACTTTCACTGCCCCTCTGAATATTTAACCCATATAATTTCCAGATAATGATGCGATCATTTCATCACCATGATGCAATATATATAACCCATATCATTTATATTTGTATTTTTAAATTTTTTTAAATGTTTTTATTTATTTTTGAGAGAGAGACAGAGTGCAAGCAGGGGAGGGGCAGAGAAAGAGGAGAGGGAAATACAGAATCCAAAGCAGGATCCAGGCTCTGAGCTGTCAGCACAGAGACCAATGCAGGGCTCAAACTCACGAACCATGAGATCATGACCTGATCCAAAGTCAGATACTTAACTGACTGAGCCACCCAGACACCCCACATTTATAATTGTCTTTTTGTGAAGGCACAGTATTATTTTAATTTGTTCTCCTTAGCATTCGACCAAGACTGAGACCAAATGAGCAATCTGTTGGTCAAAAATATTTCATGTGTAACCACGTGGCAAACAGCTTGCAGGGAGCTTTGGGAGAGTCACAAGAAAAGAAAGTAGATCCCTGCATTTAGTGCTTAAAATCTAATAAGCAACAGGGAACTCACACAAGTGAGTATCACCAAGAAAAGAATAAATACATAAAAACGCACCAAGTGCTAGGGATAGGAAGCCAGCGAAGCTGGCTGTTCAGAGTGTGGCACTGAACAGCTCTGAGGAGAAAAATCCAAGTCTTTGGGAGAGGACATTCCATCCAGGAGAAACAGATTAAGGCCGAGAAGATGGACTGTGTTGGTCACATGGAAGCAAAGGCACATATCATAATGGTAAAAAGGAAATCACAGAAAAGGGAAGAGACCCTTGAAACTCAAGTTCAAGTTCAAGATGCTTCATTTTCTTTCAGAGCTAACTTGTGTGATTGAGACTGATGTTGAACGAAGCCCAGAGAAGATGGCTCATGCACTGTGCGGCCTCAGGTCTGGTCCAACAAGGGAATGATGAGGAAACACAAGGGTGTAGCAGTCCCTGGGAAAGGGTCCTTGGGCAGAAAGGCATGGGGTAACAAGATATTTAAAGAGGAGAAATAGGGGTGCTTGGCTGGCTCAGTCTGTAGAACATGTAACTCTAGATCTCAGGGTCTTGAGTTCAAGTCTCATGTTGGGCACAGATTTTACTTAAAACAAAATAAGGCTGCACTATCAACAATAGACAAAGTATAGAAAGAGCCCAAATGTCCATTGATGGATGAATGGATAAAGAAAATGTGGTGTGTGTGTATACACACACACACACACACACACACACACACACACACACACACACAATGGAGAATTACTCGGCAGTCAAAAAGAATGAAATTTTGCCATTTGCAACTACGTGGATGGAGCTGGAGGTATTATGCTAAGTGAAATTAGTCAGAGAAAGACAAAAATCATATGGCTTCACTCATATGAGGACTTTAAGAAACAAAACAGATGAACATAAGGAAAGGGAAACAAAAATAATATGAAAACAGGGAGGGGGACAAAACAGAAGAGACTCATAAATATGGAGAACAAACTGAGCTTACGGGAGGGGTTGTGGGGGGGGGGATGGGCTAAATGGGTAAGGGGCACTAAGGAATCTACTCCTGGAGTCACTGTTGCACTATATGCTACCTAATTTGGATATAAATTTTAAAAAATAAAAAGAAAATTTAAAAAAAGAAATAAAAGAAATAAAAACAAAATAAAAAAATAAAACAAAATAGATTGGGGGTGCCTGGGTGACTCGGTCAGTTAAGCATGTTGGTTTTGACTCAGGTCATGATCTCACAGTTCATGGGATTGAGCCCCATGTCCAGCTCTGTGCTGAGTGCAGAGCCTGCTTGGGATTGTCTCTCTCCCTCTGGCTCTATGCCCCTCCCCTACTCATAATCTCCCTCCCTCCCTGCCCTCTCTCTCCAAAATAAATAAACTTAAAAAATACATTTTTAAAGATGATGAAATAACGATGTATTGGGGCGCCTGGGTGGCTCAGTCGGTTGAGTGTCCGACTTCGGCTCAGGTCATGATCTCACGGTCCGTGGGTTTGAGCCTCGCGTCGGGCTCTGTGCTGACAGCTCAGAGCCTGGAGCCTGTTTCGGATTCTGTGTCTCCCTCTTTCTCTGACCCCCCCCCCCCATTCATGCTCTCTCTCTCTCTCTCTCTCTCTCTCTCTCTGTCTCAAAAATAAATAAATGTTAAAAAAAAAAATAACGATGTATTAAGAACCGCACCCTCCCCCCCCCCCCCCCCCCCCCCCCGCCACCAGAAAGAAAGAAAGGACCTAAAGAAAGGAAGATCAACCATCCTGATTGGCCTTGGAACTGTCTCGATTCAAGCAACTAACATCCCTTCCCGGTCCTGGACCGCCCAAGTCCCCAAGATGTTTGGTAACCCAGCAAAGGACAATTCACAAACTATTAAATCCAAGCAAGTAATGAGTCTAAAGTATCATGATAATGAAATAAGGACAGGATAAAAGTCTGAGGGTGAATCATGATTTTAAACTGCAGCCCTATGTTACATGTGACGTGCAGTTCACAAGATCATAGGGAAAGAAAAGAATGCTCAATAACCATCCATTTTTTAAAAATGACTATGTCCATCTATTACTAAAAATCTGCTCTTTCTATCAGCATCCAGCTGTCTGAAAGGTAAACCCCATGAGGACAGTCTTGCAGAGCTAGGGGCTTAAAGCTTTGCACCCTGAGCCATGGTTTATCTAAGACTCAATTAGGGGAGGTCCAGCTCCTTCATTTCACATTCTGGAAAGAGTGGAGTGCAGCACAGCCTCGATGATTCAAGCATCTGCATCCCTCAAGGTACAGAAAATGAGGCAAAGAAGGGACAAGAAAAATGGAACAGGAGGCCCACGACCAAGTCCGATTTTTCAGTCATTCTGTTAAAACTGCCCAGCAGATGGCTTCGAAATATAGATCCAAACACTGTGAGAGCCGGAAGGGATCCTCTTTCCACTAGTCCAGTATCTTTGTTCCACATTTAAGAAATGAGCTGAGGGAGGGAAGAGACCAGCCCAGACTGCACGGCCAGCAAGGGGTAGAAGTCAGATCTCCTGATACTCAGTTTAACCTTCTTTCCCTTAAAGCATGAGCCCAAACATATTTTTCAGCCCATAGAAATCAACAACTGACTTGCTAAACTTGCAACTAATTTAATCCATCAGTGAACGAAGACAGCACATCTAACGCATTGGGTTGTGATATTAAGAATGCTGTAACGAAGGGCGCCTGGGTGGCTCAGTAGGTTAAGCACACGACTTCGGCTCAGGGCATATCTCACGGTTCGTGGGTTCGTGCCCCACGAACAGCTCAGAGCCTGGAGCCTGCTTCGGATTCTGTGTCTCCCTCTCTCACTGCCCCTCCCCCACTTGTGCTCTTTCTTGAAAATAAATAAATAAACATTAAAAAAAAAAGAATGCTGTAATGAATTACAAAGGCTTAAGGACAGCAAATAAAAATCATGGTTTAATCATACACTACTGAAATGCTTTAATAAAACTTAATTTTTCATACTAGGGAATTTTAAAAATCGAAGTTTTTTTTCACTTAATGCAGTTGGTCTTGTCAAAGATGTCAAGATCTTTCCACCTTCAAAAGTTTTTGGTATTTCTGCTGCAAGATTAGTAAGCAGGTCAAATAAGAACAGCAACTGAACTCTCTGGTTCACTGGATCCTCTCAACACTGTGAGAGAGGGCCACTATCATCCCCCTCTACAGATGAGAAAACAGGGGACACAGAATCGGCCAAGACACCTGCCAGTTAACAGCACCAAGACGGGAACACAGAAGTCTGATTCTAGAGCTGGTGCACTACCCAGTTCTCTAAATGCCATTACAGCGAGCTTTAAAGGCCGGACTGCCCTTCTGTCACACTGGATTCCTGCTGAAGAAACCACTGTGTGGACAAAATTAGCTTCGACCTCGTCTAGATATTTGCCCATTTGTCGTCACTAGATCAGTCCCAGAGTTTCCGCGCCCTCGTGAGACAACACTGACTACTGTAGAAGTAACTACCAGGGTTGCTAACACAGGCTACATGATGTTTCATAACATAAGCTTCCCAGAAAAATTAATATAAGGCACTCTTTGTTTACAGTCCCCTTGTATACACAGACTTACTTTCCATACATTCATTTCATCTCTAAATGGCCTCAAGCCTTTTCCCTTTGCACGTATCTGGCAAGACAGTAAACTACTTGAAGGAAGGACTATGTGGCTATTTCTTTCATGTCCGGTTCTCTTAACCCTCCTTCCTCCCGCCTCCTGTACAGTCTACAGCTCAATAAATGCTCTACACCGAAACTGCCGCTGCAGAAAGCCTTAATTCTCCTGCTCAATACCAAGAGGGCTTTTGACACACACACGCCCAAAATTTTAAGGATTGATTCAATGCACTTACTAAACAGTCCAAATGCCACTGCCGTTCAGCGATGCCAGACACGCTCAAATGACACAGACCATTCTCTGAATTTGTGTTTATGTTTATTTATTATTTATTTATTTATTTATTTATTTATTTATTTATTTATTTATTTAAAGTAATCTCCTTCTCACGGTCTGTAAGTTCAAGCCTCACAATGGGGCTCTGTGCTGACAGCTCACAGCCTGGAGCCAGCTTCAGATTCTGTGTCTCCCTCGCTCTTGGCCCCTCTACTGCTTACATTCTGTCTCTCTCCCCAAAAAAATAAATAAATAAACATTTTTAAAAAAATTTTAAAGTAATCTCTTCACCCAGCATGGGGCTCGAATCCACAACCCCAAGATCAAGCGCCACATGCTGTTCTGACTGAGCCAGCCAGGAGTCCCTCCTCTAAGAATTTGTAACCCAGCTAATTTTAAAGGAAGAAAGGCATGGAAGTCTACACTGCATGATGCATTTATTAGGCTGAAAGTTGTACTTTTAAACTGCTTAATTTCAGGTTAAAAAAAAAAGAATATTCATTAGCAAAAGAACATTCATTCTTATATCCACCCACCTCCCCAAGAAACTATGCTCCTAGTGTTAAGTAACCTTGTTTTATTTCCTCACTGATAGGTTTATGTTAAACCCCAAAGAGAAACTTTTCCCCTAAAAACATGTTTTTAGCTTTATTTATTTTTTCCAAGTTGGCAGGCAGAGTCTGCCTAAATAAAAAAGTTTGATTAAGACCTTGGAAAACAAGTAAATTGGGAAACATTTTTTACTAAATTAAAAATTAACAAATTAAAAATTCATAAAGTTGATAAAACTAGTGCTTATTTAAAGAGTTTTTCAGGGTGCCTGGGTGGCTCAGTCTGTTAAGCATCCAACTTCAGCTCAGGTCATGATCTCACAGTCCGTGAGTTCAAGACCCATGTCGGGCTCTGACAGCTCAGAGCCTGGAGCCTGCTTCAAGTCCTGTGTCTCCCTCTCTCTCTTCCCCTCCCTTGCTCGCACTCGGTCTGTCTCTCTCTAAAAAATAAATAAACATTAAAAAAAATTTTTAAAAAGTTTTTCAATTACTCTCCCTTTTCTAAATATTATGGATTCAATTAAAATTCACTTAAATCAATAACTGATTTTTAATTTTTAAAAAATATTTATTTAGAGAGAGCGAGCAAGAGCGAAAGCAGGGGAGGGTCAGAAAGAGATGGGGAGAGACGGAATCCCAAGGAGACTCTGAACTGTCAGAACGGAGCCCGACGCTGGGCTCGAACCCACAAACCTGTGAGATCACGATTGGAGCCAAAATCAAGAGTCGGACACTTAACCGACTGAGCCACCCAGGTGCCTCATTGATTTTTAATTTTTACAATAATAAAACTTGACACAGGCCATAAATGTTGACTTAAACTTTATTATGGAATACAGTTTTCTCATTATCTGACAGCCAGTTTAAAAATACCTGTACACATAGAGAGAATGAGAGAGAGAGAGAAAGCACACAAACACAGCACAAGCACAAGTGAATATCTCTGTGGAGCAGGCTTTGTTCTAGAACCTAGCAAGGTAGCAAGAAGATATAGCCTCTGCCCACATACATCCCAGCAGAGACAAAGGAGGGAATACACAGGTCAACAAACACAAGATAACAATTATAATAACAACAATTAAAATAGCAAATGGTTGTAGTATTTGCCATGTGTGAGGGCATCCTACTAAGCATTTGCATGTATTAACTCATGTAATCTTGCAACAACTCAGTGAAGGAGGTTCTATTATTATGTGCACTTTATAGATGTCAGATGAGTCGACAGGTTAATTAACTACATCCTGTTCACATAGCCAGTAAGTTCTATCCCTCTTCAGGAAATAAATGGCATTCTGAAACTGAGTGATTTCAAGAGAGTTTAATAAAGATTCTCTTCACATAGGTAGGGGAAGCATTCAAGGAAACCAACAAGGTAGTGTAGAACCCCAGGGCACAGAGGGGAACAGGTCTAGCCCTGTGTGCTCTTCTAGTGCAAAGGGCTGAGGTGAGGGAGCAGGTGCAGGAACCAGGACAGTGTCTCTTGGCCAGGGATGTGGCCTTTCCTAGAGGGATGCAGGTGCCAAGCCCGGGAGAAAGCCAGACTCTGCACTGGCCTCAGCTCCCCCCCCCCCTCCCCCCGCAGCCTTCCTGACTAGCCGGCCCAACTGCAAACAGAGGGGAAAGCTGGAGGTGAGAAACCCAGAGATGGGCCCAGAACCAGGTAGAGGAGAGCAGCAGCTAGATGCGGAAGGGGAAACAGGAGACATCCGGTGGCAGCACTGAGATACACCCGAGGGATCTGACACCACAGTCTGTGCTTTTACCAGGCATCTGAGAGCACTTCTGGAACTGAAAATACTATGAAGACAGAAAACAGAAAACTTATTGATGAGGTTGGTGCCGAAAGGGCCCCTTTCTTTGCTTCAGGCCCACGTGAGGAGGAGGGAGCCAGGCAAAGAGCTGGAGGGCACCATGCCAGGCAGGGGATGAGCTGGGCATGTCTGAGGGCCAGAGGGGGCCACATGGCTGGTCAAATACCGACCGTGGAGAATGGAAGGGAAATGAGGATGAAGAACTATGTTGACAAGTGTTTGTCTGTTTGCCGGTGCAATTAAACTCCTGGGCAAGTCCTCGCCTGGTGCTGTGGATGGACTGCCACCCCAACTTTAGAGTTGCTGAAAGCAGCAGGGAGGGTGCCGGGGGGCTAGGCCCAGTATCCTGGAGGAACAGCGGCAGTCTCCCTCTGGGTTGAGGTCTCCTGAGGTCCCCTGAGGTCACTGTGCGGTCCCCAGCTGCCTTTCCAGCACGTGAACATTGCTCCCTATCAGCATCTGCCATTTAGGGCGAGAGGCAGATTCAGTGTGATCTGGGTAAATACCATTTCCAAAAGTAACAGGAACCCAAACCTCCCATCTTTTTATAAATTCTCCTCCACAGACGGTATAATCTCAAAGGACAGAGGAGCCAAACTTGGAAGAATTTTTTTTCCTCCCCTATTTAGAAAGTTCTAAATGATCTGACACAACACTTAGCTAGTGGGGGTGGGAGGAAGTGGGGAGGAGGGCTTCAAGACAAAAGTCACATGAAACAAGGAGAAAAATAAAAAGTATAAGCTTTCACCCTTTTGTAAGAACTCTAATTTCCCTAAATAGAATTATTCACTCCTTCTGTTTTTAGGTAACAGAACTTTCTCTTCCTTATTCGCAAGGTGCAGGTAATCAGCAACATGACAGAAGCAAGAACTTTTTATTGCACAGTGTGTCTGGGTCAAACACTATTTTTAATTCCTGTTTCCTAACACCTGGAAGAAAAAATAAATTTCAGCAGCTCCTTAGGCAGGAAAAGAATGAGTGTTTCTCCCTCACTAAGAAGCAGCTCTTCCAAATAAAACCTGTCAGGCTTAGAAGCAAGATGGACCCAGAATGACATTCTCATCATTACCTGTCTCCCAACAGGGCTGTTAAATTATCAGAATGCACAGGGTCAGTGCATTTAAGTTTCATTTCAAATTAAAATCCCAACAGAAGTTAGGTCGTGCAAAAAGTAGGTCTTAATACACCCATGCTGGGCAGCAGAGCTCCACAGGGAAAGTAGAAATGGAGAGTGGGGTTCAGATGGAAACACCCAATGGACAGGAATGCTCCTGAAGCTTCTGTTAGGGCAGTCACATGGGGCTCCAACAAAGGGTGATGCCAATGAAGGGCAAAGGCCACCCTGCAGGGGGTTAAGAGCAAGGAAAACACGTATCATGCCCGAGGAGCAAGCTGACCTCACCACCTCCTCTGGCCTTCCCTCTTCTTTATTTTAAGCCCCATTACCAACAAAATGGGGACACTGCAGGGAGCTTCCCTACAGAAAGGTCTCTGGTCATGAAAAGCGTCACATAAATGCCAATTTTTACTTCCTGCTTTGCATATGAAGGAGAATGATGTGACTTTTTTTTTTTTTTTCTCTCTAGGTGTCATCAGCAATCTGCTTTGAAAGACCAGGGGGTGGCGTCATATATAGAGTTTGCTGCTTTCTCCAATGGAGCCCTCATAACACCCTTCCAAAACCAGCTAACCTCCAGGGTAAGAGAAAAAGGATATGGGGAAAGAGTTCCCCAGGTCTTCTTATTGTTTACTAAGCGCTGTGTGGTGCTGCTGAAATGGGAGTAACTGGTTTGGACGTTCTGTCCTAAAGATCAACGGCAGGGCTGAGACAGAGGCGCTGACCAAAGGAACCACTTGGGTGGCTGGAGGTCCTGGGAATATACTGGCAAAGTTGTCTCAGTTCTTGACAAGTAGCCCCTGTTGTTAAATGAACAAATTTCCAATGTCCTGACCTAATCATAAATTGACTGGTCTACTTTAAAATCCAATGCCCTCCAAAATGCCAGACCTCTGGGTAGGAAGGAGAGAAGTCTGATTTCCAGTGAGAGATAATTGCCCAACATTGTCTCCACCATACTACAAGCAATATCCAAATGCCTCATGGGAAGCAAGAATGTTCTTAAATGGACTCTTTTATTTTGTATATTTATACCCTTCCTTGTTCCAAAATTTAATTAAGATGACTTTCAAAAATACTAGAATATTGGAATGAACTCACTATGGGCTAAGACCGTCCTTATTTAAAAAAAAAAAAAAAAAGACTGCCCTTGTTAGGTAAATCACAAAATTACATTGCCTAAGCTTAATCAAGAAAAATTTCCGGTATGAGGAGGTTCCTAAGAAAATTAAAATCACAACTACCATATCATTCAGCAAGTCTACTTCTGGATATTTATCTGAAGAAAAGGAAAACACTAACTGGAAAAGATATATACACCCTCAGGTTCGTTGCAGGATCATTCATAATAGTCAAAATAGAGAAACAACCTAAGCATCCACCAATGGATGAATGAATAAAGAAATGTTGTCATATATGTTTATCAATATATATATACTATATATATATATGTATATCATATATATGTCATACATATATATTAGTGTGTGTGTGTGTGTGTACATATATACAGACATATATGGGCATATATTCTAATATATAATGGAATGTTTACATGTATATATATATATATATATATATATATATGTATATATATAAATATAATGGAATATTATTCAGCCATAAAAATGAATGAAATCTTGCCATTTGCAACAACAAACAACATGGATGGATCTTGAGGGCATTATGCTAAGTGAAATAAGTCAGACAGAGACAATTACCATATGATCTCACTTATATGTGGAATCTATTAAAAAATAAAAATAAAGTTTTAAAAAACCAAGCTCATGGATGCAGAGAATAGATTAGTAGTTGCCAGAGGCAGGGGGTGGATGATGGGGAAATTGGGGAAGGGGGTCAAAAAGTACAAACTTCCAGTTATAAAATAAATAAGCAATGGGATGTAATGTACAGCATAGTGAATATTGTTATTAATACAGTACTGAATATTTGAAAGTTGCTAAGAGAGTGAATCTTAAAAGTTCTCATCATGAGAAAAGAAAACCATGTAAGTATGTATGATGACAGGTGTTAACTAGACTTATTGTGTTGATCTTTGCAATATATACAAATATCAAATTATGTTGTAGACCTGAAACTACTATAATGTTATTATATGTTAGTTATACCTCAATTTTTAAAAAGAAAAATAAGTAAAAGTTTCCCTCAAGCTTGTTCCCTCAAGAATTTCTGACTTTAAAACTCAAGAATAAATAAAATTCTCCAGAAAAAAAATTTAGACACCATCATATCAATGAAAATAAAGGTGTTAAATGTGATGAAGGATAGGGGCACCTGGGTGGCTTAGTCACCTGGGTGGCTTAGTCAGCTAGGCGTCCAACTCTAGATTTTGGCTCAGGTCATGATCTCACAGTTTGTGAGATCCAGCCCGTCAGGCTCTGCGCTGACAGCATGGAACCTGCTTGGGATTCTCTATCTCCCACTCTCTCTGCCCCTCCCCTACTTGCATTCTCTCTATCTCTGAAAATAAATAAATATTTTGGGGGCACCTGGGTGGCTCAGTTGGTTAAGCATCCAACTTTGGGTCAGGTCATGATCTCACGGGTTCATGAGTTCGAACCCCACATCGGGCTCTGTGCTGACAGCTCAGAGCCTGGAGCCTGCTTCAGATCCTCCCTCTCTCATTCTCTCTCTCTCTCTCTCTCTCTCTGCCCCTCCCCCACTTACACTTACACTGTCTGTCTCTCTCTCTCTCTCTCTCTCTCTCTCTCAAGAATAAACATTTTTAAAAATTTAAAAATAAATAAGTACTTTTTAAAATAATTTTTTAGTATTTTTTTAATGTGATAAAGGATAGATTTCAATGAGACTGTCAATTTCTAGAAGCATAGTTTCCAGAGCATGGGAAATGATATTCTCAAAATACTTTAGACCACTCAGAGTATATTTAGAGTTTTCAGCTTACTGTGGACCCAACGGCCTATGGATGGACCATGGTTGAAAGGCATAATGTGAAACAAAGTCTTGGCTATGCCTTCAATTATAACATAAAAAAGTATCCTGTGCCCCAACAAGAAATCCCTTCAAAAAATTGCATTTGACAAAAACTGAGTATGGAAAGAACTGCTTTAGATGATACAAAAAGCAGCTATCAGGAACCGTAGCTTCAAAAAGGCAAAAAACCTGGGTGGAATTCTTTTTTGAGTGTTCCATCTCAAAAAATTTATGATGGCCTTAGCCACAAGATGGCGCTCTTACACCATCCTGCACACCTGCTGACCCTGACCGTATATTCTTGGGGTACAAAGAGTAAGTCCCCAAATGCTTACTTAAGGTCTTCTTCCCTGAGCTTCTGTTCTGTTACCTTCTCAATGAGTCATGTCTGAGAATTTTGGTTTGGACATAAATATCGATAATACCCATGTCACCCCCCCCTTTGAAGAGCACTCTAAGATAGACATTGTATTAACCGTATATCTAATCATGTAACAAAGCTCTCTCTTTTGAGGATGAACCAGAGAAAGTGCTTGTATGGCATTCTATATCCCACTGATTTACAAAATGTATCATTCCAAGAAAAATTAATCCTGCTTGGGCCCAAACCTCCATCTCTGCTGAAGAAATACATCTGCAGACATTACACGGAATTGTGCTGTTCTTGAATCCATACAAATCCTAGTTCTGCAAAAGCTTACATCTCTGATTTCTTGATTTAGGTATTTCAAGGCAAAAAAATAAATACCGGCTAACACATTTTGAAGTATTCCATGAACAACTCCGTGTGACCTTCTCACACCTCATGAAGCTACATTTTTCTCATTCTTCTTGCTTTGACCAAAAGCATCTAATCCCTCCTAGGTAAGGGCACAGCATTTAGGACGACACTCTTTCTTTCCTAGAGATGGGAGGAAGAGAAAGAAACGTTTTAGGGCAGCCATAGCTTCCCTTCAAGACCTGAAGGGAGGAGATGCTGTGCCAGAGAAATTTTTCTTCTCTCAATTGGTTGAAAGTCAGCCAGGGAGGCCATCCCGCAGCCAAGACATCCGGAGGCCTGCAGGACTGCCGCGTGCCCTGGCCCCCACCGTCCTCGGAGATGCCTGCCAAACGCTACAGCAGGGAGCTGGCGGCACCCTGTCCTGCGGGGAAGATGGAGCTGGGTTTCAGCAGCTGGATGTGAAAGGTGACGCCCCCCAAAGAGGCTGTAACAAAATGCAGGGCCCAGGGAATCTGTTCATTGCTCACGCTGGCAGGAAAAACTGGGGAGGATCAAGGGGGGGGTCCCCCCCAAAGAAATGCATGTCAGGAACCTAATGCGATCTACCACGCTGTGTTTGGGGGTGGAAGGTGGGAGCGCTGGTTGCTTTCATAAATCCTGCTGATGGCAAAGCTCCCAAGTTCTTTGAAGCACTGAGGATGCTCGCCTGTGATGGGAACACAGAAGAAACAGCCATGTAAGGCCAAGAGGTTGGGAAGCTTGTAATTCTGAGGTTTGCTAATTCTCACACCAGAGTGTAAGCATGCTGGGAAGAGTGGAACAGTCCTCCCCAGCCCTTTTCCAAGTTCTGCTGTCTGCCTTTGCCCTCATGTGCCAAATTCAGGTTGCATATTCCCCATTCAGCTTCTACTAAGGACAACAGGGGTTTGGCTACTGGCAGGCTAGGAGCTGGCGTGCTGCCTGATTGCGGATAACCAGCGTGCTCCGCAGAGATGAAGAGCACTTGGGACTTCCACCTCTGGACCTGAATCTGACTTAACTGGATAAGGGTGAGGGAGCCGCTGGAGACAAGGGAGAGGGAGGGCTGTACTTGCCTCAGCCTCGCCTTAGCCCAGCGATTCCTTCAGCAAATGAACAGCAGAGGCTGAGGCTTCCCTTTCTCCTTGAATCTCTCTCCACAAAAGACCAGGCAATCAAAGGCAGGACAGGCCACAAGCTTAGTTGTTTTCAAAGATGCACAGAAGGTGACATGAGGAGAAGGGTAGAAGGGGGTGCCCCACAGACGGGCACAGAGGTCCTGAGAGGTACTGTGGCTGAGGTCACGTCACATGCTCATGGTGTACAGGGACAGGAGCCCAGGCCTCTGCTCCTCTGCCCAGGTCCCTTTCGGTGCAGCAAAGAGACTTCCATTCTCTTGCCAGGCCTCAATGTCCCCACCTCAAGAGAACATGATGACAGTTCCCCAGAGATGACTCCTTGCCAGTCCCTTGTCAAGCACTCTGGACAGGTACAGAGGGAAGATGATAAACTAATCCAGGACTGACGTCCCTTGTTTAATTTATACAGGAGTTTAAATTAAACGGCATTTTTTTAAAGATGTAGCTCTATAAGCTAACATTTCTTTGCATTAAAAAAAATCAAGAAACATAGCTTTCTGATTTATCTTCCTACTTAAAAATCTCATTATCCTCCAATGTTGAACCCAAATCTTTCCTTGGCCAACATTTTACAGAAAGTCTCCACTGTTCCTACTCTATCCACTTGCCAAACAGCATATGGAACCCTAGAATAGTCTTAGCTGTTTTTACATAGGTTCTATCTTACCTTTCCAAAGTTATTGTTTGCTCTTTACAGAGAATAGCCTTGCTTTATGCTTCTGTCTCTTAATGAAAACATCTGGTTGATAATTCTGCCATTGGCAGGCGTGCAGAACAAGGGAGCAGCGTGGGGCCCAGGTTGCTCACAGAAATACAGAAATTCCTTTATGACACTGGACAAGCAGAGGACAGCTCTGAGAAAATGAAATGAGTCCTCAGAAACATAACTGTAGACATGAAGGGAGCACTAAACCTGAACACATATAAAATAACATCAATTTCTGAAAAGAATTTAAAGTAAAGAATAGAGAACAAAATGAAGATATTTAGTCTTGTGCACACTTTGGGCATAAATCGTTGACAAAGATTAAAGCCCCTTAATTGTATTAGGGAAATGGATATACTTTATTAATGAATGAATTCTAATTCCACATTCTATTTCAACAAAAATTATACTTGCTAATAAATTATGTCTCTCCCCGTCCCCTGTTTTCACTGCAGATAAATTGTTATGTCTCATTTATGGGTTATTCTGAATAAATTAGCTGGAAGATTTTTTTAAGTCCCCAAAATACCAAGAGGTCTAACCCATATACTAGTTAAAAAGTAGAATTTTATATATCTGCTGTATTAGAAAGTTCATGATTTCCTATTTCATGGTATTGAACTCCTACATTTTAAAAAGAATTCAGTAGCATCTAGAACCTTCAAATTTATAAATCCCTATAATCAAGTCTGGCTCAGATAAGAACTGAACCAAAGTATATGATGCCATGTGGATCCAAGGTCTCCTATTTCACGGATATTTCCTCCAGCTAATCAAATTCAGAATGAATTTTTGATGATTAGAAAATGTTTATACCTTACCTAAGAATCCGGCCCTTTTTTCACACCCAAATGTGCACGTTGCCATTGCCAAATGATGGTAATAACTATCTAACCTCTAGTTGATTATTTTCTGTGAAGCAAATTGGTATTTGCAGGACAATTTTCTAGTGAGAAAATGTCCACATAAACAAAACTGCATTACGATCAAATCCCCGTGGTGGTCATCCTGGCAAAGTCCTTAATACCCAAGGCAGTGAAGCAGTGAGTGCAGCCACCAATCTCAGCCTTGAGGGGGAAGCCCTGACTAGCCAGAGCACAATCTGTGAAGTCCATGAAGGCAGCACAACATGGACTTCAACCTCAGAGAAAGCCCTCTGGTTTCTCAACAAACTCTCAGCATTCAATACGATTCTGAAACGCTAAGAAAGACATTAGCCAGTCCCACAGTATTTTGTTTTCCTCTTTGGAAGTTTTCACTGCAGAATCCTCTGTGCACAGATAGGTCTATGTTCTCAGGCTCAAGAATCTGTTTATAAAATAAAATAATAAAAAAAGAATCTGTTAATAAACCATGAATTTATGATGCATCATCGTATTTTAGCTGCATAAACTAAGTACTCAAAGGAAACATTTCTGGAAGAAGGTAAAGGGCGATCTGTAATGCAGACTATAAATTTCTATTTACATTTGCCATGAGTGATTAAATCCAGTAAAAAAAAAAAAAAAAAACAGCATTAATGTGACAATGGGAGAAACATAAAAGTAGGCAATTGGCCGGAGCGGGGCGGGAGGGATGCTATTGCTGGTTATGAGAGACTTTACTAAAATCACGGAAGTCAGGGTTTACATAGGAGATGGCCACAGAGACTCTGCAGGAAGAAAGAAGAATCTGGGCAATTCTGGCCATGACCAAGAGGCTGAGAGATCAAATCACTGGAAACACTTTCCAGTAATCCTCTGATTTTCTGAAAAAGACTGAACCAAGAAATAGCTCTAGGTATGACTTGTCTTTGTTTCTCCAACACCATCAAAAAGGGACAAATGTTGCAAGTGATTAAAAGAGATAGGTTTTTGCACAGCGTTACTAGAAGGAATACTCACCTGTAAATCAGAAGGCCAAATGTTAGCATTAATTCTCCTATTAATTCCATCAGAAAGATGAATATGTTCTGGGGATCTAATATTCAGCATGGTGACTAAAATCAACAATACTGTGTATATCTTAGAAGTTGCTAAAAGAGTAAATCTTAAGTATTCTTACACAAACATTTGTAAGAATATATATAATTCTCTGAGGTGATAAGCATGTTGACTAATCTCACCGTGGTAATCATTTTATAATATATATGTGTATTAAATTTTAAAAATCTAGGAGAATATAACGAAGCCCTTGTCTTGCTCACTCACTCCATCATTGCCAGCACTTGGAATAATGCCTGGCACATAACAGGTGCTCAATAAATATTAGCTGAATGCATGAATGAATGACTAAACTACATAATCTGTTCAGTGCACCGCTCCCGTAGCCAAACCTCACCCCAATGCAAGGGCTGGAATAGACCAGCTCCTGCTTCAGAAGCAACACAAGCTTTTCCCCAGCAGCCAAGGCCAGGTCAGTGACTCTGTAAGAGACAAGCCCCCAGAAGTTCCCAAACTACTTGCTACGAGGGTGGTGAGGCTAAGATGCTTTTGGGGTCCCCCTACTACTGCATCTGTGGTCACCAGCAAGGTCTCCACCAGCGTCTGTTCCTACTGCCTTCCAACCCTAGGAAGGCTGTCTTATTCTGCTTCCTTTCCTCTGTCTGCTGCTATCCAGGCCCTGTTCATTTGCCTGTGGTTTTCCAGGGAACGGGACTGTATCGCTCCAACTCCTTTGCTTAGAAAAAGGCCTGCACCTCTGAGTTCCTGAGGGAGTCCTACAGACCAGAGACTTACTCTTCAAAGTCAGGCTGAGGTCCAAGGAGCTAGACTGGCAGAACCATTGACCAGAAATACCAGCTAAATTTACTACATTATTTATTGCCCATATTGCTGGCCATCTGCTAATAGCAGATAATCACCAGAAGATGATTAAGGGGAAGAAAAATAGTATTTCGCATCTTAGGTTGTCCCTTCTGGCTGAAAAGTGTGGTTAATTTTTTTACACCTTCACACTTGGAATTAAAAGTGTGTGTGTGAATATATATGCATGGTAGGTACATACATTCATATAGAATACACTTATATTCATAAAAATACATACACACACTGGGTTTTTTACATATTTGTGGAAAAATATCTAGAATTCACCTGTTTCTTTTTTTTTTTTAATTTAAATGTTTATTTATTTTTGAGACAGAAAGAGACAGAGCATGAACGGGGAAGGGTCAGAAAGAGAGGGAGACACAGAATCTGAAACAGGCTCCAGGCTCTGAGCTGTCAGTACAGAGCCCGACATGGGGCTCAAACTCAAGGACCGCGAGATCATGACCTGCACTGAAGTCGGATGCTTAACTGACTGAGCCACCCAGGTGCCCCTAGAATTCACCTGTTTCTTTTATCAAGTAAGTAAATCAGCAGAAATTTCATTCTTCAAATATGAAACTAAATTGAGAAGGCTTCTCCTTTTCCAGGCTTTGCAAACATTTGTTTCAATCAGACTTGTTTTTTTTAAGTTCATTTATTTATTTATTTGGGGGGGGAGGGCAGAGACAGAGGGAGACAGAGAGAGAATGCCAAGCAGGCTCCAGGCCATGAGTGTGGAGCCCCAAGCGGGGCTCAATGTCACGAACTGTGAGGTCATGACCTGAGCCAAAATCAAGAGCCAGATGCTTAACTGACTGAACCACCCAGGCACCCCTCAATCAGACTTATTTAATTTAAAAAAAAAAGAATTATATGGAAAAGATCAAAATAAATTACTGATGTAAAATATGCTAAAAACAAAATGTGCTCCTCTCTTTGAACCATGGAGAATATCTGTTAAGATTATATCAAACAAAACTGCACTCCTTGTAAAGCAAAATTATTGAAGATAATCTTCCTTTATAAAATCTACTAGAGTTTAGAAATCACTATTGCTCCCAGGTAGAGGACTTATCAAGAACATCATAACAACAGAAAACATTTAAAGGCCTCATACAAATTAAATCAACTTCAAATAAGACATTCTCAACACTTCCCATCCCACATCCTCACTCAGGTCACTTTCTTTGGCTGGAACACATTTACCCTCATCTCTCCCGGCCCTTGGAAAGCCTGGACACCACAGCAGGCTCAGGGCCTGGCTCGCACAGTGGGTATCATGGGTCTTGTCTCCAACAAAAGACTAGGAACAACCCAAGGGCAGTTCTATTCTTCAAAATCCCCAGAACATGACCTTGCATCTAAAAAGTTCTCAATAATACAAGTTTGCTCAATCGAACTGAATTAAGAGAAAGAAGAGATGGGGAAGGGATGGTAGTGGAGAGAGGCAGAGAGGGATAGGGTGGATAGAAGGGAGCATATGAAGCAAGTATATGAAATGGTATTATTCCAGCTCAGGACTTCAGGCCAGAAAAATCATTTTCCATCGTGTAACTATTCCCAGAACACATAACTAGATAAACATATGGATATATATGGATATTGGAGAGGTATTATTTGCCAACTTCTTTTCAGTGATTTAACAGAGCAGATGAGGTTTCATTTAATATGCTTTAAAAGAAAAGGACTGGGAATATACCCATGTTCATAGCAGCATTATTCTCAACAGCCAAAAGGTGGAAACCCAAATGTCCATCTGCAGATGAATGGATAAACAAAATGTGGTATACACATACGATAGAAAATTGCTCAGCCTTAAAAAGAAATGAAATTAGAATACATGTTACAATAAGGAGGAACCTTGAAAACATGCTAAGTGAAATTAACCAGACACAAAAGGGCAAATACTGTATAATTACACTCGTATGAGGAACCTAGAATAGTCAAATTCACAGAGACAGAGAGTAAACAGTGGTTAGCAAGGGTGAAGGGAGGAGGTCAGGGGGAGTCACTATTTAATGGGCACAGAGTTTCCCGTTTGGGATGATGAAAGAGTTCTGGAGATGGATAGCGGTCGTGGTTGCACACAACAATGTGAGTGTACTTACTGCCACTTTCTTGTAAAAAACAGTTAAAATCATAAATTTCACTACAATTAAAAAAAGACAAGGATTGGGAAAGAGGATCCAATGTATTGCTCACCGATTTACAGGTAACCTCTTTCCCTCTCCTTCACACCCGCCACTGG
The DNA here is from genome assembly GCF_018350175.1 of Felis catus. NCBI lineage: Eukaryota > Metazoa > Chordata > Mammalia > Carnivora > Felidae > Felis > Felis catus. Next base: position 142,515,470 of record NC_058375.1, read on the forward strand.
AGCACATCCTAGAGCCCCCTGTCCTGGGAATTCTCCCTCCTGGTTCCAAGAGAGTCAGGATGGTGCCTTAATAACTGAAGATCCACAGTGTAAACACAGTGGCTTGCAGCTAGCAGGGATTCACTGAATATTTGCAGATTCACTAAAAAGGAAAAAAAAAACAGGTAATGAAATTTGGAAAGTTTTTTTTTTTCTGTTTTGGAATGGAGATTGGAATAGAAGGGGTAAAAAGTACAGATAAACCCAACTAGAATGTAGGCAGATTAGAAATCAACCCATCTTGTTCTTCAGAGTAACTGCAAATCAATGATAGGATGACAAATTTTCTTTAATGACACTTCTATTATGATAGGGAAAAAAATAAATCAAATCATATGTAATTAGGATCAACTTGAGTTAGCTTTTTTTTTAGTTTATTTATTTACTTTGAGAGACAGAGAGAGCATGAGTGGGGAAGGGGCAGAGAGAGAGAGAGAGAGAGAGAGAGACAGAGGGAGAAAGAATCCCAAGTAGGTTCTGCACTGTCAGCGCAGAGCCCGACACAGGGCTCGAACTCATGAACCTCAGCCAAAAGATCATGACCTGAGTCGAAACCAAGTTAGTCCCTTAACTGAGCCACCCAGGCACCCAAAGTTAGTTTTTCTAATAAAATGGAAGAAAGAAATGAGTTATCAAGAAGGAAATGGCAACTTTAAACCTGGAAGCTGATTACATAACAGTAAATGTATTTTTTCCTTTGGCCTGCCCATCCATTTAGCAGGGACGAGAACATCTCAGGACACGGAGCACCCATTTTCTCAGGTGTGACCTTAGGCACAAATGACAACTCCTTCCTGGAGAAAGAAGGAATGTTAGGAACACAAATGCAGTCTGTGACTCAACGAGGTAAAAAGAGGTTCAGTTATAACTGGCCTAGAACAATTCTATAGAACAATCACTAAGATGACTATCTTCCCTCTCTAATTTCTTCCCTACAGTTATAGCTGGCTGCAACTTGACTGCAGCGAACAGGACAGTCTATTTTGCCCTTTTAAAAAAATCTGTCTCTCACACTTCAGTTTTGCCTCACTTCCTTTCTTGACTGTCAGTTAAACCTATTCAGGGCCATGCTTTGACCATCAGAGCCCTACATCTAAATGAGCCCTTGTTTCTGCCTTTTTAAGATGTCACCCTGGGCAGAGGTCTCTGATGGGAGCAGTTAAAATACTGTAGGCATCTCAAAAGGAGATGAGAATTCTGCCTGCTTTTCATCAAACCTTAACTTTTTTAATTAAATTAATTAACCCAGAAATGCTAGTCAGCTTAACATCTCAGGCAGCTTGCCTGAGCCCCCGGGTATCTGGAATAAACTGTCCCCAGGTGCTTCCACCCAGTTAGGAAAAAGTGTTTCTGCCTATCCTGGGCCACAGGTGTTGAGCTTCTGCTAAGAAGAGTTTAGGTCAAGTGGAGTTTCTCAACCTCAGCACTCTTTAACACTGTGGGCCGGGTAAGTAATTCTGTTGGGGGGGGGGGCGCCAGATGTGCGTTGTAGGACGCTCAGTGGCATCACTGACCTCTACTCACTAGATGCCGGTAGCACCCTCTAGATGTGACAACCAAAACCACCTCCAGGTATTGCTAAAATCCCTCATGGGGGCAAAATCACACTAGCTGAGAACCACTGGGATAAAATGAGACTCCATCCTGCTGCCCCCCGCCGTCAGAAACCTCCATCGGAATGCTCCTCCCCCATCACCCTCCACCACTCCAGAGACCATGTGTTAGGTCCAGAAGGGTCCATCAGCAAGCAGCTTAGCTGACCCAAATTAGAAAGGGTGAGAATTTGTCCAAGTGGAAACCAACTGGCCTTCACTTGAAACCCCAGGCTAAATGAAGGAAAGAAGAGAATAAGAAGTGCCGAGAAATAACCCCTGTCTCCCAACTATGAAGGAGGCTGATAAAGCTAGCATTTCGTTGACCAGCCTTCCCTCCCACGCTTCCCTTAGCCAAGGAGATCTCTCCAGGAAGCAGCAGGAAGACAGCCCTCCACCCAGAGACGTGGGCGTACCTGGATCTCCTAGGTATCCATGGGATAGCAGCCCTGCATTTCCAGTTCAAGCTTTGCACCCTACTCACTATCTGACCAGATAAGTCATTTAACTTCTACTTCTTCTTCCTCAGCTGGAAAATGAAAGGGCCAAATCTTTTAGACCTAGACCATTATTTTAGGGGCCCAGTGCTTGGGCAAGGGCACAGGAATGTGGTAGGGGAAGACAGAGGCAGAGCAACCAAGAAAGCAATAGAATAGTCTCAGGTGACTGCATAGGATGCACAAGAGAGGGCATGAGCTAGGTCTTTAAGAAAAGTCAGGGAGGCTGAAGGCCAGCAATGATCAAATGCCATTTTAAGGACATAAAGAAGGAAGAATTAATAAAAAGAAGTTTTTTATATTTTTCATCACTCTCTACATGTTTACCCATCCTAACTGGTGCTGTTCATACCCTGATACCTCCCTCCCCCACTGCATTTCCTTTCCCTCTTATTTTACAAGCCTATTTCTCCATCTTTCTCCCTGTTTTGTACTCAGATCCCTTCGTTTCTGTTCGCTTTTTATGACAGTTCTTTCTCTGTGGCTCTCTTGCTTGCTCTCTCTCTTTCCCTTCCTCCTTCCTTTCCTTCCCCTCCCTCCCTCTTTCCCTCTTCCTCCCTCTCTCTCTCCCTGACCTTCTTCATCATAAGAAGGAAGTAGGTTACCCGCCACAGTCCTAGATTCCATCTCCTTAAAAGATTCAGATCTACAGAAAGAAAGTCAAACTGCGTCCTGAAGGATGAAGCTTCCACATGCTAAGTTCCTGCTTTATTGTATTTCCTTTTATACGACCGGAGTTATGACTATGCTTACAAATGACCATCATTAACCTCAAGTGAGGAACTCCTAGTGAAGGCCAAATGTGTCGACTTGATTGCAAGGCAACCGTGTCTGAAACGACCAGGCCACAGTGTAGAGAGGCAGTACCCAAATGTCTTACTTCGGCCCGCAGAACCCAAGTAAAGAGCCTGCTTGTACTACGTGGACATATCTTGACCAAGCTGGTCCCACTCCAGGACGTGACAAGTTGGATGAGGGCCACAGATCCTTGGTGAAATACAGTTCATCACGGCCAAGCCAGGAAAATGACTTTCCAAAGCGAATCACTGTTCTGAGCCTGCTGCCCGTCGTTCAGACACCAGGAAAGAAAGATTCAGGGCTCTCCCACACCCAGTTGCAACCTTCACCTTCCCCCTAATCTTATCCCCCACAAGCCGATCATAAATACCATCGTTTGCTATTTGTGAAGAGAACACCGCCTGTGAATCTGAAGGACAGCTTTCTGTAATGCTGGACAGTGGGAGGAGGGCAAGTCACAAACTAGATTCACTCTAAATGAGCAAATCAGCACAAACGGAACATGAACAAAACCTCTAATCAGCCACAATCAAATAAAAAGAGACTTCCTGGAGAGGAACAGCCAGATGGGAAGTGAATATCGTTCAGACCGTTAACGTTCCACCAAGGCTCGCTGCTTTTTTAACAAGCAAATGGGGCCAGGTCTGGTAGAGCGAGAAAGAAAAAGGCAGGCACATCCACTTTTTCTAAAAAAGCACACAAAGTTACATGATGTAAAAACAGGTGATTGCTGAAGAAATGTACCTAATAAAATCCCTTCCCTTGACCACGCCTGTCCCTACTTAGGAGCCCAGCTCTCCCTCTGGCTTTCTACTATCATTTTCTTCCTTTCTTTCTTTGGTAACAGCGTTATTGAGATTTAATTCGCAAACCATTCAAATCACCCATTTAAAGTGTACAATACAATGGGTTTAGCGTATCCACAGAGTTGTGTAACTATCACCACATTGGAGAGTATTTCCATCACCCCAAAAAGAAACCCCATTCCCTTTTGCAGTCAGTCCCTCCTATCCCTGAGCTACCACTGATCTTTCCATCTCCATAGATTTGCCTCTTCTGGACTTTTCATATAAATGGAATCATACAATATGTGGGGAGAGAGGGAAGTCTTCCTGGCTTCTTTCACTTAGCATAATGTTCTCAAGGTTCATCCATATTGTAGCAAGTAGAAGTACTTAATTCCTCTGTAGTGCCAAATTATATTGCATTATATGGGCATGCCATATTTTACTTATCCATTCACCGAGCCTCTCTGCTTCTTTTCAGATGGACATTTGGATTGTTTCCACATTTTGGCTATTATGATAAGGCTACAACAAACATTCCTGCATAAATTTTTGTGTGGACATATGCCTTCATTTATCTTAGGTAAATGCCTAGGAATGGAATTGCTAGGTTATAATATAACTCTAGATTTAACTTTTTTTTTCTGAGATGGTGGGCCATTTTACATTCCTACCAGAATTTTCTACATTGCATGATTTTCTACATTCTTGCCAAAAATTATGTCTTTTTTATAGCCATCCTAGTGGCTGTAAAGCAGTAATCTCATTATAGTTTTGATTTCTATTTCCCTAATGATTAGTGATATTGATTCATATGATTATTGACCACTGGTATATCTTTTTTGGAGAAAAATATATTCAGATCCTTTGCCTATTTTTAAGTGGGTTATCTTTTTATTATTGAGTTTTAAGTGTTCTTTATGTATTCCAGACACAAGTTCCTTATCAGGTAGATGATTTACAAATATTTGTTCCCATTCTGTGTGTTGTCTTCTCACTTTCTTGATAACGTCCTTTGAAGCACAAAAATTCTTAATTTTTTTAAAGTTTACTTCGAGAGAGAGAGAGAGAAAGCCCATATGCACACATGCCCACCAAGAGCAGAGGAGAGACACATAGATAGGGAGAGGGAGAGAATGCCAAGCAGCCTCCCCACTGTCAGTGCTGAGCCCAACCCGGGGCTCAAACCCACAAACTGTGAGGTCATAACCTGAGCTGAAATAAAGAGTCAGACGCCCAACCGATGGAGCCACCCAGGTGCCCCAAAAGTTCTTAATTTTGATGAAGTCTGAACTATCTGTTTTTATTTTGGTTACTTGTGCTTTGGTGTCACATCTTACATCAACTCCTTGTAAAACAAGCTTTTTTCAGCTTGTGTTGCTCAGTCTCAAGCATTGATTTTTTTTTTCCATTATAGCAGCAGGGCCTCTCCTTGGCCCAAGTCCCTCATATATGCAGAGACAGCAGACCATACAGCCCATACGTAATGTGAGACATGAATGGGTTTTCATACCCCACTGAGTCCTGCTGCTCTCTGATTAGGACTATGATTATTATTGAATACTCATACTTCTGTGTAGGGCTTTTAGGCTTCTAGAGGCTTTCAGAATCATTAATTACTACTTAAAATAGCTGTGAAGGATAGGAAGGAAGGTAATCCCCACGCCCCCACCCCCTGCCACTAACATCCTGAGATAAGACAATTAAGAAGTTGTTACAAAGACATAATTTTCCTCAGAGAAACTCTAACCTCTGAAATTCCCTGACTAGGAAAGAGGGAGGAAATAGAAACTGGGCAAAGTGTGACAGAGAAGTCAAAGCACAGGGCAAGTGAGAAGCAACTGGAGTCTCATATCCTTACATAGTTACTCACTCTCACTGCCACCCCCTTTCATGACCCACCAGACCACAGCCAGAGAGGAGCCTTATTTGAAAATCTGATTGTATCTGTTGGCTCATTGATATGTGCAAGATTTTTCAGAAGCCAGAAATTTCAGGTTCCCAAATGCTCCTCCAGCTCATCTGCTACAGTCATCTCCCAAGTTTCCCACACTCACACCTTATCAAATTTCTGTTTACCAAAACCATGGGAGCCCCAAAAACTTCGTTTGCTCTCAGATGTACTTTCCTTCTTCTCCACAGAGCAGACTCCTACTCACGAGTGAAGACCCAGACAGTGTTGCATCCCTGGTGAAGTCTTCCTACCTTCACTAGGCAATTAATAGATGCTGCCTTTGTGATATCCTCAGCACTGTCTTCATAGTTCTCGTTGCTATTATAACCCAGATGGCAGCTGGAGGTCTGCTCTTGAGGTTCTAGTTACCCCTGGCTTGCGCCACAATTCCACATTGTGTGGAAAATTCAATACCCATCCAAGATTTATAAACTTCCAAGAGGATGAGGGGAGAGTGGTCTTCCACCCCTGCAGGTATAGTCACTTTTGATTTCCTATCTCCACTGCGCTCTTACTCTTGGCTCTGTGTCTTGTGACTATTTCTTGCTTCGACAAATATGGACCTCAACTCCTTATGCTGATTTCCACTGAAAACTAACGATCCCTGCCCCCTGTATTCCTGTCTTGTACAATTCACTCTCCATGAGTAACTGGCTTCAAATCAGTAGAACAGAGCAATGCTGAGGGATGCCACTTTGTGATCAGATGACAGAAGACTGTAATTTGGTCTTGCTAACAGACCCCCTTTCACGGACTGGAGAGGCCCATGTGGCAAGGAATAAGGGTTAGCCTCCAGTCGACATCCAGAAAAGGACCTTAAGGAACTGAACCTGTCACCATTCATGTGTGTGAGCTCAGAAGCAGGTCCTTGCCCACGAAGTCTTCAGAAGACACCCTGCTGACACGCTGGCTGACCCCTGACTGCAGCCTGAGATGCAGGTAAGCCAAGGTCCCAGCTAAGCCACGCCCAGATTCCCTAACCCACAGAAAATAAGAGATGATAAATACTGTTTATGCAATAGGTAACTAACACAAAAACCTAACAAATAAACAGCCCCATTCACTTGGGACTTCTGTGTGTACAGAAGACTTGACTCATGGTTTAGAGAGAGGGAGGCTTTATATCACAGAAATCCTAAAAACATAAAGCTGAATATTAGACATTTAGTTTGTAAGAATTTTTTAGCCACTCCACTGTGTTATTCAGCCTCTCTCCCTCTTCCTCCACGACATCTTCTACCTCATGCAAAACAATTACCATATATATTTAAAATACACACACATACACACATACATAGAGAGGGACAGAGAAAGAGAAAGAAATTGATTTTGAAACTATCTGACCCTGACAGGTCCTAATGAGGCATGCTGAAAAAGCACCATTCTTCTCCTTAATCTTTGCCTGGGGCATGCAGTGAAGAAAGGACGTTGTATTTTTCTAAGGGCATAGTATAATATAATAAATATAATACAGTTTATCATAATACATTATCATATAATAAATATAATACAGTTTATGTCTTATAATTACTAGTTTGCATGTCTTTCTCCCCCACCCAGACTCAGTTTTTCAAGAAAAGTGACTGAGTTTCATTCACATTTATATCCCCCGTGCACAGTACAAAGTTGATTAAACAGTCAAGACTCAGTAAATGTTTGCTGAATGTGTATTCATGACACAACATTACACTAAAAGATCTACATTTGCAATTAATTATTAATGCATTATTAAATCAAGAGAACCACTATGCTTGGCTACAAGTAAAATTATACTCTAATAAGATCCTCAGATATTTCAAATAACTATAACTCTGGTTCAAGAAAGAACTATAAACTGGTTCAAGAAAAACTATTGCTCTGATAAATCTAATGCTAGAGCATGCTGTGAGGCTCAAATGTATTAATTAAATGCTCTCTTAAAAAGCATATATTCTGGTGTGCCTGGGTGGCTCAGTTGGTTAAGCGTCCAACTCTTGATTTCGGCTCAGGTCATGGTCTCGTGATTCATGAGTTTGAACCCCAAATTGGGCTCTGCACAGATAGTGCGGAGCCTGCTTGGGATTCTCTCCCTGCCCCTCCTTGCCCCCCTCTCTCAAAATAGATAAATAAACTTAAAAAAAATTTAAGCATATGTTTTACCAGATATTCTATAACTCATAGGGGAGTATGTTAGATTTTCAGCTTAGAAAATAATTGCTCAGGAATTTCAAGTGTAGAAATTCAGCAGAAGAGAGTAAAACGTCAGCATTATATTTAAAAGTGAAAAATTGGAAAACCAAATATGCAGCAGCAGGGGCAAGTTAAATAAATCATAGCACATCCATACAGTGGATTAAAAGAGATGAACTAGATCTGATTTATTAACTCAGAAAGATGTCTACAATATAGTCTTGTTTAAAAAGAGTAAGTAACTTGGGGCTCCTGGGTGGCTCAGTCGATTAAGCATCCAACTCTTGATTTCGGCTCAGATCATGATCTCAATCCTCATTGGGCTCTGCGCTGATGGCTCAGAGGCTGCTTGGGATTCTCTCTCTCTCTTTCTCTCTCTCTGCCCCTCCTTCAGTCATGCGGTCTCTGTCTCTCTCAAAAATAAAATTAATTAATTAAAAATAAATAAATATATATATATATAAAAGAGTAAGTAACAAAGCAGTATGTAAATGTTGGTAAAAAATGCATTTGCCTATATTTACATATGCACATGTAGAGAAAAACATGGAAGGATATACCCCAAAATGTTAATACCAGCATTTATCACATTATTGGTAATCTTTATACTTTTTTATATTTCTCAAATGTTTTGTAATGAGCATGTCTTTCTTTTTATTTTTTTTTATTTTGAGAGAGAGCATGCACAAGTGGGGGAGGGGCAGAGGGAGAGAGAGAATCTTAAGCAGGCTCCACTCCACGCTCAGCATGGGGCCCAACGCAGGGCTCAATCCCACAACCCTGGGATCATGACCTGAGCCAAAATCAAGACTGGGACACTCAGCTGACTGAGCCACTGAGGCACCCTACATATATTTCTTTGTAATCAAAATATTTAAAACTGTTTAAAAACAGAGAAAAGACTCAATTAGTAGTATCTTAACTTAGCAAACATGGACTCATAGTCGAAAATTTGCTAAATTAATATTGTGAAATGTAAAAGTACCTAACGTAATCTATCACACTTGAATTTTAAAAGCAACTTTAAATAAGTGGACTCATTTGAGCCCCCCAAAACTTTGTGCAGTAGAAAGAGCTTATTAAGTACATTTTAAAGGTATTAAGTGATTTGTTCAAGTCATACTTCAAGTAAATAAAAAGAGCCAGATGTGGAGGTTAGGGTTTCTGCTTCCCAAAGCAGGAAAGAGAAACGTTATGAATGGTTCCAGATGCAGCTGGTCATCTCAAATGACGATCACAGAAGTAATGACCAAGAACGTTGTGCAAATATTCTGACATCCTGAGTACTGTAATTCTTTCTCAGCAAATACCAAAGACTAAATTCGTTTTCCATGTTGTTTTATTTGGGAAAACTTGACAGTTTTAGTTAACTATTCTTTTCATTGATCCTACAAATAAGCACAGACCACTATATGGAACTCCAAATGCATCCAGACAAGTGGAAAGAAGAAAACAAAGAGTTTAAGAAAAACTATCCAGACAGCCAGGATGCAGGGAAGGGCACACCAAGTCCCCACCACCCAGCCAGAGGTCTTGACAACACTGCGGAGTCACAATCAGCACTGACCAAATGCTTCACTGGCCACTTTCAAGTCATTTTATTTTAGTTTTGATGCAGTCCCTTTGCGTATATGTCACTTGTAGAGGGGAGTTTGCTTTAAATCACAGCAAAGAAATACTCAGAAAAACAGCATTTCTGACAGATACACACATTTCTAAAGCAAGCAAAGGTGGTACACATCCAGAATGGGCATAACATTTATTTTTTTTAATGTTTATTTATTTATTTTGAGAGAGAGAGAGAGAGCATGAGTGGGGAGGGGCAGAGAGAGAGAGGAGAGACAGAATCCCAAGCAGGCTCCACACTGTCAGCACAGAGCCCAACACGGGGCTCAAACTCACAAACCCAAAGATCATGACCTGAGCCACAGGACGTGAGGACCAAGAGAACACCTACCTAAAGAGTTAAAAGCTTAACAGAATGAGCCACTCAGGTGCCCCAAGAATGGACATAAAATTTAAACAGAAGACCCCAAGGGACACCTGGGTGGCTCAGTCGGTTAAACATCCGACTTTGGCTCAGGTCATGATCTCGTGGTTCGTGGGTTCGAGCCCGCATCCGGCTCTGTGCTGACAGCTCAGAGCCTGGAGCCTGCTTCGGATTCTGTGTCTCCCTCTCTCTCTGTCCCTCCCCCGCTTGCACTCTGTCTCTCTCTCTCTCTCTCTCTCTCAAAAATAAATACACATGAGAAAAAAAAAAAACAAACCAGAAGACCCCTGTGGCTGAGCCATACTGAAAATGCTATAGAATCAATCATCTCCTCATCACTGAACATTGAAGGAGGCTCTTCAGGGAGCACTGAACTTGAAGCAGCATAGCAAGACAGACTGCAGGCATTTGGCAGAGGACACAGGGGAGGAGACAGAACTTCCTTAAAGTCTGGCTTTGCTCAGACCTGTGCAATGACAAATTAGGAAGGAAACAGAGCAGAAGGCAGGACGGGAGGTGTGAACTGTGAGCAATTTTAGACAGAAAGGCTGGCACCTCTCTGAAACTGGCATATCCGCTTTGGGACAAGGAAGTGCCCCTTTGGACTTAGATCAGCATTAGGGTGTGGGCCAGCCAGCCACGCAGGAGAGGATCAGCAGATGAGTTGAGAAGCGTTCCAGATGGACCGGAACAGAAACAATGCTGTAACTGCTCCACACTAAGGGACCGGATTTAATATCAGACACACCAAAATGCTATTTATTGGGAATATAATGCACATATATTTATGATTAGTTAACTATTTAGCAAACTGTGTATAGATCATTACACATGTGGTTCAGTTATTCTCAACCAGTTTAGACATTGCCAGTTACAAACCTCCTCATGATCATTAAAGGAATTGGTAAATGAAAGAAAATATAACAGCCAACCAATACTTACTATATACGAAGCAATGTTATTAGCCAGTTATTTTACACGTGCCCATTTCTTATTATCTCCATTTTACAGATGAAGAAACTGAGGCAGGGAGTGGTTTAGCAATGTGCCTGAGGTCACAGGAAACAGTAGAGCCAAAATCTGAACCCAGGCAATCTCATTCCAGAGGCTGTGTTGTAATCACTAGACTATAATAAACCACACTTTAGCAATCCAGCTCCAACTGGGGCACAAAATCAGATACTGGGGCTCTGAGTGCATATACCAGGCAAACAACTCTCCTTGCAGAATGAGAGGCTTGAATAGGTTTTCTGCTTATTATATAATTTCAAGAAACTTCTGTTAACATTAACCATTTGCAAAATTTAGATCAAAAGAAACAACTTAGGGGCGGTGGTTCAGTAGGTTGAGCATCGGACTCTTGTTTAAGGCTCAAGTCATGCTCTCCTGGTTTGTGAGATCGAGCCATGCCTCTCGGGCTCCGTGCTGACACTGTGGAGCCTGCTTGGGATTCTCTCCCTCTCTCTCTCCTCCTCCCCCATTAATTCTCTCTCTCCCCGGCCCCCCCTCTCAAAAATAAATAAATAAACTTTAATAAAAAGAAAAAGAAACAAATTCCACAAAAGACACACAGCATAACTGAGTGAAGCATGCTAGGTGTTAGAAAATGGGAAGTGGGGAGAAGGGAGCTCGTGAGGACCAAGAGAACAAACACCTACCTAAAGGTGTATCTCTAGACAGTCATCTCCCCAGAAGAATAAAGAACTAGTTTTGCCAGTGCTTGCATTTTTTTTAAGGAAAGTTGAAAATTCAGATTCTTGTACAAAATCCTTCCAATTTTTTTCTCTGAATGATGAACCAAACAAAGCCTATCTACAAACTTAGGCTGCCCGTTGGTTCTAGATTCATTGCAGTTCTCAACAGGTAATATGATAATGGTCTTCTGAATGGGAGGGTACTGGAAATTAGCAGAAGTTCTGAAATGTTAAGAAGACAATATTCAATATGTAACTATGCACGGGAGTTGGTTTTAGTCTGGTTATGTCCAATGAATCCAAACAGCTCTCAGGGTTTACTCCTGGTGTAAATGCAACCAGGGACATCTGAGTCAAGAGTCCCCAAAGCGAACTTTAAGCATTCCAGGTGGCATGAAAAAACATCCACCGAGGTGCAGGAAGAAAAAATTTGAATTTATATTTCTATTTTTTTATTCTTTTAAAGATTCTTTCACATGTGTCATAATGTTCATAATAAACTTTAAAGCAGTACAAACATATATTCCTCAAATAACAGACACACATAAAAAAGAAAACAGGCTTTTTCATAATAATTGGCTCTGACAGTTATACCAACAATGGAAATACACTCAAGCAAAGAAAACCATAAAATGGAAGAAATTCTATCTATATACACGGTCATGAAATCCAAGAAATGCTGTCTACGTAAGTATACAGGGAATTCACCAACAAACTCTACATTAAACCAAAAAGTTTGACTCTCCAGTCCCCAGTCAGCTGCTACACAGCAGTGCTCCTATGAAATCAGGAACAATGAGAGGAACCACTCTCAAGGGCAAGGACTGATTCTTATTTTTCTTTCTGTGCCAGGTGCCTGGCACGGAGCAGACATTTCATATACACTCTTGCTGGTGCAGTAAACTATCCTGACTTGCAGGTCTGTCTTCCGTCTCTTATCCACAGGCTGGTGCCAATTTTAAGAGGGGTTATATACGTTTTCCATGGAGTTGCAGTTCTGGCGAGTTCCTTGGCTGGTAACATCTATTTTGAAGGTTTGGTTAGGTCTGCTAAAACCACACAGAGAATCCTTCTAAGTCAGAGTAGTCCTTTAAAGTCAGAGGGAAGGGAAGAGTGTTAGAAAGAGGAGTTCTTAGTAACGAGCTATTCTGACCAGGTCTTCAAGGACTTCACGCACTGCAGTTTCAGGCTTTTTACTATAATGTTTAACTTTCCACACTCCACGTGGGAACTAACAGCACGCAGCAATTTAATGACATAATTTTTTCTCTACTCTCTTCACTCGTGCTCTCCCCCAGGCAGTCCTGGGGTTAAGACTACAGTATTTATTTTTTTAAGAAGAAGTAATATTTTATTATTTTTTTTAATTTTTTTTTCAACGTTTTTATTTATTTTTGGGACAGAGAGAGACAGAGCATGAACGGGGGAGGGGCAGAGAGAGAGGGAGACACAGAATCGGAAACAGGCTCCAGGCTCCGAGCCATCAGCCCAGAGCCCGACGCGGGGCTCGAACTCACGGACCGCGAGATCGTGACCTGGCTGAAGTCAGACGCTTAACCGACTGCGCCACCCAGGCGCCCCGAAGAAGTAATATTTTAAATAACATTATTTGTTATCACAAAAGTTATGTATATATTCATATTCATAGCAGAAAAAAGAAACTAAAGATAAAAATGGATGCTGTTGATGACCATAAATGTATCCATTTAGTCAATGGATCAATCACATCCCTCACTAATCACTTCTCAATGTCTCAGCCCCACATCTTACTCCAGTGCCTGCTGAGGTGACCAGGTCCATGCAAGATTCAGGCAGATTCAAGCAGGTGTAATCTGACAGCACCTAGCCTCTGTGGAGAGGCCTCCACACACCCTCAGGTTCCTACTTCAGAGCTTTCTAATATCAACCAAGATTTAGGGGCACATAGTTATCCACTCCATATTCATGCATTTGCAACCCAACCCCATGCATTTGCAGGGAAGTCATCACCTTGGGCCACTCTTGACCAACAGGGGCAGAAGCCAATGGATACATGCTTCTTCATTTCATTCTGAGATGCATTTTATAAGGCTCCTCAAAGTGCCAGGAATCAAGCACCCATTGCCCTCAACAGTGGTCAGCTTGACAATGTATGCTTGTTTTGGCCTCCCTGCCTCCCTTTTTCCCTTTCTCCATCCCAACTGGGACCACATCCCAAATAAAACCTGCATGCAAGCATTCACCTCAGGCTCTGCTTTCATGGGCACCTAAGCTACAAGAGTTGATAAGGAAGGGGACGTGGAAAACAGACCTTCTGGATTAGGAAGCTGGATCACTCCCCAACTGCTGGTGGTAAGCAGGGTGATGATAATCCCCTGGCAGTAGGGGGATGTAGGAGCATCATACTTACTAATACTCCTACCTGTGGTGGATTGGGATGAGGCACAGATAGAATATGAAGCACTGAACTAAGTGGTAGTAATTGTGGTACTTGAATGATATGCGGTCCATTATAAGAATTACAGAGTTGGTTAGCTTTTGTTAACTGCTTTGGAAGCCTTGAAGAGATGAAACTAAATTACAGGTCCAGGTCAGCCAACCACTAACACAAAGCACACCATGAAATGCTTCTGTAGCAGCAATTCGGTTGATCTTAATCTCCTGCAGCCACAAGGCAGACAGTGCTGAAAATCAGGCTCAGGAACTAACTGGAAAGCTGGAGGCCTGCAAAGGAGACTGAATGCAATCTAAGTACATCTCCTGTCCAAATCAGGGCCCTGATAGGAAAGCAGGTGACTCTATGATCTGAAATCTGGACATCTGGGCGGATGAGCCTAAGAATCTTAAAGCCCTGAATCCTCCAGACCGTTAACAGCAGCTCACTCCTTCCTGCTAGAGGAGAGCCACCTCCCCTTTCCTAGAGACCCTGCAAAGTCCTCACGTAAGGAGATGCCCAACAAGGTAATTCTTGTCCTCTTTGGGATCTGCCACCACATCATCTCATTGTCTCTGAACCAATAACTTAAGAGTCAAGTCTTGTCACAGCCCAAGCAGGGAAACATAGTTCCTGTTATAGAAATAAACTGCTTATTCACCAAAGCAATATATATCAGCAGGAACCAAAAGAAGATAATTTGGAGTGGATCCTAAAGGTTTTAGAGGGACTGCAAAATATATGGCTGGATAAAGAATAACTGATTGACATGGGGCCCTCTCCTATGACTCTGGTTTCAAAGGCCTGGCAAGGACACCAGGACATCAATATCCTAACTGGAATAGCTCCACGAAGCTTGGACAGGACGACGGCTTACTGTTGTTAGTAAGGTACTGAAGCCAAAATGAGGAACAGATCAGGAGGATCAGGCAGGTGAGACTGTAAAGATGAACTTATTTCTAGACACTTGAAGAACCCACCACCTATATTTCCTGGGAAGACACAGAAAAGAATCCTCCCTTCCCCAAGGCAATAAGGAATGAACCAGTGTCTCCGGGATGCACACTTGTACCCTTTAGGAACCGCTTCACAGGGGCGCCTGGGTGGCGCAGTCGGTTAAGCGTCCGACTTCAGCCAGGTCACGATCTTGCGGTCCGTGAGTTCGAGCCCCGCATCAGGCTCTGGGCTGATGGCTCGGAGCCTGGAGCCTGTTTCCCGATTCTGTGTCTCCCTCTCTCTCTCTGCCCCTCCCCCGTTCATGCTCTGTCTCTCTCTGTCCCAAAAATAAATAAAAAACGTTGAAAAAAAAATTAAAAAAAAAAAAGGAACCGCTTCACATCCCCTAGGTCCCACCCCTTCCTCCCATCTCCACTGCAGCAATCAGTTCTACACAGGCTTGCAAGCAGCTTCACACCAATGTCATCTGACCGTGCCTGGCCTCACTCCCTCTACGGACCTTGGCTCCCTGGCCCTGGGCTTCTCTGACATTGGGGTGCAGGACACTCGGCACTCACACATGTGCAACCTGGTAGTAAGAGACAGCCAACTCCTGGGAGGGCCACCCTTGATCAAGGAGGGGCAGAAGGCTAAGGAGAAATGCTTCCCCCTTTTGTTGTCCACAATAGACAGTTCTGACATGCATTTCACAAGGCTCCGTACAGAGACATTGTGTCATCAATCACTAGCTGCTCCTAGCGCCAGTCAACCTGTTAAAACATTCTGATAATGGCTTTCACTCTTCCTCTCCCACTCCCGCTCCCTGGAATCACATTCCAAATCAACCACCTGCACAAAAGCTTTCAGAGCACGGCACCTGGGTGGCTCAGTCAGTTAAGCGTCTGACTCTTGGTTTCGGCTCAGGTCATGACCTCGTGGTTCATGAGTTCAAAACCCACATCAGGCTCTGCACTGACAGCATGGAGCCTGCTTGGGATTCTCTCTCTTCCTCTTTCTCTGCCCCTTCCCACTCATCCCCTCCCTCTGCTCCTTTCAGCCTCTCAAAATAAATAAATAAACTTAAAAAAAAAAAGTATATACTCTTAAAAAAAAAAAAAGCTTTTGGAGGAAATTTTGGACAAAACAAAGCCCAATTACTTAAGGGGAGTATGAGAGAGAAAGTGCTTTAATAAGGATCAAGACCTCAGCCTCCTAGGAAATTGTTCCCATACACGACCAGAGCCTCATCAGCACATACCCAACCCGAACCAACCTCCTACTAAACCTCTATCACAAGCATATAAGCAACACCCTTTTCTTTTTCAGTAGAATCCAATGCTACTTTCACACATACCCTCCACACTGGGTCTTTTACAGCTCAGCCTGATCAGCTGACAGCAAAGAAAGTGAATATAGAGACACGACAATGAAAAATAGGGAGGAAAAGGTTTTATTTAGAACTTAAATCAAACTCTCAGACTTTCTCATAATAGGATTTTAGTTTCAATAACATAATTAGAAAAGCCCACCACAGGGCCAGGCACTGTAGATATGCTTGATACATTTCTGCTGTTTTAGAGGAAAAAAGTTTTTTAAAATTAAAAAAAAAATTTTTTTTAATGTTTATTTTTGACAGAGAGAAAGAAAGACAGAGCATGAGGGGGGAGGGGCAGAGAGAGAGGGAGACACAGAATCTGAAGCAGACTCCAGGCTTTGAGCTGTCAGCACAGAGCCCAACGTAGGGCTCGAACCCATGGACCGTGAGATCATGACCTGAGCACGAAGTCAGACGCTCAGCTGAGCCACCCAGGAGCCCCAGTTTTTTAATGGTTATTTATTTATTTTGAGAGAGAGAGAGAGCACACGAGCAAAGGAGGAGCAGAGAGAGAGGGAGAGACAGAGAATCCAAAGCAGCCTCCACACTGTCAGCACAGAGTCCAACACAGAGCTCGAACCCTCAAACCGTGAGATAGGACCTGAGCTGAAGTCAAGAGTTGGACACTTAACTGACTAAGCCACCCAGGCACCCCTGTTTTAGAGAAAACTTTATCCTTTATTTTAGATCTTAATAGAATAGCAATCTATGCCAATATTTACAGCTAAACAAGCAAGACTATGTCACAACTTCTCAAAATATAAACACTTATAAGTAGTCCCAAAAATAAGAATTAACTTTTCTGTGCAAGGCCCAACCATGCTCTATCAGAAATAGGGCACTTCCTGGGAAAAAGCCAGAACTTCAGCAAGCCGAATACAGCCCTCTTTAAAAAATATATTTTCGTGATTTGCTAGTACACTAGTCTTAGAGAATCATTTATGCACTAGCTGGGTTTGGGGTTGTACCGCTTCATGTGCATCAGCCAAAGATACCAGAACTCAATCAAGCCATCATGGGCTATGCCCCAGAAATCATTCATGCTTTTCCTATATTTAGCACAAACACACATATGCTGAAGACAAAAATGATTGTCCACAGAAACTGCACAGCAACAAAAGAGCTTTGGTTTTGACTTCCAAGTAGACGTTAAAACTAATGCATTATTACTATGCTGTTGACTCCTCAGGGACAGGATAGTATGCAATCTGATTTGGCTAGCAGAAAGGAAGTTAGAAAGTAGAGGCTAATTGAAACAGGTTGTCCAACAGTTAATCATTTCAGCAAACCAAATGCCATATTCTAACCTGCATGAGTATTAAAATTATATTCAAACCTGCTTAATCATAGTTGCTATACATCATAAATGATTCTGGATCAAGAAACAAGTAATCAAAAGCTGCATATTTAATAACTGTTGTTCATACTGAAATTTCTTATGCTATTAATATCTAAGTTCCCTTCTGTGACTTTAGGCTATTTTAAAAGGGGGGAAAAAACACAGAAACCTTGTTACCATGGAGACTGTAAGCCGGTCAGCCCATCTGCTGAAGAGGATATAAAATTTTGTAAGTAGAATTTTAAAAGACTTACTATGAGAAAGACTTCCTCAAACACAGCAGGGGGGAGGGAGTTACAGAAAGTCTGGCAAATGGCCATTTGCAAAAATTTGGGCTATCATTATTTTGATACTAACCATGAATGTGCAATAATTCTTATTAACAGGAAACTATTAATATCTATACATTAGGATATTAAAGATGCTAATGTTTATACCATGTTTTTAGGGGAAAAAATGTAACATTTATATTAAAAAGTGGTCCAGGAAAGCCTACGGTTTGGTTCATTTGATTTTTAAACCTCTCCAGATATTTGCCACAGGTGTTTATAAAATAAATATAAGGCACTTTAAACAATTATGGTGTGAATTTCAATAGTAATATCTTTAGGATCTTATAATATTTAGCCTTTCTCTTTTATTTTTAGATATATGTGGGCCTAACCCAGGAATCTATGTATTCAACAACTTGTAAACCTAGTAGGCACAAAGCCCTGACTAAGACAAAGGCACAAGAGACATCATAAATCAGTTCTTGGCCTTAAGAAATTGAGGGAGGTGGCTTATCTTCATTCATTCACCCATTCATTCATTCATTCATTCATTCAGTAAAAGTTCACTGAGCACCCGCTGTGTACCAAGCACATTCCTAGGCACTGGGAGTCACACAGGGATCAAACGCAACAAAAATCCTTGCCTTCCTGCAGCTCAGACACAGGTGTAATTTACAATTAGATGACAGTCTGACAGGGGCAGTTTAGTGATAAGAACAAGACACTGTAAGAGGAGAGAAATGACTCCTTCTGGGGTGCCTGGGTGGCTTAGTCAGTTAAGTGTCTGACTCTTGATCTCAGCCCAGGTCCTGATTTCAGGGTTGTGAGTTCAAGCCCTGCATTGGGCTATAAGCTGGGCATGAAGACTACTTAAAAAAAAAAAAAAAAAAAAAAAAAAAAAAAAAAAAAAAAGAAAGAAAGAAATGACTCCTCCTGCCAGGAGCAATTGAATAGAGATTCCAAAGAGGGGGCTTCTGAGCTGGGGCTTCAGAGAGGAACAGGAACACACCAGACAAGAGTGGAACAATATTCCAGACCAAGAGAGCACGGAGTGGTGGGAGAAATCTGGAGAAAGTCTGTCACTGAGCTGCATGTTACTTCACAGCTCCAAAACAACTTGAGAAATGAACGTGGCTAGAGGGGCTTAATGAATACTAAATTTGGGAGGAATGTTTGTATGCAAGATAATTTGAAAGTATAATTATTTTCATAAATATCCATGATAAGTGAATTAGTTTTCCTAAACAGCAAAATTCCTAGTTAAAGAACATTCATGCCTTAAGATACGTATCACAAGTCAAATATAAAAATAGCAATAGAAACCTTTGAATGTTTAAACCTTTTTCACAGATAATGTCTCAGTCAAAGCTTACAAAAACCTCGCGATGAGGCACAGCAGTTATTACTTCCATTTTATAGAAGTGGTAACTACAACTTAAAAACATAAATGACATATTCTAGATCTAAGAATGGCTAAGCCAGACCTTGAACTTTGGCTTTTACTGTCAATATTCGGCTCTTTCTACAAGACCAGAATTTTGTGCCCATTTAAGGGATTTTACAAAATAACAGGGAAATGCTCTCACAGAGCAATATATCACAAAAATGCTCCCGGTCTTTGGAAGAAATCTACACACCTACTTTGTACACTTGGCAGAGAAAGAGTAAGGCCAGGAGAACTGAGGACAGTCAGCCATCAGGAAACACAAACGTTACAACGTCAGCATAATAATTTCCTTAACAAAGCGACCTTCCTTCTTGTTATCAAAGATCCAAAAATCCATGCGTCCCACCCTTCACGCCCAACTCCTGCACCAAATCCAACCCACTTGAAAGTGTCCTCTCCATTGAAGTGTCTGCCTTAGCTCAATGCTGTCTGCCTAGTGTAGTAAGCTGGCAATCGTGTTTTTACTATGCTTCCATGAGAATTTAGCCACCGCCCCCAGATTCTAGTGCCATCACCAAGTCTGGCGTTAAGTTGGCAGAAGAATGGAATTATTATGAATTTTGAACAAGCTGATACAGAAATGTAAACAAATGCGTTATTAAATACACAAATAAAAAAAACAAACAGGTTAAATAACATTAAAGAGATTGGAACAGAGTGCAGGATCATAAAAACTCTGAAAAGAATTAAAGATACATTTTGAAAAGAGAATAAAAGACGTAATTATGGGCATATCTGTCAGTCTGCTTTCATTGTTTAAAACAGAGTCCATTCTCCATTACCAGCTGTCTTCTTCAAGAGGGGGCTCCCAAAACTTGGGAAACCCCTTCAACAAGAAATGTAATGTCCTAGGATTAAAATCTCTCATCTGACAAGCAACTCAAAGGACTAATCTACTGGAGACACGTCTCTGGCTCCAGGGTGAAGATCAGGGATCTAGGACCAAAGAGACAAGACCGCATGGAGGCGGATGGGATGGGATTCTATGATAGATCCAGGAATCTACACCCAAAGGCAATGTACAGAGATAGAGTCAAGAGCTGAGCCAGGTAAGGAACCCCAAGGAAGCCTATGTGGACCAAGTTAGAATAAAGTGGGCGAGCAGAGGCAGAATGGCAAGACAACAGAAACAAAGCTGTGTAGTCATCAGTCCAGGAGCTAGGGACCATGAATCCCAGTAGCGGGCTGAGCAGCAGAGGTGAGGAACCCAGAGTAGGTGCCAGAAACTAGCTTGTTCCCAAAGCCTTCAGAGCTACCAACACTTACCACCGTCAGCTCCACAACAACTACCCCCACACACCCATCCTCACCATCACCACCACCTTTACCAACATCCCTGCCACCATCTCACCCCTAACATCACCAACACCACCATCATTGCCACAAATACCACCACCTCTGCCATCACCACAACCACCATCACCACCAGCAGCCATGTCATCAACACAACTATCATCCTTCTAAAATGCTCTCCTAAAATTGTTTTAATGTTTATTTGTTTTTGACAGGGAGAGAGAGAGAGAGAGACAGAGCGTGAGCGGGGGAGGGGCAGAGAGAGGGAGACACAGAATCCAAAGCAGGCTCCAGGCTGTGAGCTGTCAGCCCAGAGCCCGACACGGGGCTCAAACTCACAAACCACGAGATCATGACCTGAGTCGAAGTTGGATGCTTAACAGATTGAGCCACCCAGGCGCCACTAAGATGCTCTCTTTAAAAGCACAGAGGAACCGGCAGAGGCTTTGAAATTTCAGCCTTCCCCACCAATCTCTGGAAAAGGAAGGCAGTAGCACTGATACAAATCGTGGCCTCTACCCTGCTTCTAAAGCAGAATAGCTACACTAGGTTGTTTTAAACAAAATAATTTGTATATGAGATATGCGTACATTATCTCAGTTCTCAAAATTCTCATAACACCCTGTGAGGCAGATGTTGCTAGCCCCATTTTATGGGTGAGGAAAATAAGCCTCAGGGTATTCCTTGCCCAAGGTCGTACAAATAGAAGGTGATGGAGCTCACATTCCAGTCCACCTGATTCCACAGCCGATTCTATTCACAGCTCTGCAGTGCTGCCTCTCTGAAGAAAATGAAGACAGAGCCGAGTCCTTGAGAGGGATTACTGGTAGTGGGAGAGACCTGTAAACATACCATCTCAAAACAATGTGCGAAGTGCTCCAAATGTACTAAGGGAGGAAGAAACTAATTCTGCCCGGGGGTGTTGGAGAAGACTGTAGAGAGGATGTGACATTTATGCAATCGTGAAGAAAAGGAGTAGGAGTTCACCAGAAAAAGCAGTGTAGGGGAGAGTAATCCAGGTGGAGCGCTAGCGGATGCAAAGGACCCCCCCAGTGATCACTTACTCCCTCCGGCAGGCTCTGCCGATTTCCCCAGGTCAGACCTCTGGCCTGATTCACGGCCCGCCCTCAGGTCTGGTCAAAGTACCACTGGTCGCTTTACACCACTGACCCGTACACACCTCGGCCGCACACGCAGCCTTTCCCGTCTCAGCCTTTCCCAACTCCGGCTCAAGCTCCGGAGCCCAACACATGCTGCTGCCTGCTGTGGAAGTCTAGGATGAAAGGATCTGCTCTGCAGGACTCAGGCATCCGGTCCCTGGCCCCAGACCAAGGCATCAGCCACCAGGAGATGAAGATCTGAGGCCAAGTGCTGGTCAGACGGTGCTGACCGAGAGGAAGAACACATTCTTAGACGTGTTCTGTTGAGGCAGAAACTGTCCTTAAGCAAATCCAGGATGGGGCATCCAATTGAAACAAGTAAGAGAATAAAGTTGATGCTCAGCTGCAAGTCACCAGATTGCAAATAACATCCCCGGCATCAAACATGCGACCCAGGGCTTAGGGCATACATGTCATCATAAAGTCTTTTGGGAAAGGGGATTAGAAAGGGGAAGCGTTAGGAGCTAGACGTGCCACGGTAGGGGCCAGGGGGCCATGGGGCGACAACGGCTTTAATTTTTTTTCCAAGCCAAAAACACAGCAGCGATGTCTCTGGGCTCGAATCTATGGGTCCACAAAGAGCCGTTTGTGTGTTTTTGAGAAAACTTTCTGAGACGTTTTCTGAGAAGACCCTCAGTCCACGGATCACCTCTAAACCTTTTTTTCAGAAACACATTCTTCTTAGATACCTCCGCTCTTTTTTTTTTTTTTTAATTTTTTTTTTCCAACGTTTTTTATTTATTTTTGGGACAGAGAGAGACAGAGCATGAACGGGGGAGGGGCAGAGAGAGAGGGAGACACAGAATTGGAAACAGGCTCCAGGCTCCGAGCCATCAGCCCAGAGCCTGACGCGGGGCTCGAACTCACGGACCGCAAGATCGTGACCTGGCTGAAGTCGGACGCTTAACCGACTGGGCCACCCAGGCGCCCCGATACCTCCGCTCTTAAAAGAACACACCAAGTCTATCCTTAGCACAATCTCTCACTTAACTGGCAACACAGACTAGGGCTCTACCCAGGTTCTTATGCAGGTGCTGAATCTCGAAACCAGTGCCATCCTATTCATTTACCAACCAACATTTATTAAGCACATACAATGTGCCCGATGCCAGATACCTACCAGTTCCCTGCCTTTTTCACGCTTATGATCCAGTAAGGACTGATGGGAACGAATAAATAAAAGGAAGAATTCATAATTCAGGTTATGTGAGAGCACATAAGCGCAGGAGGCGGGGGTCTGCCTTAGATGCGCAGCCAGACAAGTGTAAGAAGGCAATGTCTGGGCTGAGATGGGAAGAATGAGAAGGAAGCAACCACGTGCAGAGCTGGGGAAAGAGCATTCCAGGACAAGAGGACAGAGGTGCAAAGGCCCAAAGACAGGATTAACCTTGGTTTATTCAAAGAACACCAAGAAGGCGTGGGCTGGGGAGCCGGTAGGGGGGCAGGGTAGTAAGCAGGAGAGCGGCAGCTGAAGTAAGACAGCCTGGCAGGCGTCCTGTCATGATAAAGCCCTGTAGACAATAAGGAATTTACATTACACTTTAACACAATTTAAAGCCATTTGGAGGGTTTTAAACCGGAGAATGGCATGATCTGATTTCCCTTTTAGAAAGACAACTCCGCCAGTTCTGTAAAGGACGGATCGAGTGATGAATGGAAGCAGGGAGGCTCTTTCGGTAGGCCAGAAGAGAGAGGAGGAGGCTCACAGGAGGAGCTAGGCTGGCGAAAGAAGACAGATGGAGAGAAGTAGATGGATTTGAGATGCCTTTCGGAGACAGAGCTGCCCGCAAGGATTCTTCAGACCCATCACTTCAATGCCATCCCAATTTGCTTCCATGAAGAACAATATTTTGGGAAGATGGTCTATAGCATATGTGAACCATCAGTTCATCTACATCACTGATGTTCATGGGTCCTTCAAGATGCCTCTAGAACTGCTGCAGAGAGCATGAGGAGGAAACCGAGAGCGTGGTCCAGATACAGTCCCTCCCCATCAAAGCATCTTCAAGTCTGTTGATTACCAACGGTGACACCTGCAATGTCATTTGAAGAAATTTTTACTTTTAAAAAAAGTTTTTTTTAACATTTATTTCTTATTGAGAGACAGAGAGAGACAGAGCATGAGCATGGGGTTGGGGGGGTGGGGAGCGGGCAGAGAGAGGAGGAGACACAGAATCCAAAACAGGCTGCAGGCTCTGAACTGTCAGCACAGAGCCCAATGCAGGGCTCGAACCCACAGACCGCGAGATCATGACCTGAGCCAAAGTCAGACGCTTAACCGACTGAGCCACCCAGGCGCCCCTGAAGGAATTTTTATTTTAAAGCCAAACTTTGCAAATCACAACTGTGATAGGGCACTGTCTGCCTAACTGGCCCCAATATCGAGTCTCTCTTTCTCACCAGAAATAGAGCTGTCACGATTTCTAGCCTTCACGTGGCTATTCAGCTAGAGACCACATTTCTCAGCCTCCTTTGAAGGCAGATGTAGCCTCACGACAAAGTTCAGGCCAATGGGTTTTGAGCACAAAAATATGTTCAACTTCTAGGTCATTCCCTTCAAAATGAAACCGCTTATTCTCTTCTTTTGCCTTTGAGCTGCCTAGGAAATAGCGATGACTGTACCAGTCACGTTGGGCCCAAAGATGGAATCTAAATGTTGAGAATGACAGAGCCTGTCCACCAGCCTGGGTCCTTGGACCACTGATCTCAGAATAGAGCCACCTACCACTCTGACCTGCCTATCTACCTCCAGACTGTTAAGTGACCAAGAAATATACATTGTATCTTTTTTGTTTCAGTGCTACAGTATCTTAGTATAGGTCCAAGCAGAGCTTCAACAGCCAATGTGTGATCCACCATGTCTCTCATTCCCTCTTCTGCAGCAAACAGAAATGTTCCAGAGAATGGCTGCCCTATTGGAGTGAGAACACCAAGGACACCTCTAGCTAACCCAGGAGATATACGGAGTATGTGTGCACACCAAGCTTTTATTACTGTAGTTGCTGTTTCAAGGAAGTTTTTATTACTGCAATATCACCTAACTTAAGCTGATACATCCTGGTTGAAAACAGCTGCTCTAAAATCTTCCCCTTGGATTACATGAGACCAGAGAGCAGCATTCATCACCTGAGGAATTTTAAAAAACACTGATGCCTGAGTCCCATCCTCAGAAATCATGATTTAATTAAGCTGGAATGCAGCTTGGGCCCACAGATTTTTATATTTTTACCTGGTGATACTAATAGGCAGCCAAGGTTGAGAAGCACAGACACTAGTGAACCATAGATCAATGGCACCCACATAATTGCTTTTATTGAAGTGCACTCCAGCATGATGAGGAACATTATCCACTGAAGGGTATTATAAGCAACAACTCCAGAATTATGATAAAGTGTCACTTCAGGGTTTAACTTACTGACTTACACAGTGTCGACATTATGAAAACATGGGAGAATATCTACTCTCAGCGTGCTTTTCCTAAACAACTTTACTTTTACCCATGGACATTATACATCCTGTAAGTCATCTTGCTTTCTTCTTTAGGTAGGTCCTAGAAAGTTCAGAGTCAAACTTGAGGTTCCCAACTAGTAACTGACAAGAGTTGCGTATTCAGCACACATTCTTACCCTTATTTTCTCCTTAGTTCATTTAATTCACTGGTGAGGTCATACAAGCTAACTAAAGTCATTTCTAGAACAAGGCAGGATATAAATATATCTTTAAATAATAAATAAGGAGCATGTGCCACTGAGTGGAAGAGGGATGAGAAACAGTCAAGTGCACCAGCTTACCCAGGCAACTTGAACATATGAGGTCTGTTATAAAAATATCCACCAAAGTGTACTTATTAAATAGTTAATGTCACTTAAAAACAGAAATTCCTGCCTTATTTATTGGAAAATGGGAAGCCATGCTGAGTGACGAATGCTAAACATCATGCCCCTGAGAAACTAGGGAGAAGCAGGAAAGCCAATATCGAAAGCCCCTAATGCAGTGTTCTCAAATGATATAAATCAATCTTGCGGTTCCACTCACCTTCAGCAAAGTTTCAATATGGAAATTTTTGTCATTCTTTATTATAGTTTGAAAGCCCCATTAGCTACTTGCTCTTCCTGATGGCTGTGATAATCGTAGCAGTGTGAGCCTCACTACTCTGCCGACTTCCTCTTAATAGCCTCCAGGATGCACATCTGAGAACCATCTTACCACATTACACAAATACTTCATTCTTGACAAGCCGCTCTATTCTGCACATATCCTTTCATGCCGTATGCATATGCTTGAAAGATCTAGAAATTCCAGCTCTATCCCAAATTATCTTTCTTCTTGTAAGCATCTCCGCAGCCTCTCTTTGTTACAATCTAAAAAGGACAGCCTCATCTAATGCTTTCAATAATACTTTATATTGAACGACCCCACGTTTTATGAGCTCATCTCAGCAGCTAAGTGACACAGCATTGCCCCAGAAACAACAGAATACAGTGTCTTCTCCCAAGATAGGAGTTGACTACACACATTTGCAGACACAGACATAAAGTCCTATAATTACTAGTACTTGAAGGAACCTCAGAAGTCACTAGCCCTGTCCACTTAAACCCCCATTTTGCAGACAGAAAAACAGAGGCCCTGAGAAATATTACTTCAGTAGTCATTCCTCTATTAATGTATGGTGTCCCAGAAATTCATTGTTTAGTCGGTTATTTGAATCTTGGTACATATATTTTTTTTTAATGTTTATTTATTTTTGAGAGAGACAGAGCATGAGCAAGGGAGGGGCACAGGGAGAGGGAGACACAGAATCTGAAGCAGACTCCAGGCTCTGAGCTGTCAGTACAGACCCCAATGTGGGACTCAAACCCACGAACCATGAGATCATAACCTGAGACGAAGTCGGCCACCTAACTGACTGAGCCACCCAGGCACCCCTGAAATGTATACACATTTTTTTACTAAGAAACAATGTTACAGAGCTCCTGGGTACCTTGTGTAGTTAAGCATCTGACTCAGGGTTTGTGAGCTCATGCCCCACATCAGGTGAGCTTGAGCCCTGCTTCTCTCCCTCTCTCTGCCCCTCATGGGATTCTCTCTCCCCCTCTCTCTCTGCCCTCGCTCACTTGTGCCCTCTCTCTCTTAAAAAGGAAGGAAGGAAGGAAAGAAGGAAGGAAGGAAGGAAGGAAGGAAGGAAGGAAGGAAGGAAGAAGGAAGGGAGGAAGGGAGGAAGGAAGGGAAGGAGGATGGAAAGAATGGAGGAAGGAAGGGAGGGAGGGAGGAAGAAAAGGAAGGAAGGAAGGAAGGAAGGAAGGAAGGAGGGAGGGAGGGAGGGAGGGAGGGAGGGAGGGAAGGAAGGAAGGAAGGAAGGAAGGAAGGAAGGAAGGAAGAAAAGGAAGGAAGGGAGGAAGGGAGGGAGGGAGGAAGAAAAGGAAGGAAGGAAGGAAGGAAGGAGGGAGGGAGGGAAGGAAGGAAGGAAGGGAGGAAGGGAGAAAAGGAAGGAAGGAAGGAAGGAAGGAAGGAGGGAGGGAAGGAAGGAAGGAAGGGAGGAAGGGAGAAAAGGAAGGAAGGAAGGAAGGAAGGAAGGAAGGAAGGAAGGAAGGAAGGAAGAAAGGAAGGAAGAAAAGGAAGGAAGGAAGGAAGGAAGGAAGGAAGGAAGGAAGGAAGGAAGCAAGGAAGGAAAGGAAGGGAGGGAGGGAGGGAGAAAAGGAAGGAAGGAAGGAAGGAAGGAAGGAAGGAAGGAAGGAAGGAAGGAAGAAAGGAAGGAAGGAAGAAAAGGAAGGAAGGAAGGAAGGAAGGAAGGAAGGAAGGAAGGAAGGGCGGGAGGGAGGAAGGGAGGAGGTAGGGAGGGAGAAAAGGAAGGAAGGAAGGAAGGAAGGAAGGAAGGAAGGAAGGAAGGAAGGAAGGAAGGAAGGGAGGAAGGGTGGGAGGGAGGAAGGGAGGAAGGGAGGAGGTAGGGAGGGAAGGAAGGAAGGAAGGAAGGAAGGAAGGAAGGAAGGAAGGAAAGGAAGGGAGGAAGGGAGGGAGGGAGGGAGGAGGATGTTACAACAGAAAGACTCCCAGATTAGCCCACAAAGCTATACTTAGGATAGCTGGTGGTAAAGTAGCACAACAATTCAGACACACCTAAAGTCACTGGACTGTACACTGAAAAGCGGTGAAGATGCCAAGTCTCATGTTATATGTATTCCACAATTGTAAAACATTCCAATTTAATCCGTGACATGGTTAAAACATGAGGTAAGAAGAAAAAGGAGGAGCAGGAGAAGGAAGAAATTCTGATTATTTGCCGGGGTTCACGTGAAAGTCCTTCCTCGAGTAAACATCTGACTGCTTTCACAGCACCCATTTTCCTCTCCATCTACCACGAGCTCCCAAAACTCCCTTAGGGAAGTGGTGTTCCCCATCCTCAGCCATGATGGGGCGACCCCAATCTCATCCCTAGGAGTGGCCAACTACTGATGTCAGGCAGTCTCCTGACAGCAGCTTCTTCTGCTGGAGCTATGATAAGAAAGGCTACCTGCTCCTCCGAACAGGGCGGTGGGTTAATGGGAGATCCTGAACCACCGTGGCTATTGCCACCACCGTGACAGGGGTTAACCCGAGGTCCAAGGCAGCACACAGAAGGGAGCGCAGAAGAGTATGCAGTGTTGAAGGAACTGCACAGGGAAGGAGCAGAAGCCCTGATGAAGTCGTGAACTTCTAGAACAAACCATGCATGAAGCCGGTCAGACCTATCCCTGGACTTTTTACTTGCATGAGCCAATAAGTCTCTGTTTTGCCTTAGCCAGTTTGTGCTGAGTTCCTGTTTACTTGCAACTGACAGAGTTCCAGAACAAAGCTTAAAATGGACCAAGTTGGATCCTCATTCACTTCCCTCTCTCCCACCGGTCACTGTCCTTCTCCTCGGGCACCCAGAGCCTCCTTCTATCCAAAGGTCTCCATTCTGATACCCCACCCAGGCATGCACTAACTCTCAAAGTAGTCAGCCTCCAATACCATCTTCCCTTTCCTCTTCCTTCTTCTACTCACCTCCCCAATACAAATTCATAAAACAAAAATAAAGAAAACTACATAAATTAATTATGAGTATGTTGTAGCAGAGGCTAAAAAGAGACTCAGGGGTGCCTGGGCAGCTCAGTTGGGTGGGCATCTGACTTTGGCTCAGGTCACAATCTCATGGTTTGTGAGTTCAAGCCCCACATCAGGCTCTGTCCTGACAGCTCAGAGCCTGGAGCCTGCTTCAGATTCTGTGCCTCTCTCTCTCTCTCTCTCTCTCTCTCTCTCTCTCTCTCTGCCCCTCCCCCATTCATGTTCTGTCTGTCTGTCTGTCTGTCTGTCTCTCTCTCTCCTTCAAAAATAAATAAACATTAAAAAGGAGGGGAGGGGAGCCTGGCTGGCGCAGTCTGTTAAGCGTCCAGCTTTGGCTCAGGTCATGATCTCACAGTTCGTGAGTTCAAACCCCACATCAGGCTCTGTGCTGGCAGCTCAGAACCTGAAGCCTGCTTGAGATTCTGTGACTCCCTCTCTCTCTGTCCCTCCCCCACTCACACTCTCTCAAAAAATAAACAAATGTTAAGAAAAAATTTTTTTTTAATTTTTTTTTTTTCAGCGTTTTTATTTATTTTTGGGACAGAGAGAGACAGAGCATGAACGGGGGAGGGGCAGAGAGAGAGGGAGACACAGAATCGGAAACAGGCTCCAGGCTCCGAGCCATCAGCCCAGAGCCTGACGCGGGGCTCGAACTCACGGACCGCGAGATCCTGACGTGGCTGAAGTCGGACGCTTAACCGACTGCGCCACCCAGGCGCCCCAAGAAAATTTTTTTAAGGGATTCAAAGCTTGTATCCACATCAATTTGTACAGATCAACATGCATGGGAGTTGGCTTACAGGAGCAAGTCCTGTGTACATTCCCGGGGCAGAGGCAGAATAGTGCCTGTTCCCCAGTGTGACCCTACAGAGAGATGCAGGCCAAAAGTACAGAAGCTGGCTTTACAAGGGAATCTTTGACATGCAGGGCACAGGGAGTGCCCAGGGGACAGAGTGTGATCCACAGTTGAGGACGTCTGGAACACAGCTTGTCCGGGGAGGCTGAAGGGCATGGTGCTATTTGTTGCCTTCTAGGTTTTGCCTGAGAAGCAGCATCTTAGTTGGCAGAAAGCAGTGTTCTCAAAGACTAAGGCAGAGCAACTGCAGCACAAGAAGGCTTCCTCAAAGGCTGTGGCAGCAGACATCAACAAGGGACAGAGTTGTGAGCACCCCCTCGACCCCCAGAAAAAATGGACAAGATAGTAGGAGGCAGGTGTTAAGGTCCTGTGTCTACCTATAGGTAGGAAAGGTGAACAAGTGAAATGTGGGTTATTAATGGTGATATCCTACAACTTCTCCTGCTCCTCCTTCCTCTTTCCCACAAGATTCGAAAGTGACAGTGTCCACGGAGACCCGCAGGCTGGTGGGGTATGGGGACACCCAGGTTACACAAGGAGAAGAGTCAAAACAGAATGCCAGCGAACGCCACAGAAGGAGATCTGGAGCCATACTACAGAGTTTTATGGGGGAGAAGGTTCTAGAGGGGTTTGACCGATGCTAAAATCATCACCAGGTGGAAATGATGAGACCTTCCTCAAGGAGAAGGAATGGCATGGCTGAGTGGGTGGAGGCGAGAGATCAGGGGCTGAGTCCAAGTCCGGGTGCGTGTGCTTATAGCAGGGGCAGAGGGGACAAGTTTGGATGGGAAGGGAAGGGGAGGCGACTGTGAGAAAGGACAAACAGACTCAGGGAGACTGGGGTCTTTCTTGGGGACCGTGTCTGCTTTGTTGTGGCGGGTCTTTTAAGGATGGTAAACAGGAAGTCAAACTACAGTACTGTGTGAATGACTAGAGCCGCCTGACTCCTGGGAACAAGCATATTTTTCAAATAGGCTGCTCGTTAACCCAAATCATCTTGAAGGTGCTTGGACGTCAGTGAGTGGAGGAAGAAGAAAAGCATTCGGGCGTGTAAAAACAGGTATTCCAGGGCAACACCACCACCGGCACAGGCCCCCTGTCACAGCCCTAGTTTCCCAAGCCCACCCGGGCCCGTGGGGTTCCAGGGCACTTCCGCTTCCGGATAGCTGCTTCTTGGGTTTTCTCAACCAGGAGCCACAGCTTCGTGAAGCACTTAGAAGTCTGTTTTCTGCTGCTGCCTGTGCTTTTAACAAGGCCACAGACGTGGTGGGAGGCCTCTCCAGGTGGATGTTTTTAGCGTATTTATAAGTTGGATATATTTAGGTTTGCCTGCTTACACTTTTTAAACAACCCCGCACATCCACTAAAAAAAAATAACACTGGTAAATACACTTAATGCCACTGAACTATACATTTAAGATTGGCTAAAATGGTAAAATTTCCTATTATGTATATTTTACCACAATAAAAAAAAATAAGCCTAATTTTTTAAACCCCAATGTCCTTCTTTTTTTTTACAACCAGTACTTTTTACTCTTCTTATGTAGAAACAGTAAACAAAATACTTGGAATACGAAATTTGCATTTTATTCGGTTAGTGTAAAAATAGCAATAGTAATAAGAACGCCCCTACAAGGTACAATTACTCTTAGAATGTGTTTTTGACCTCATTTTTAAAAAGATATTATTTGGTTTAAAAAAATAAATAAAGTAAAAAAGATATTATTTGGTTTAATTTTCATTTTACAGGATCAAAAGCAATATTTATATTATATTAAAGTAAGTGAATGGGGGGGGGGCCTGGGTGGCTCAGTCGGTTACACATCCAACTTCAGTTCAGGTCATGGTCTCACAGCTTGTGGGTTTGAGCCCCGCGTCGGGCTCTGTGCTGGCAGTTTGGAGCCTGGAGCCTGCTTCAGATTCTGTGTCTCCCTCTCTCTCTGCCCCTCCCCCGCTCATGTTTTTTTTTTTTTTTTCTCTCTGTCTCTTTCAAGAATAAACATTAAAAAAAATTTTTTTAATGAAGTAAATGAATATGACAACCAATACCAAATGAATAACTGAGCCTTCCCTACCAGAAGGTCTCCCTATAGCACAGAGACCAAAAGAACAAAAAAAATATCCCCCAAACTAAATCACCCCTCAAGCTTTCTGAAATTAGCAGAGAATATTTGCAGCTGACCTATTTCTCTCCCACACGACTGTGTTGATAATTGACTTTTGTCCCCCAGGGAAGTGCTCAAATATAATTGAGCAGCACCTGCCACATAAAGAGTACAGTTTTATGTACCCAATAAGTCCCATAAATATTGTACTTAGCTTGGGACTTGAGCACTCTGCTTTCTCCTTAATTGTATCTCCCAAGGAATAAACATTATAATTACCAGAGTGGAGTTATTACAAACACCTAGATAAAATTTTGAAAGTATTTTGGATTGTAAGTATTCAAGACATTTCTATTATGAAAAATTATTGAAAATGATGGCAATAACTACCTACATTACTCACTTTTTTAATCCCAGTGATCTCATCCTATTATATAAATCCCCTTCTATAGATGACCGTAACTCAGTTTTGTTCAATCCTGATGACAAGGAGGCCAGGGTCAGGGACTTGATTTCCACGCAGGTCAAATAGTTTTGCCCCCGACAAAATTCAGCTCTGTGACCTGAGACTGTAGCTCCACAATAAATATAAATATAATTATGATTATCCCCATTCAACACCATGACTTGAAAAGCTCTCTGGAGCATAAGCTTAAGGAAAGGCAAGTCCCTTAACACAAGTGAGCCAACATCTGCACATTTAGACCAGGGGTTACAACTAGAAAACCTCAGGCTGGTGTAGAGAATATGTTAATGAAAAAAAAAACAAAAAACACTGAAGCCAATCACAAAAGATCACATTTTCTTATATGATTCCAGTTATATGAAATGTCCAGTAGAGGTAAATCTATCGACATAGAGACTAACAGATCAATAGTTGCCTAGGGGTGGGGAGGAGCATGGAAAATGACTGATAATGGGTACAAGATTTCTTTTGGGGGTGATGACCATGTTCTAAAATTAGATTATGTTGATAACAAAAGACAGCCTCTGAATTCCTGTAAGAATGACTTCCCCCTCTCTGTTCCACACATACACACTAAGAGGCCAGGTAAGAAAGTCATGCCTTCAGAGTGTTCTAACAACGGTGATTGTTTTACCCACCTGTTTGATTTGGAAACATTACCAGCATCTGAGTTGTCGACATCAGCACGGGGCCATTTGAGAGGAAAGTAGAGGGTATGACACATTCACCTACGTAAGCTACTATCAATTTCCATTACTGCTGGTCTTTCCAGTACTAAAAAAGACACTGCAAACAAATTTTTCCTAAGGAGTTTAAAAATACTATTATACTATTTGGACACAGTGAACACTACACAAATTCACCATTTCTAGTGATTTTGACAACCCAGAAAAATGCAGATTCTTTCCAAGTTCATGTTTACAAAATCTTTCCTCTCCAAACGAAGGCTGATGGTCCAGCTATTAGACTGCAGCCCTCGAGAAAGATGCCCGCACCAGCAAAGAACATAAAATGAGAAATAACACGGGCCCCGCTGGTCATCCAAATGATTACAGTGATAGGATCAGACACACTCAGTAGTTGTCACATAAGCTGTACAGCCCCGATCTAATTAATGCTTTCGGTGCATAAAGTACAAATGCTGAACGCCCCCTTCAGAGTCAAGTAATCGCCTCTGCTCTGTGTATGTGGTAATAAGAAAGGACACGTTCAAGAAAATAAGAAAGTTTGCAGATGGGCACATTTACTCTAGTTCATACGACAACGATGTTCAAGGAATTTCAAAGCCAGTTCTATATTCAAGCCAGGTGTTGATAAAGTATCAGCCTTCTATATTTCTTTTTTTTTTTAATGTTTGTTTATTTACTTGGTGGGGGAGGGGAAGAGAGAGACGGAGAGACAGAATCCGCACTGTCCCTGCAGAGCCTGATGGGGGGCTCGATCTAATGAACCGTGAGATCATGACCTGAGCTGAAATCAAGAGTCAAATGCTTAACCGACTAAGCCCCCCAGGTGTCCAAGCCTTATCTATTTCTGAAAGCAGGTTGCCATAGCACACAGCTTGTCATTATTGTTACCTGAAAGCCATAAAACTATTCCCTTAAAATGGAATAATTTCGCCTTTTCCTTAATCTCAGCTTACGTCTCTAGTCCTATCCCCACTTCCTGCCCCGTTTACATGGTTAAATCCACATACAATTCCTGATGTGTTGCTCTGTAGTCAGGTTCACAACTTACTCTTCGAGAAGGCAGAGTGTCGTATTCTACCTCAACGTTTTCTTGGTTCACAAAGTACACGAGCAGGTAACTCTGTGAAGCGGGGCAATACCAGCTGCTCAGATCAGAACGTGTTTTTATAGGGGTTCTTTGTGCATAACAACCTAGCTCTTCTTGAGATTTCTCCATTGGCTGTATTCTAACCTGGAGAGGTATTATAAAGACAGTGTGTAATTGGGACGGTTGGTTAAGGAAGTGCTCTGCACGGTCCCACAGAGGAAATGTTGGTGCAACACCCTGGATGCAAAGGGAGTGAAAAGCGTCCAGGTGCTCTGCATCTCTGTCAGGCACACCGTGAGGAAAGACAAACTCAGAGGATCTGTGTTTCCGAGGACTGTAATTCACTCGGCGCACACACTCCTGCTGGGAAGGAAGCTCCAGCAAAGGTGTGAGCGACGGAGAACATGGCACTGTTCTAGGAAATACTCTGCTCCAAGACGTTGCCTTAAAAACGGCATGCAGAGGCAAACACTGAAAGAAGAATGGGGCCTGCACGCCCGCCCCTCTGAGCACACGCCTTCTGATACTTCCTAGGGTCTTCAGGGAATCTGAGTGAAATGCAAGCCTGCTCGCCCTGGTTAGTAGTCTGCACTGCAGAAATGAGACCAAGAAATGGCCAAACTAGGACGTAGGTGAGGAGACTGGATAATGCTACAACATCAGCCAGAAAAGGTGGGTCAGAACTAGGGTGGCTGCATCCAGGAACACCACTGGGTTGGTAGACTCCCCCCCCCAGAAGTAGGGGGACTGATTTCTACAACCAGCCACCCACACGGTTTGACTAAACCACATTCTCTTTAGTCCACCCTTGCTTTGGCCCTTGATGAAACAGAAGTCTCTGCTCCTTAGCACCTACAGACGACACTGCCTGTGGCACCGGTGGAGTAAGTAAGGGAGGGGGGAGTCACGGTAAAACCGAGGTTATTTTCAACTT